>NC_134355.1:428935751-429250751 GCF_048569485.1 Anomaloglossus baeobatrachus | reverse complement strand
TATGGAGCGACGAGGATGGCGCGGCGGCAGTCGGACCTGATCTTGCGTAACACTCTGGGCAGCATTGCCAGAGGAGGAAACACATAAGGAAGTCGAAACTGCGACCAATCCTGAACTAATGCGTCCGCCGCCAGAGCTCTGTGATCTTGAGACCGTGCCATGAATGCCGGGACTTTGTTGTTGTGCCGAGACGCCATGAGATCGACGTCCGGCGTACCCCAGCGGCAACAGATCTCTTGAAACACGTCCGGGTGAAGAGACCATTCCCCTGCGTCCATGCCCTGGCGACTGAGAAAGTCTGCTTCCCAGTTTTCTACGCCCGGGATGTGAACTGCGGAGATGGTGGAGGCTGTTGCTTCCACCCACAGCAGAATCCGCCGAACTTCCTGGAAGGCTTGCCGACTGCGTGTGCCGCCTTGGTGGTTGATGTATGCCACCGCCGTGGCGTTGTCCGACTGAATTCGGATCTGCCTGCCTTCCAGCCACGGCTGGAACGCCTTTAGGGCTAGATACACTGCCCTTATCTCCAGAACATTGATCTGAAGGGAGGACTCTGGCTGAGTCCAGGTACCCTGAGCCCTGTGGTGGAGAAAGACCGCTCCCCACCCTGACAGACTCGCGTCCGTCGTGACCACAGCCCAGGATGGGGGCAGGAAGGATTTCCCCTTCGACAGAGAAGTGGGAAGAAGCCACCACTGAAGGGAGGCCTTGGCTGCCCGAGAAAGGGAGACGTTCCTGTCGAGGGACGTCGACTTCCTGTCCCATTTGCGGAGAATGTCCCATTGAAGTGGACGCAGATGAAACTGCGCAAAAGGAACTGCTTCCATTGCTGCCACCATCTTCCCTAGGAAGTGCATGAGGCGCCTCAAGGGGTGCGACTGGGCTCGGAGGAGAGATTGCACCCCTGTTTGTAGTGAACGCTGTTTGTCCAGCGGAAGCTTCACTATCGCTGAGAGAGTATGAAACTCCGCAAAGTAAGCCTGTGCCTTGGCACCCTTGCTTTTTGCGGACGACATGCTGTTGTCTCCTCTTAGAGCAATCAGAGAGGGTATATAGCCAAAGCAAATAGTGCGGCCGTACAGAGTAAATGTATACAATATAAGCATATAAATATACACTTCGGCACCCAGGGGGGCCAGCACCTAGTAACAGGTGCGGCTTACCGACCGCCCGCAGCGGTTGTGTGACCACCAGATTCCCTGCCCGGGCCTCCCAGAGCTGTGGAGCTGTTCCTCCTTCGCACAAAGCATAAAAACTGAGGAGCCCGTGATGCACGGGGAGGTGTATAGGCAGAGGGGAGGGGTTACACTTTTTAAAGTGTAATACTTTGTGTGGCCTCCGGAGGCAGAAGCTATACACCCAATTGTCTGGGTCTCCCAATGGAGCGACAAAGAAATGTATGTGTCATATATATATATATATATATATATATATATATATATATATATATACACATATATATATACACATATATATATACACATATATATATACACATATATATATACACATATATATATACACATATATATATTGAGAACCTGGAGGCCGGAACATCGCAAGGACAGCATCGAGGACTCATCACAGTTACCAATGAACTCTGATGAACCCATGAGACTGTTAGCGCGAGAGTCATCAGGATGTCTTCAGAGTTCATTGGGAACTCCAATGACCTCCTGGATGTCACTGTCCTTACAGAATACTCACCTTGTCCACAAAATGCTGTCCTCAGTGGTGATGTATCCAGTGCGATCCCTGCGCTGCTCCGGCTTCCAGGTCCTGAGTGTGGTTAATAATCGATGAATATAATGAGCGGCAGTCAGGAGCGGGAGGAAGCAGAGCCGGAGGACAGCAGGTAAATATGGAAAGAAGGGAATTTTGTTTACTTACCGTAAATTCCTTTTCTTCTAGCTCCTATTGGGAGACCCAGACAATTGGTGTATAGCTTCTGCCTCCGGAGGCCACACAAAGTATTACACTTTAAAAAGTGTAAACCCCTCCCCTCTGCCTATACACCCTCCCGTGGATCACGGGCTCCTCAGTTTTGGTGCAAAAGCAGGAAGGAGAAAACTTATAAATTGGTCTATGGTAAATGCAATCCGAAGGATGTTCAGAGAACTGAACCATGAACCAAAAGAACAATTCAACATGAACAACATGTGTACACAAAAGAACAACCAGCCCGAAGGGAACAGGGGCGGGTGCTGGGTCTCCCAATAGGAGCTAGAAGAAAAGGAATTTACGGTAAGTAAACAAAATTCCCTTCTTCTTTGTCGCTCCATTGGGAGACCCAGACAATTGGGACGTCCAAAAGCAGTCCCTGGGTGGGTAAAAGAATACCTCAATAAAAAGAGCCGAACGGCCCTCCTCTTACAGGTGGGCAACCGCCGCCTGAAGGACTCGCCTACCTAGACTGGCGTCTGCCGAAGCATAGGTATGCACTTGATAGTGCTTCGTGAAAGTGTGCAGACTAGACCACGTCGCTGCCTGACACACCTGCTGAGCCGTAGCCCTGTGCCGCAATGCCCAGGACGCACCCACGGCTCTGGTAGAATGGGCTTTCAGCCCTGAAGGAAGCGGAAGCCCAGAAGAACGGTAGGCTTCGAGAATCGGTTCCTTGATCCACCGAGCCAAGGTTGACTTGGAAGCCTGCGAACCCTTACGCTGGGCAGCGACAAGGACAAAGAGCGCATCTGAACGACGCAGGGGCGCCGTGCGAGACACGTAGAGCCGGAGTGCTCTCACCAGATCCAAAGAGTGCAAATCCTTTTCACATTGGTGAATTGGATTAGGGCAAAATGAAGGTAAGGAGATATCCTGATTGAGATGAAAAGTAGATACCACCTTAGGGAGAAATTCCGGAACCGGACGCAGAACCACCTTATCCTGGTGAAACACCAGGAAGGGGGCTTTGCATGACAGCGCTGCAAGCTCAGACACTCTCCGGAGTGATGTAATTGCCACTAGAAAGGCCACCTTTTGCGAAAGACGTGATAAAAGAGACATCCCGCAGCGGCTCGAAAGGTGGTTTCTGAAGAGCCGTTAGCACCCTGTTAAGATCCCAGGGTTCCAGCGGACGCTTGTAAGGTGGGACTATGTGGCAAACTCCCTGCAGGAACGTGCGGACCTGCAGAAGCCTGGCTAGACGCTTTTGAAAAAATACGGAGAGCGCCGAACCTTGGCCCTTGAGAGAGCCGAGTGACAACCCCTTGTCCATTCCGGATTGGAGGAATGAAAGAAAAGTGGGTAAGGCAAACGGCCATGGAGAGAAACCGTTATCAGAGCACCAGGATAAGAAGATTTGCCAAGACCTGTAATAGATCTTGGCAGACGTTGGCTTCCTGGCTTGTCTCATGGTGGCAATGACATCCTGAGATAACCCTGAAGACGCTAGGAGCCAGGACTCAATGGCCACACAGTCAGGTTGAGGGCCACAGAATTCAGATGGAAAAATGGCCCTTGTGACAGCAAGTCTGGGCGGTCTGGAAGCGCCCACGGCTGACCCACCGTGAGATGCCATAGATCCGGGTACCACGACCGCCTCGGCCAGTCTGGAGCGACGAGAATGGCGCGACGGCAGTCGGACCTGATCTTGCGTAACACTCTGGGCAGCATCGCCAGAGGAGGAAACACATAAGGCAGTCGAAACTGCGACCAGTCCTGAACTAACGCGTCCGCCGCCAGGGCTCTGTGATCCTGAGACCGTGCCATGAATGCCGGGACTTTGTTGTTGTGCCGTGACGCCATGAGATCGACGTCCGGCGTTCCACAGCGGCGACAGATCTCTCGAAACACTTCTGGGTGCAGAGACCATTCCCCCGCATCCATGCCCTGACGACTGAGAAAATCTGCTTCCCAGTTTTCTACGCCCGGGATGTGAACTGCGGAGATGGTGGAGGCTGTGGCTTCCACCCACTGCAGAATCCGCCGGACTTCCTGGAAGGCTTGACGACTGCGAGTGCCGCCTTGGTGGTTGATGTATGCGACGGCAGTGGCGTTGTCCGACTGGATACGGATCTGCCTGCCCTCCAGCCACCGCTGAAAAGCCAATAGGGCTAGATACACTGCCCTTATTTCCAGATCATTGATCTGAAGGGAAGACTATCGGAGTCCAGGTTCCCTGAGCCCTGTGGTGGAGAAAAACCGCTCCCCACCCTGACAGGCTCGCGTCCGTGGTGACCACAGCCCAGGTTGGGGGTAGGAAGGATTTTCCCTGCGATAGAGAATTGGGAAGGAGCCACCACTGAAGTGACGTCTTGGTTGCAAGGGAAAGAGACGTTCCTGTCGAGGGAAGCCAACCTCCTGTCCCATTTGCGGAGAATGTCCCATTGGAGCTGCCGTAGATGGAATTGCGCGAACGGCACTGCCTCCATCGCTGCCACCATCTTCCCCAGGAAGTGCATGAGGCGCCTTAAGGGGTGTGACTGACTCCGAAGAAGTGATTGCACCCCTGCCTGCAGAGAAAGCCGTTTGTCTCGCGGTAGCTTGACTACCACTGACTGTGTATGAAACTCCATCCCGAGGTAAGTCCGTGATTGGGTCGGTGTCAACTTGGATTTTGGGAAGTTGATGATCCACCCGAACTGCTGGAGAGTCATCAGAGCGACTGTAAGGCTGTGTTGACACCACACCCGAGAAGGGGCCCTGACTAGGAGATCGTCTAGGTAGGGAATCACCGAGTGGCCCTGAGAGTGTAGGACCGCCACGACGGATGCCATGACTTTGGTGAAAACCCGTGGGGCTGTCGCCAGGCCGAAAGGCAATGCCACGAACTGAAGGTGTTCGTCCCTGATGGCGAAACGCAAGAAGCATTGATGTTCGGGTGCGATCGGCACGTGGAGATAAGCATCTTTGATGTCGATCGATGCTAGGAAGTCTCCTTGTGACATCGAGGCGATGACCGAGCGGAGAGATTCCATCCGAAACCTTCTGGTTCTCACGTGTCTGTTGAGCAGTTTGAGGTCCAGAACGGGACGGAATGATCCGTCCTTTTTTGGCACCACGAACAAGTTTGAGTAAAAGCCGCGACCACGTTCCTGAAGGGGAACGGGGGTCACAACTCCTTCTGTCTTCAGAGCGTCCACCTGAGCGGGGGGCGGAGAGGTTCTGAAGAAACGAGCCGCAGGACGGGAGCTGAACTCTATCCTGTAACCGTGAGACAGAATGTCTCTCACCCATCGGTCTTGAACATGTGGCCACCAGGCGTCGCCAAAGCGGGAGAGCCTGCCACCGACCGAGGATGCGGTTAGGGGATGCCGAGAGTCATGAGGAGGCCGCCTTGGAGGCAGTGCCTCCTGCGGCCTTTTGGGGGCGTGACTTGGACCGCCACGCATAGGAGTTCCTCTGGCATTTCTCCTGCCTGCTGGACGAAGAGGATTGGGGCTTGGCAGAGGGACGAAAGGACCGAAACCTCGATTGTATTTTCCGTTGTTGAGGTCTCTTAGGTCTGGACTGGGGTAAGGAGGAGTCCTTTCCCTTGGATTCCTTAATAATCTCATCCAATCGTTCGCCAAACAAGCGTTCGCCAGAAAACGGCAAACCGGTTAAGAACCTCTTGGAGGCAGAGTCTGCCTTCCATTCGCGCAGCCACATGGCCCTGCGGACTGCCACAGAGTTAGCGGATGCCACAGCTGTACGGCTAGCCGAGTCTAGGACTGCGTTCATGGCGTAGGAAGAAAAAGCTGACGCTTGAGAAGTCAAAGACGCAACTTGCGGAGCAGAATTACGTGTGACAGCATTAATCTCAGTCAGACAAGCCGAGATAGCTTGGAGTGCCCACACGGCTGCAAAGGCCGGGGCAAAAGACGCGCCCGTGGCTTCAAAGATGGACTTCACCAGGAGCTCTATCTGCCTGTCAGTGGCATCCTTTAGCGATGAGCCATCTGCCACCGATACCACAGATCTAGCCGCCAATCTAGAGACTGGAGGATCCACCTTGGGACATTGAGCCCACCCCTTAACGACTTCAGCGGGGAAGGGGTAACGCGTGTCAGTGAGGCGCTTAGTAAAGCGCTTGTCCGGAACCGCTCTGGGCTTCTGGACAGCGTCTCTGAAGTTAGAGTGATCGAAGAACGCACTACGTGTACGTTTGGGGAACCGAAACTGGTGTTTCTCCTGCTTAGACGCCGACTCCTCCACAGTAGGAGGCGGGGGAGAGAGATCCAACACCTGGTTGATGGACGAGATAAGATCATTCACTAATGCGCTCCCCTCAGGTGTATCAAGGTTAAGGGCGACGTCAGGGTCAGAACCCTGAGCTGCGACGTCCGCCTCGTCCTCCAGAGAGTCCTCAAGCTGGGAACCCGAGCAGCGTGAAGAAGTCGGGGAAGATTCCCAGCGAGCCCGCTTAGCCTGTCTAGGACTGTGGTGCTGGCAGGAGTCCTCCGCGTGGGACCTAGGACCCAACCTGGGAGCGCGCTGCGGCTCAGACCGAGAGGGGCCTGGAGGTGACGATCCAACAGGGGCCGGGGCCTGTGTAAGGACCGGTCTGGACTGCAAAGCTTCTAGCAGCTTGGCAGACCATTTGTCCATAGACTGAGCCATGGATTGTGAAAGTGACTCAAAGTTTCTCAGCAAAAGAGGAGAACTCTGTCCCTGCCGCTTGGACAGGGGGAGCAGGGGGGTCTACATGAGCCGAGGGGTCCACTAGTGACCGAGGCTCCGGCTGAGCAAGTGAAACAGGGGTCGAGCATTGCTCACAGTGAGGGTAGGTGGAACCCGCAGGTAACATAGCCCCACAAGAGGTACAGGCCGCAAAAAAACCCTGTGCCTTAACAGCTTTGCTCCTTGTGGACGACATGCTGTTGTCTCCTAGGAGAATGATCACTGAGGGTATATGGGCAAAAACAGGGTATACAGCCCGACCGAACAGATATATATATATAAATACGTATCTATTCCGGCACCCTAGGGGGGACCAGCACCGGGTGACCGGTGTGGCTTACCGACCGCTAACAAGCGGAGTGTGTGCCTCCAGATTCCCAGCTTTAGGTCCCCTGGAGCTGCAGAGCTGTTCCTGAGAATCCTCCACCGGCAGAATGCCCAAAAAATGGCTGCCGGAGATCTCAGGGGAGGAGTGGAGCCGTGGGCGGCGCCAGGAAAGTGCAGGAATCTGGGGTCCCCACAGTGATCAGTGAGGGGGGAGGAAACATGCAGGATGCTCCAGCCCTCACATCCGACGTCAGGTCGGCAGTCCCGCCCTTACCCCTGACAGGCAGGCCCGGGGGTGGGATTTTTGCGACTAGGCCGCGATGAAGCCGGGGACTAAATTTGAGACCGCGCCCGACAAGCAGGCACGGTCGGCGCGGAAGTCCGCCGGTCTTCCCAATCCAGCAGCTGCCGCAGCGTCCGGGAAGAAGGTGCGCTCCCTGCACAGTCCCCAATGGGGACACAGAGTACCTTAGAGTTGCAGGGCCCGGTCCCTGAGGTTAAATAGACTCCGGTCCGGCAGATTCCCACAGGGGCTGCGGAGGGAGCACGGTCCCAGCAACTGGATGACCTTTCAGGATCCCACTTCTCCCAGAGCCGCTAAGGGATGGTGAAGGAGACGGCATGAGGCTCCGGCCTTTGTACCCGCAATGGGTACCTCAACCTTAACAACACCGCCGACATAGTGGGGTGAGAAGGGAACATGCCGGGGGCCCCGTGGGGGCCCTCTTTTCTTCCAACCGACATAACTAATATGAGAATGCATGAGTGGATGTGTGCCTCCTTCCACACAAAGCATAAAACTGAGGAGCCCGTGATCCACAGGAGGGTGTATAGGCAGAGGGGAGGGGTTACACTTTTTAAAGTGTAATACTTTGTGTGGCCTCCGGAGGCAGAAGCTATACACCAATTGTCTGGGTCTCCCAAGGGAGCGACAAAGAAATCTTTTTATTTCACAGACATGTTTTCTCCAGTACCTGTCACAGATATGCAAAACACGGATGTCACACGTGTGACTGGTACCTGATTAAACACGGACGACTGAAACCGGCCTTTGACTCTGCTCAGGGGCCATAGCACACCAAGGCTTTTACTTGGCCTTGGGGTGCCAGGCATCTATAGGGACAAAGAAGGAACGCCATCTAAATGCTGATGTCACAGTGCACAGTGGCATTTAGGGGGTTCAATGGCATTGATCAATACTTAAACCAATTGTGCCCAATGCAGCAGGATGTCAGCTATATTACACTACGAACACCTCCTGCACCTTCACGTGTTGGTGGGTGCCATTTAGTTAGTCCTCAGTGTCATAGTGCTGATGATTAAGGCTCCTTAATGACCATCATACAGGCACCACAGCGTTTCAGAGTAAAGCATAGCTGGCTGAAATGACAGAGCTCAGATTCATGCTGCCCAACGTTTGGCCATTATAAATCAGTTGTCACGTTACTGATCAATAATAGGTACGAGTATAATTGCAGACACCTTTTAAGTAACGCTGTCCCCATACATATTATCCAGTCAGCAAATTTCAACAAAACCAAAGGGTTCTTCCAGCACATATCTATGTCTGGCCAGCATGTGATTATACATCAATATCTCAAATGTCCTACAGATTCCCATTATCCCACATGGAATTACCTTCAGGCCTCTCCTGAGGAAATACGTGGCTTGTCGACTGTCTCGCTGCTGCCTCATTCTCAGTCCACTTCTAAAGGTATTTGTATTTGAATAATTGCTAAAATATTAATGAAATACATTAAATACATTCATATATACAATGTACACACACATGTACAGACATTTATAAGCTTGAACAAAAAGTTGGTCAGCACTGAGCCCAACGATAGCCATAAAGACATATATACCGCAACATACCCATCATACCCCATGACTTCTATTCTACAGATGTGTGACCTTAAACACTTACATTTAATAGATTTATAAACGGATACTAAAAAGGCACAAATGGAAAAACAAAATGGTGTAAATTTGGATCCACTAAAGGCAAGTCCCGGATACGTTACCAGCGTCTTCCTGTAATCGCAACAACTAGGGCTTGTGCAGAGCGATGCCGTTTAACCATTTAAATGATGCTGTCGATCACAAGGCTCCCATCAGCCCCCACAATGCAATCATTGAGGTGCCAAAAAATTGTCATGGTTGCCAGAGGCCTGCAGAAGGCCCCCCCATGGCTGACATCTTAAAGGGAACCTGTCAGATGCAATACGCACCCAGAGGCACGAGCAGTCCTGGGTGTATATTACTAATCCCTGCCTAAGGCTATGTGCGCACGTGTGCGTAATTCATGCAGTTACGCTGCGCTTTGTAGCGCAGCGTAACTGCATGAGTCCTGCGTCCCCTGCACAGTCTATGGAGATTGTACAGGGGCCGTGCGCACTTGGCATATTAGAACGCAGCGCTTCGGCTGCTGCCCGAATCGCTGCGTTCTAAGAAGTGACATGTCACTTCTTCCGTGCGCTTTGCCGGCAGCTCCTGCTGTCTATGGGAGGAGCTGCATGCAGAGCGCACGTTCTCGCCGGCACCATGCGCTTCAGAACGGAGCTTTTCAGCTGCGCTCTGAAGCGCACCTTTTAGGTGCCGTGCAGAGCGCACACGTACGTACATAGCCTAAGGCTATGTGCACACATAGCATTTCTGCTTTTCATTATTCCCCTATACATTGTGACTGTTGTGCAATTCTTTATCCTATTGTTTAACTATACCTGTATACACTAGCATAGATAAAGAGATCTTTAGAGAAAGTATTTCTAAAGATAGTTATTACATGCTAATGAGGCCAGGGACTAGTCGCAGGGGTGTGAGTTCCTTTAGCCCCCTGTGGGCGTACTAACATGCTAATGAATGCTCGGCTTCGCCAAACATACCTCAGTCTTGAAGGCAGCCGTCAGAGGATCAATGCGCACTGGGCATAATCCGGAGTCCTTGGGACTTCCAGTCATGCTCACTATACCTCACTGAAGCCTGGAATCTTATACCTGGCATCAATTTAGTGCACACTATCAAAAGTCCAGGGCACTCCGGATCATGCTCAGTGCGCATCCATCCTCTGCCGTATGCCATGAAGAGTGAGGTATATGCGACGGCCCTGCGCATTCATTAGCATGTTAGTACACCCACAGGTGCGTGCTAACATGCTATGTGGCCTGGCTAGCCAAGGGAACGCACGCCCTTGCGACTAGTCGTGGGTTCATTAGCATTTAAGATAAACTCTTTAGAGATACTTTTTCTAAAGATCTCTTTATCTATGCTAGTGTATACAGGGACGGTTAGGCAGGGGGATTAGTAATATGCACCCAGAGCTGCTCGTGGTTATGGGTGCATATTGCACCTGACAGGTTCCTTTAAATCTTCCTCAATTGTCATCCATGTGTAATCCGTTTTTATACAATAATCATTATTAAAAATGTAAGGACTAAATATAGTTTCCAATGTTAAAGAACTGCAATATACCAGAAGAAGGGAATTTTGTTTACTTACCGTAAATTCCTTTTCTTCTAGCTCCAATTGGGAGACCCAGACAATTGGGTTGTATAGCTATGCCTCCGGAGGCCACACAAAGCATTACACTAAAAGTGTAAAGCCCCTCCCCTTCTGCCTATACACCCCCCGTGCTCACGGGCTCCTCAGTTTTGGTGCAAAAGCAAGAAGGAGGAAAAAATTATAATTGGTTTAAAGTAAATTCAATCCGAAGGAATATCGGAGAACTGAAACCATTCAACATGAACAACATGTGCACACAAAAAAACAGGGGCGGGTGCTGGGTCTCCCAATTGGAGCTAGAAGAAAAGGAATTTACGGTAAGTAAACAAAATTCCCTTCTTCTTTGTCGCTCCATTGGGAGACCCAGACAATTGGGACGTCCAAAAGCAGTCCCTGGGTGGGTAAATAATACCTCATAATAGAGCCGTAACGGCTCCGTCCTACAGGTGGGCAACCGCCGCCTGAAGGACTCGCCTACCTAGGCTGGCATCTGCCGAAGCATAGGTATGCACCTGATAGTGTTTCGTGAAAGTGTGCAGGCTCGACCAGGTAGCTGCCTGACACACCTGCTGAGCCGTAGCCTGGTGCCGCAAGGCCCAGGACGCTCCCACGGCCCTGGTAGAATGGGCCTTCAGCCCTGAGGGAACCGGAAGCCCCGAGGAACGATAAGCTTCGAGGATTGGTTCCTTGATCCACCGAGCCAGGGTTGATTTGGAAGCTTGTGTCCCTTTACGCTGGCCAGCGACAAGGACAAAGAGTGCATCCGAGCGGCGCAGGGGCGCCGTACGAGAAATGTAGAATCTGAGTGCTCTCACCAGATCTAACAAGTGCAAATCCTTTTCACATTGGTGAACTGGATGAGGACAAAAAGAGGGTAAGGAGATATCCTGATTGAGATGAAAGGGGGATACCACCTTAGGGAGAAATTCCGGAACCGGACGCAGAACCACCTTGTCCTGGTGAAACACCAGGAAAGGGGCTTTGCACGACAACGCTGCTAGCTCAGACACTCTCCGAAGTGAAGTGACTGCTACTAGGAAAACCACTTTCTGCGAAAGGCGTGCGAGAGAAATATCCCTCATTGGCTCGAACGGTGGTTTCTGAAGAGCCATCAGCACCCTGTTCAGATCCCAGGGTTCTAACGGACGCTTGTAAGGAGAGACGATGTGACAAACCCCCTGCAGGAACGTGCGTACCTGTGGAAGTCTGGCTAGGCGCTTCTGAAAAAACACAGAGAGCGCCGAGACTTGTCCCTTAAGGGAGCCGAGCGACAAACCCTTTTCCAATCCGGATTGAAGGAAGGACAGAAAAGTGGGCAAGGCAAATGGCCAGGGAGAAAAACCCTGAGCAGAGCACCACGACAGGAATATTTTCCACGTCCTGTGGTACATCTTGGCGGACGTTGGTTTCCTAGCCTGTCTCATAGTGGCAATGACCTCTTGAGATAATCCTGAAGACGCTAGGATCCAGGACTCAATGGCCACACAGTCAGGTTGAGGGCCGCAGAATTCAGATGGAAAAACGGCCCTTGAGACAGCAAGTCTGGTCGGTCTGGTAGTGCCCACGGTTGGCCGACCGTGAGATGCCACAGATCCGGGTACCACGACCTCCTCGGCCAGTCTGGAGCGACGAGGATGGCGCGGCGGCAGTCGGCCCTGATCTTGCGTAACACTCTGGGCAACAGTGCCAGAGGAGGAAACACATAAGGGAGTTGAAACTGCGACCAATCCTGAACTAAGGCGTCTGCCGCCAGAGCTCTGTGATCTTGAGACCGTGCCATGAATGTCGGGACCTTGTTGTTCTGCCGGGACGCCATTAGGTCGACGTCCGGCATGCCCCAGCGGCAACAGATCTCCTGAAACACGTCCGGGTGAAGGGACCATTCCCCTGCGTCCATGCCCTGGCGACTGAGAAAGTCTGCTTCCCAGTTTTCTACGCCCGGGATGTGAACTGCGGATATGGTGGAGGCTGTGGCTTCCACCCACAGCAGAATCCGCCGGACTTGCTGGAAGGCTTGCCGACTGCGTGTCCCGCCTTGGTGGTTGATGTATGCCACCGCTGTGGAGTTGTCCGACTGAATTCGGATCTGTTTGCCTTCCAGCCACGACTGGAACGCCTTTAGGGCAAGATACACTGCCCTTATCTCCAAAACATTGATCTGAAGGGAGGACTCTGGCTGAGTCCAAGTATCCTGAGCCCTGTGGTGGAGAAAGACCGCTCCCCACCCTGACAGGCTCGCGTCCGTCGTGACCACCGCCCAGGATGGGGGCAGGAAGGATTTCCCCTTCGACAGAGAAGTGGGGAGAAGCCACCACTGAAGGGAAGCTTTGGCTGCCCGAGAAAGGGAGACGTTCCTGTCGAGGGACGTCGACTTCCTGTCCCATTAGCGGAGAATGTCCCATTGAAGTGGGCGCAGATGAAACTGCGCAAAAGGAACAGCCTCCATTGCTGCCACCATCTTCCCTAGGAAGTGCATGAGGCGCCTCAGGGGGTGTGACTGACCATGAAGGAGAAATTGCACCCCTGTCTGTAGTGAACGCTGTTTGTTCAGCGGAAGCTTCACTATCGCTGAGAGAGTATGAAACTCCATGCCAAGATATGTCAGTGATTGGGCCGGTGTCAGATTTGACTTTGGAAAATTGATGATCCACCCGAAACTCTGGAGAGTTTCCAGAGCAATGTTCAGGCTGTGTTGGCATGCCCCTTGAGAGGGTGCCTTGACCAGTAGATCGTCTAAATAAGGGATCACCGAGTGTCCCTGAGAGTGTAGGATTGCCACCACTGTTGCCATGACCTTGGTGAAGACCCTTGGGGCTGTTGCCAGGCCAAAAGGTAGTGCCACGAACTGAAGGTGTTCGTCCCCTATGGCGAAGCGCAGGAAGCGCTGATGCTCTGGCGCAATCGGTACGTGGAGATAAACATCTTTGATGTCTATTGATGCCAGGAAATCTCCTTGGGACATGGAGGCGATGACGGAGCGAAGCGATTCCATCCGGAACCGCCTGGTTTTCACATGCTTGTTGAGCAGCTTTAGGTCCAGAACGGGACGGAAGGATCCGTCCTTTTTTGGCACCACAAACAAGTTGGAGTAAAAACCGTGACCCCGTTGCTGAAGAGGAACCGGGATCACCACTCCTTCCGCCTTCAGGGTGCCCACCGCCTGCATAAGAGCCTCGGCTCTGTCGGGGGGTGGAGATGTTCTGAAGAAACGAGTCGGAGGACGAGAATTGAACTCTATCCTGTAACCGTGAGATAGAATGTCTCTCACCCATCGGTCTTTTACTTGTGGCAGCCAGATGTCGCAAAAGCGGGAGAGCCTGCCACCGACCGAGGATGCGGTTTGAAGAGGCCGAAAGTCATGAGGAGGCCGCTTTGGGAGCGGAGCCTCCAGCGGTCTTTTTAGGACGTGACTTAGACCGCCATGCATCGGAGTTCCTCTGATCTTTCTGAGGCCTTTTGGACGAGGAAAATTGAGATCTGCCCGCGGTCCGAAAGGACCGAAACCTCGATTGTACCTTCCGTGGTTGAGGTCTGTTTGGTTTGGACTGGGGTAAGGATGAATCCTTTCCCTTGGATTATTTAATGATTCCATCCAATCGCTCACCAAACAAGCGGTCGCCAGCCAATGGCAAACCGGTCAAGAACTTTTTGGAAGCGGAGTCTGCCTTCCATTCACGTAGCCACATGGCCCTGCGGAGTACCACCGAGTTGGCGGATGCCACCGCCGTACGGCTCGCAGAGTCGAGGATAGCATTAATGGCGTAGGACGCAAACGCCGACGCCTGATTGGTTAAGGACACCACTTGTGGGGCAGATGTACGTGTTACCGCATGAATCTGCGCCTGACAAGCTGAGATAGCTTGGAGTGCCCATACGGCTGCGAATGCTGGAGCAAAAGACGCGCCGATAGCTTCATAGATGGATTTCAACCATAGCTCCATCTGTCTGTCAGTGGCATCTTTGAGTGAAGCCCCGTCTTCCACTGCAACTATGGATCTAGCCGCCAGTCTGGAGATTGGAGGATCCACCTTAGGACACTGAGTCCAGCCCTTGACAACCTCGGGGGGGGAAGGGATAACGTGTGTCCTTAAGGCGCTTGGAAAAACGCTTGTCTGGACAGTTCTGGTTTTTCTGGACTGCCTCTCTGAAGTCAGAGTGATCCAGAAACATATTTAATGTACGCTTGGGAAACCTGAAACGGAATTTCTCCTGAGAAGCAGACTCCTCAATTGGAGGAGCTGGGGGAGAAATATCCAACACCTGATTGATGGTCGCTATAAGGTCATTCACTACTGCGTCACCTTCAGGTGTATCTAGGTTGAGAGCGGCTTCACTATCAGAATCCTGATCTGAGACCTCCGCTTCATCCTCCAGAGAGTCCCCCTGCTGGGACCCTGAACAGTGTGATGAAGTGGAGGGAATTTCCCAGCGACCCCGCTTGGGCGGCCTGGGACTGCGGTCCGTGTCAGAGACCTCACCCTGAGACCTGTGGGTTACCCCCGGGGCACATTGCTGTTCCAATTGAGGGGGACCAGGGGTCAAGGATTGGATAGAGCCCGGGGCCTGAATCACCGGTCTGGACTGCAAAGCTTCCAGTATTTTAGCAGACCATTTATCCATACTCTCAGACAGTTTGTCAGCAAAGGCTGCAAACTCCGTCCCTGTCACCTGGACAGTGGGAGCAGGTGGATCCACCTGGGCCACTTGTAGCAGAGGCTCCGGCTGAGTAAGCGCAACCGGGGCCGAGCATTGCACACAATGAGGGTCAGTGGACCCTGCCGGTAGTACAGCTGTACATGAGGTACAGGTAGCAAAATACGTCTGTGCTGTGGCACCCTTGCTTTTTGCAGATGACTTGTTGTCTCCTCTGAGAACAACCAGGAGGGTATATCGCCAAAACTCAACAGAGCGACCGTACAGTGCAATGTATAGCCTAAAAGCCTATATTATATATATATATATATATATATATATATATATATATATATATATATATATATATATATATATATATATATATATATATATATATATATATATATATATATATATATATATATACATATACATATACATACATACATACATACATACACACACTTCAGTACTCAGTGGGGCCAGCACCACAGGTGCTGCTTACCGACCGCTCAGAGCGGTTGTATGGTCGCCAGATTCCCTGCCTGGGTCTCCCTGTGTTGCCTCTCCTCCTCAGCGTCTGAATCGCTGACAGGAATGGCTGCCGGCGTTCTGTGAGGGGGAGGAGACTGTGGGCGTGCCCAAGAAAAGTGCGGGAATCCAGCGCCCGACTGTACTGAGTGAGGAGGATACTAATGTATGCTCCAGCCCTCTGCTGACGATCCGTGCAGCGTCCCGCCCCTCCCCTGACTGGCAGGCCTGTGGGCGGGAAAGAACGACACTAGGCCGCAGAAGCCGGGGGCTAAAGTTATAAGCGCGGCCGGCAATAAGCGCGGCCGCGCGTAGTCCCCCGGCGCACTAACACGTCCAGCAGTGCTGGAAAGTGTATGGCACTAACGTTTCATGTCCGGCGCACTAACACACCCAGCAGAGCTGGAAAGTGTCTGGCCCAAACGCTCCATGTCCGGCGCACTAACACACCCAGCAGAGCTGGAAAGTGTCTGGCCCAAACGCTCCATGTCCGGCGCACTAACACACCCAGCAGAGATGGAAAGTGTCTGGCACAAGCGCTCCATGCACGGCGCACTAACACACCCAGCAGTGCTGTAATGTGTATGGGACCAGCGCTCCATGCGCGGTCCCCACGGAGACACAGAGTACCTCATAGTAGCAGGGCCTTGTCCCTGACGATATCCAGCTCCTATTCTGCAGATTCCCAAGGGCTGCGGAGGGAGCACGGTCCCAGTGCCTGGAGACCGATCCGGAACCCACTTCACCCAGAGCCCATTAAGGGATAGGGAAGGAAAACAGCATGTGGCTCCTGCCTGTGTACCCGCAATGGGCACCTCAACCTTAACAACACCGCCGACAAGAGTGGGGTGAGAAGGGAGCATGCTGGGGGCCCTGTTATGGGCCCTCTTTTCTTCCATCCGACCTAGTCAGCAGCTGCTGCTGACCAAGCAGTGGAGCTATGCGTGGATGTCTGCCTCCTTCGCACAAAGCAAGAAAACTGAGGAGCCCGTGAGCACGGGGGGTGTATAGGCAGAAGGGGAGGGGCTTTACACTTTTAGTGTAATGCTTTGTGTGGCCTCCGGAGGCATAGCTATACAACCCAATTGTCTGGGTCTCCCAATGGAGCGACAAAGAAAAATCAGATTGCTATACAGTGGCTGTGTATGAAATTCGATTTTTTTCATGCACAAATAGACTTGAATGGGAAAGTCTCACCCGTCACATGGGAGAAACTAGTGTATGGTGAGATCTTTATCTTGTGTAGATTTAGTCCATGGAAAAAAAACTGCTCATCCGCACTGCCCCATTGAATAACATGACAAAACAATCACTGAGCTCAGGGAGACCAGCCAGAGAAAACACTGCCAGCAGCCAGCGAGGGCGCTCAACACAGTGAAATCCTAGGTGCATTGCCCCCTGGGAAGTATGCAAATCAAAAAAGGTTGGTGGAGCCTCTGTTAGGAGTCTCAACACAGAACTAGCCAGATATCACTCCGGGAAGGACCTAGGCAAGGTGTGGCTAGGTTCTTCCCGGAGGGATATCTGCCTAGTTTCTGTGTCGAGACTCCTAACAGAGGCTCCATGGACCTTTTTTCATTCCCATTGAATAACATATCATTGCTTGAGTGCTGTCCGTTTTTTACGAACAGCACTTGGACCGAACATATGGTAATGTGAACCTGGCCTGAAGTGGATCCATCACCAGATTTCACAACAGAAACTACATACATTACTAAAAAGATCTCTTTGAGAATCCATTCTAGGACAGCTGAAGAACCGGATATTAAATAAATATTAAATAAATATTTCATGAGTCCAGCTAAAAGAGTGAGAGCGCTCATGAGTTTAAATGTATTTAATCTCCACTGACCCAGCTGAACACTGAGGAGCTGTCAATCAGATCAGGTGGCTTATAATGTAGATTTTACATTTGGAAAAGATTATAGAGTCATTCTGACATGACAATGCTTATTATGTAATGTATAAAAGAGAACCTTTTAGTGGCATCTATAAGACACAAACTGTTATGTTATGGGTTATATTTTGCTCATTATCCTGTGTGGTAATTGTCTAGGCGACTACATTATGCCATACTTCATTTTTAGCAACACACACAAACACACACACACACTAGGCTGGATACATTATATTCATTTCTCAGTTCTAGGTAGTACAAAGCATGTGAAGGTTGTATATTAGAAAGTCATTAATATCAGCTGTGCTGTTCCAGTCCTGTACACTAGACCTCTGTCCGCACAGCTCATCGGTGGACATATTGAACCCCACTGGTCGTGGACAGTGATTACCTACTGCCTGGATAGGTCATCAATAGTATTATTGGAACACCCCTAATGAAGCGGGCAGTTGAACAAGAAGGGAATTTTGTTTACTTACCGTAAATTCCTTTTCTTCTAGCTCCAATTGGGAGACCCAGACAATTGGGTGTATAGCTATTGCCTCCGGAGGCCACACAAAGCATTACACTTAAAAGTGTAAGGCCCCTCCCCTTCTGGCTATACACCCCCAGTGGGATCACTGGCTCACCAGTTTTAGTGCCAAAGCAAGAAGGAGGAAAGCCAATAACTGGTTTAAAGACCAATTCAATCCGAGGAAACATCGGAGAACTGAACCATACCACATGAACAACATGTGTACCCGAAAAAACAGAAAAACCCCGAGAAAACAGGGCGGGTGCTGGGTCTCCCAATTGGAGCTAGAAGAAAAGGAATTTACGGTAAGTAAACAAAATTCCCTTCTTTTTCGCTCCTAATTGGGAGACCCAGACAATTGGGACGTCCAAAAGCAGTCCCTGGGTGGGTAAAAGAATACCTCGTGATAGGGCCGTCAAACAGCCCTTTCCTTCAGGTGGGCAATCGCCGCCTGAAGGACTTATCTACCTAGGCTGGCGTCTGCCGAAGCGTAGGTATGCACCTGAAAATGCTTGGTAAAAGTATGCAGACTCAATCAGGTAGGTGCCTGACACACCTGCTGAGCCGTAGCCTGGTGCCGTAATGCCCAGGATGCACCCACGGCTCTGGTAGAATGGGCCTTCAGCCTTGAGAGAACCAGAAGCCCAGTAGAACTGTAGGTTTCAAGAATTGGTTCCTCGATCCCCCGAGCCAGGGTGGATTCAGAAGCTTGCGACTGTTTACGCCGACCAGCGACAAGGACAAAGAGTGCATCCGGGTGGCGCAGGAGCGCCATGCGGGAAGTAGAACCTGAGTGCTCTCACCAGAACCAACAGATGCAAATCCTTCTGAAATTGATGGACTGGACGAGGACACAAAGAAGGTGAGGTGATATCCTGATTGATATGAAAGTGGGATACCACCTTAGGGAGAAATTCCGGAATCGGACGCAGAACTACCCTGTCCTGGTGAAGGACCAGGAAGGGAGATTTGTATGAGAGCGTTGCTAGCTCGGAAACTCTCCTAAGAGACGAGACCGTTACTAGAAGGCCACTTCCCGAGAAAAGCGGGAAGGGAGACCTCTTTCAAAGGCTCGAAAGGCGGCATCTGGAGAGCAATTAGAACCTTGTTCAGATCCCAGGGCTCTAACGGCCGCTTCTACGGAGTGCTGAGACGACAAACTCCCCGTAGGAACGTGCGTACCTGAGGAAGTCGTTTCTGAAAAAATACAGATAGCGCTGAGACTTGTCCCTAAAGGGAACTGAGCGACAACCCTTTTTCCAACCTAGATTGCAGGAAGGAAGGAAACATAGACGATGCAACCGGCCAGGGAGAAACACCCTGCGCCGAGCACCGAGATAAGAATATCTTCCACGTCCTGTGGTCAATCTTGGCGGACGTTGGTATGCTAGCCTGTCTCATGGTGGCAACCACGTCCTGAGGTAATCCTGACAACACTAGGTTCCAGGACTCAATGCCACACCATCAGGTTGAGGGCCGTAGAATTCAAATGGAAGAATGGCCCTTGAGACAGCCAGTCTGATTGGTCTGGTAGTGCCCCCGGTTAGCCTACCGTGAGGCACCACAGAACCGGGAACCACAACATCCTCGGCCAATCTGTAGCGACGAGGATGGCGCGGCCGCAGTCGGTCCTGATCTAGCGCAGCACTCTGGGCAACAATGCCAGAGGTGGCACATAAGGTAGCTGGAACTGCGACCAATGCTGAACTAAGGCGTCTGCCGCCAGAGCTCGATGATTGTGAAACCGTGCCATGAAGCTGGCACATTGTTGTTGTGCCGTGACGCCATTAGATCGACGTCCGGCCTCTGTCAGCGGCGCCAGATCTCCCGAAACCCGTCCGGGTGAAGAGACCATACCCTTTCGGCCACACCCCGGCGACTTAGGAAGTCAGCTTCCTAGTTTTCCACGCCTGGGATGTGAACTGTGGATATGGTGGACCTCCTTCGCACAAAGCACAAAACTGGTGAGCCAGTGATCCCACTGGGGGTGTATAGCCAGAAGGGGAGGGGCCTTACACTTTTAAGTGTAATACTTTGTGTGGCCTCCGGAGGCAATAGCTATACACCCAATTGTCTGGGTCTCCCAATTAGGAGCGAAAAAGAAAACCTACTAGTCGGAAACCTATCTGCACATGTGTTGTAACTGCCACCGCTCACCTCCCAATGACTAAGTGAATGGCACCAGAATAACCCTGTAAGAGTTATATGGATAAAAACTGTTCTCTGAAAAGTGACTTAATGAACAAAAAGTAGTGTCGCATATCACCTACCTATTAAACGGATATCTGTGCAATGCTGTGGGGGACCTGCTTGCCAAATCCATGGGTCTTGAAAAGTTAATTTTTCTCCTAAAGGGCAGCCGCTGTGATGATGGATACTACAAGGGCAAAAGAAAAATTATTCAAGAGGGTTCGAAGTCATAAAATAGGAGAAAAAAAACAAACAAAAACAAAACAAAAAAAAACCCACAACACTAACGTAGCAGAGCTTTACACTTTACAGTCTAGATCCTAATAAATCTGAGGATCGTGTCATTATGCAGCCTGGACATATAGATCGTCCAGGGCACAATGTACAATATGATGCATGGTATCCACAGCACACGTCACAATTTTATTAGGTTATGTTCCTTCACATAAAAATCCTTTACTTTTTTTATATAGCAAAAGAAAAAAAAAATAAAAATAAAAACACCATCAGTATGTCTTTAGAGTGTGGGAGGAAATCCACGCAAACATGGGGAGAACATACACACTCCTTGCAGATGTTGGTGGGATTTGAACCCAGGACCCCAGCGCTGCAAGATTGCAGTGCTAACCACCGAGCCAACATGCCGCATGCAACAAAAGCATAACTGCAGCCTTTAGACCAGGGGTCCCCAAGCTGGAGCTCAAGAGCCACATGTGGTGGTAAGGCCCATGATGTGTGGCTCACACCTGGTCTAAAATAAGCACCCCCTAGAAGAGCAGATCTGGATGTGCATATACCGGCTGTGGAGGTGGACAATCAATATGAGCTGGAGACAGGTGATATTGCCAACACTGGGGTGAGAGTGCTTGATGGCAGAATACCCTGGATGGAACTATGCTGCCTGTGTGTGACTTCTATAAGAAAGCTTTGGCTGTTATCATATGGATATTGGGGCCTCTAGGTGTCACTGTGGGGGGAGAGGTGGCAGGAGCTAAATATCACTGCTCGGGGGCTCAGGATGTGGCTCCCAAACCTCTCTCAGAGCTGAATGCAGCTCTCAAGATAAAAAAAGGTTGGAGACCTCTGCTTTAGATAGTGGACAGTGGCAACATAAACTCTAGGTTGGTGTAACCATAAGGATGTGACTTTTTCCACAATACTGTTTTGTTGTTGTTTTTTTTAAATTAACAAATGACATTCTGGAAGCCTAAATGATCACTACTGTCAGACTATTTGGTCTTATTTTAAAAGGTAATGTGCTAAATAGACAACACTATGTCTAGTAATGATGCTGTGTTACCCCTGAAGTGTGTAGACCACTAGGTTTGTCCCCTTTGTGTAACCTGTCCACTGCCTATTGTCAAATATAATTGTGTATAGCAGCAGAGACCTCAAAATGGATTACAAGAAGCGAGGAGGATCTTTGTCTCTTCTGCCTGGCAAACGGCACACAGGCAGAAAAGAGATGGACTTTCAGTTCAGTGCAGGCAAACCATTAGACAATGGCCAATGCAACCCATAGTGCTGGGAGAAGACTCCCGAAGAGGAAATGGCCCTGGGCAGATTAGACTGGCATGGTGCTAAGCTCAGCAATATAATGGTGGGTGGTTACAGGACAGTGTTACTAACAATATGTTTTAAACATCATTTATGGATAAACAACAGTAGAGGAACATACTAAGCATTAATATAAGACTTCAACTCCACATTTACCATTGCATGTTTATTATTCCTCTTAAGCACGCAGCGTTTTTGGTTTATTTTTGTTGTTATGCTTTATAAGGATCTGTAAAGTTCAGGATCCATACCAGACACCTAGTGTCCGGTGCATGAACTAAAATTTTTCACGGACGTCCGTTGTCGAGCTCAGATTCTGCTCACATGCTTAATAAAGTTTGTTGAAAGGCTGCAGCGCATCCAATCAAGCTTTTCGGCTGTAGGCACTTCCACAGCCATACCGAGTACTGACATGGCAGTGATTGGCCAGCCGCATTGCATCACCAGGTCTATACAGCACCCGATGCTCCACACACACTAGGGCCTTGTGAAAGTATTCACCCCATTGATTTTTACCTATAAACCCAAGAGGCCAGATTCTGGAACTCTTCAGATGAGTCCTGTAATTGATATGGTTTATTATTAGTTCAGCTATCTATTCTTTGTGGGTGTAGATTTAGGCCCTGTGCACACACTGAGTATTTAGGGAGGTTTTTTTTACCTCAGCATGTGTAATCCAAAACCATGAGTGGGTACTAAATACAGAAGTGGTGCTCGTGTTTCCTCTGATTGGTCTACTCCTGGTTTGGGTTGATAAATACTTAGGTTAAAAAAAAAAAAAAAAAAAAAAAAAAAAAAGCCTTATTTTTTTGCCAACAGCTATTTCTCCTGATTTACCATACACAAGAACATGGCTGAGGACCCCCTGACAGCAGCTTGGCTGCTGGAAGAAAATGATCAGGCTTTGTAACTAAAAAAAGCCCCATATTCTTCTTGCCCCCAAAACATGACAATGGGCAGACCCCCATACACCAATTACATGGTCATCTGGTCCTGGTGAATAAACAACTGTCCGTTGAGTTTTCTGTTTGGAAGCAGATACTGAAGAGAATTAACTTATTCCTTTTGGGAGTTTCCACGTTCAGTCTCGGGGGTAGGGCTCATGTTCACTTGCGATTTTCATGTGCGATCCGATAAAACATCGGATTGCACTCGCACCTGTGTTAATCTATGGGGCAGTTTCCTCTTGATTATTTTTCTACGACACAAATCATGCTCTCTGTGCAATCGCAGCATGCTGTGTTTTGAAGCGAGTCTCGGCTCACGCACCCCCCATACAAGCTTATGGGAGAGTGTGAAAGATGGCACTGCACTCGCATGTTATGCAACTGCAGTGCGATATACACAGAGAGACAGACAATGGAGGAGATGAGGAGAGAGTGTTCCCTCCATTTTCTCCGCACCTGTGATACAATCGCAAGATCAGATCACAGTCGCATGACCCTTGGCTGACACCCGGAGCAGAGGGTCATTAGCATATCGCTTCTGATGCTCTTATCGGAAGCTATGTGCAAGTGGACAAGAGCCCGTAGCGATTACAGTCTCTGCTCACTGTATGGCAAGCAGATGACAGCGAGCCCGGGCACCTTGACTGACCGCCAGCTGTGTAGTGCATCTGTGCGCAGCGTGTTGTCAATAACGTGCTGGGTCTGGTTCCAGCTGCTGCTCACCATATAGTGAGCAGTGACTAATCGCTCGCTACATCTCCCCATGACTGAAGGCATCGGCTCTGAGAGAAAATAAGCTAATTTTCTCCACACTTTCAGTAATGCGGCCAGCAAGTATTGTCATGCTACGTACTTAAAGATTAACTCTATATCTGCAGGGTTATAGCGCTTTTTTTTTTTTAGAGGTGGCAGGTTCCTTTTAAGGGAAGTTTCTGTCTGTGCAGATCTACATTTTGCCCTTGCATTTAAAGATGTTGTCAAGTGTTTTTTCTCTTCTTAGGGTACCGTCACACTAAATGATGTACCAGCGATCCCGACAACGGTACGACCTGATAGGGATCGCTGGTAAGTCGCTGGGAGGGCGCTGGTGAGATGTCACACAGTCAGACCTTACCAACGATGCAGTAACGATAGAGGTTGCAGTAGCAAACCTGTATAACGTTCTCGGCGGTCATTGGGACACTGTCACACAGCGTCAACCACAGATGTGTGCTGCCTAGCGGGAGCCCGACGACCAAAAAATGAACTAGAGCAGTGTGTAACGATCAGCGATTTCACAGCAGGGGCCAGGTCGCTGCTCAGTGTCACACACCGCGAGATCACTGATGAGGTCACTGCTGCGTCACAAAAAGCGTGACTCAGCAGCGATCTCGCTATGTGAGAAGTACCCTTTAGGCTACATGCGCATGCTGCTTCTTTTTCGTGTTCACAAACTGCAGCCAAAACTGCACCTTGTCAGAGAGAGCCTGGAAATGTCACAAAAATGTAGGTGCTTTTTTGGTGCGTTTTTGCTGCTTTTTTGGTGCGTTTTTGGCTGCAGTTTTGTCAACAATTGTTTCATGTATTTTTCAGTTCAAATAAGCCCATAAAGCTTGTTGAATTGAAAAAAAAAAAAAATTAGAAATAAATAAATAATTAAAAAAAATTGGCGTGCGGTCCCCCCCCCCCAATTTTAATGCCATCCAGATAAAGCCATACGGCTGAAGGCTGGTATTCTCAGGATGGGGAGCTCCACGTTATGGGGAGCCCCCCAGCCTAACAATATCAGTCAGCAGCCGCCCAGAATGGCCGCATCCATTAGATGCGGCTGTTTTGGGACAGTACCCGGCTCTTCCCGATTTACCCTGGTGCGTTGGCAAATCGGGGTAATAAGGAGTTATTGGCAGCCCATAGCTGCCAATAAGTCCTAGATTAATCATGTCAGGCGTCTCCCCGAGAAACCTTCCATGATTAATCTGTAAGTTACAGTAAATAAACACACACACACCCGAAAAATCCTTTATTAGAAATAAAAAACACTAACAAATTCCCTCATTACCAATTTATTAACCCCGACAAAGCCCTCCATGTCCGGCGTAATCCATGATGGTCCAGCGTCGCATCCAGCTCTGCTACATGGAGGTGACCGGAGAAGCAGCAGACACCGCCGCTCCGGTCACCTCCACGCAGCAACTGAAGGGAGCTGAGCGATCAGCTGAGCTGTCACTGAGGTTACCCGCGGCCACCGCTGAATCCAGCGGTGGTCGCGAGTAACCTCAGTGACAGCTCAGCTGATCGCGCTACTGCGTGGAGCTGACAGGAGCGTGGAGGACGGGACTATCAGCGGCAGCGGTGGCGAGAGGGGTCCATCATCTCCCCTGTGCGTGCACGCTGGGGACAGCGGTACTTCGGGGAACACGGGGAGGACGGGACTATCAGCGGCGGCAGCGAGAGGGGGATGGACATTGGCAGCTGAAAACATTGATTTTTCCCTCTCGCTGCCGCCGCTGATAGTCCCGTCCTCCACATCATCTCCCCTGTGCATGCATGCTGGGGACAGCGGTACTTCGGGGAACACGTGAAGGACGGGACTATCAGCGGCGGCGGCAGTGAGAGGGAAAAAATCAATGTTTTCAGCTGCCAATGTCCATCCCCCTCTCGCTGCCGCCGCCGCTGATAGTCCCATCCTCCACATCATCTCCCCTGTGCGTGCATGCTGGGGACAGCGGTACTTCGGGGAACAAGTGGAGGACGGGACTATCAGCGGCGGCGGCAGTGAGGGAAAAATCAATGTTTTCAGCTGCCAATGTCCATCCCCCTCTCGCTGCCGCCGCCGCTGATAGTCCCATCCTCCACATCATCTCCCCTGTGCGTGCATGCTGGGGACAGCGGTACTTCGGGGAACAAGTGGAGGACGGGACTATCAGCAGCGGGGGCAGCGAGAGGGGGATGGACATTGGCAGCTGAAAACATTGATTTTTCCCTCTCGCTGCCGCCGCTGCTGATAATCCCCGTCCTCCACATCATCTCCCCTGGGGACAGCGGTACTTCGGGGAACACATGGAGGACGGGACGGGACCACTTGCCTGACCTCAGTTCCTGACAAATCACCTGCGTTTTTGGTACCAAAAACGCAGGTAAAAGGCAGGTAAAATGCACCACTTTTGATTAGCATGCATTTTTCCTGCGTTTTTGATGCCCTCATTGTTTTCAATGGGTGACAAATGTTGACAAAAACGCAGGAAGAATGAACATGCTGCATTTTTTTTGTCACAAATGTATGACAAAAAAAATGCTGACAAATAAACTGCAATGTGCGCATGACAAATCTGACTTCTCATTGACTTTGCTGGGAAGTCAAATGTCAAAGTTCTGCTGACAAAACTGTAGCCAAAAAAGCAGCAAAAAAGCAGGAAAAAAAGCAGCGTGCGCATGTAGCCTTAGGAATAGATTTTTTTTATAAAATAACAAGCAGAGTTATAGTCCCCACTGTTAGGGTGTGAATATAGCACCGGCTGGTTTGCTGGTCAGCACCAAACCAAAGCAATGACTGCGCGTCCAGATGTTGCAGGACTACTCAGACCTGTGACTGGCTGCAGTGGTCAGGTAACCCAGAGCATTATCATAGGTTTCTCTGATCATGAGCTGTTTCAGGTGACTGACCACTGCTACAACCAATCACAGGCTTCAGTCCTCCCATAATACCCAGTCATCCCTAGAGTGGCCTGCACTGGGGTGACAGCAGGTGACACTACCTCCGATTGTAATTATTTTAGAAAAAACAACGCCTAAAAAATAAAATTAACACCGGACAACGCCTATATTCATAAAACAAGGGTGTGAGGAGTGTTAGAACAAGTATTAGAAACTGCCATTTGGGAACCTCCGTCAGTGGTGTATATCAGGAGTGTTATATTTCAGAGCAGAAATAATGCAGCAGTCGTCATCAAAACACCAACCATATTAAAGTCAATAGTGATCGGACGTTCACTGTTTGACCCAACGAAGTGTACAGACAGAAAGCATGAGGCTAGCTGCTCTGACGATGCCACTAAGGTGCTTGATGAGCCCTCAGATCTGACTGCTGTTTTATAGACAAATACAGGACTTTTCCATGTTCTAATAAATCATCAAGCACTACAGGACAGAGGAAGTTAGCGGAGCAGAATAATAAAGGTTAGATCAGAAGCTGAAAAGGTAAAAGATAGAAGAGGAGAATATTTTACTCTCATACGAAGTGAACGATTTAAAGGACTAACACGGCTCCATGAGGACATCCTATGCAGACCGGGCCTGGCACCATACGGACGCTTCTGGACTCCCATGTTTCCAGCGCCTACAGTAAAAGCATATACATTAATCAATGACGTCCTGAGATCTGCAGCGCTAGAACAGATCCGCACTTGTACACAGACTCACCTGGATGGCGCAGAGAACCCCACTTTCCTCTGTTGCTTCTAAATTGATAGAAAGAATTCGACTGGGCGCCTCCATTGAACAACGCCTGGCTCTGCTGTTCTAACCTATTTAACTTGATAATGTCGTCTATAGGGGAAAAAAGGAAGAGAAAAATCAAAGTGTCAACAAATAGTAAAAGAAAAAAGCAAAGGGTTGAGCCGAGAGAGCTAGAAAATGCTACAGTTCTTATTGCACTGTATGTGGGCATTGCTTTTAGGAATCACCACTTTTTCAGCCTTTACCTGGGCACTACTACTCTGGTTATATACAGTCATCACATGCTGCACTGAATGATAACGGACTGATCAGAACTTGCAGCAGAATCTGTGTGTCTCTAAATCCTTCTGCATGCAACCTTAAAAGCACCAAAAGCAGAATCTGTGTGTCTCTGAGGGGTACTTTGCACATTACGACATCACATGCCGATACTTGCGATGCCGAGCGCGATAGTCCCCGCCCCCGTCGCAGCTGCGATCTCTTGTGATAGCTGCCGTAGCAAACATTATCGCTACGCCAGCTTCACATGCACTCACCTGCCCTGCAACGCTCTGGCCGGCGAACCGCCTCCTTATTAAGGGGGCGGGTCATGCTGCGTGATAGCGACATCACATGGCAGGCGGCCAATAGAAGCGGAGGGGCGGAGATGAGCGGGACGTAAACATCCCGCCCACTTCCTTCCTTCCGCATAGCTGGCGTGAGCCGCAGGTAGGAGATGTTCCTCGCTCCTGCAGCTTCACACACAGCGATGTGTGCTGCCGCAGTGACGAGGAACAATATCGTAACATCGGTCCTTCCGTAATTATGGAAATGACCGACGCTACACCGATGATACGATTACAACGATTTTGCGCTCGTTAATCGTATCAAAAAGGCTTTACACACTAAGATATCGCCTGCGACGCCGGATGTGCGTCACTTTCAATTTGACCCCACCGACATCGCACCTGCGATGTCGTAGTGTGCAAAGTGCCCCTAAGGCTATGTGCGCACGTTGCGTTCTGTCCCTGCAGAAATTTCTGCAGCGATTTGAACAGCACACGTGCGCTTCAAATCGCTGCAGAAAGAGTCCATAATGAAAAGAAAAAAAAAAAAAGCCGATTCCATGCGCTCTGAGTGCAGCCCCTCCCATAGACAGAGCGGGGGATGCATGCAGAGCACACAGAATAAGTGACATATCACTTCTTAGAACGCGCGCTTCGGGCAGCAGCCGAAGCGCTGCGCTCTAATACGCCACGTGCGCACGGCTCCTGCATGATCTTCATAGATTATGCTGGGGACTCAGGACGCATGCAGTTACGCTGCGGTACAGATCGCAGCGTAACTGCATGCAAATACGCAACGTGCCTACATAGCCTAAATCCTCCTGCATACAACCTGAAAAGCACCAAAAGCAGAAATCTGTCTTCACTAAATACAGATTTTACTTTTGAATTGAGAATTTTAAGAATGAAACATCAGTCCAGGAGGGAGAAGCAGATGTGTCTGATAAGGTATATTACAAAAGGGCTTTATTTTCATGTATGAAATAGAAATTAAAGCAGCGGTCACACTTTTACACATTTTTTTATGCCGCAGACTTGTGTCAGCAAAAGAACAATATGAATATGTGGATCCGCAGTAAGATTGGCAGATGCATATTTCAAGACGTTGACTTTTCCGTCTTGTTTTAAAGAGGCCACGGAAAACCCTGACTTTCACGATTATGCCATGGAAATTTTCTGCAGCAAACTCGACCCGCGCTCATTTACCTGCTATAATGCGGAAATAATACTGGACCCACACAGCATATAGGGAAGTATTGTTAGGGGACAGGGGGACTCTTGCTGGAAAGAGATGGCGGACTGCGCAGCAACAGCGGACAATGTTCTCTCATGGGGGGGTGGTAAAGGGGGCATCACACCCCTGCGGACAATGTTCTCTCATGGGGGGGTGGTAAAGGGGGCATCACACCCCTGCGGACAATGTTCTCTCATGGGGGGGTGGTAAAGGGGGCATCACACCCCTGCGGACAATGTTCTCTCATGGGGGGGTGGTAAAGGGGGCATCACACCCCTGCGGACAATGTTCTCTCATGGGGGGGGTGGTAAAGGGGGCATCACACCCCTGCGGACAATGTTCTCTCATGGGGGGGTGGTAAAGGGGGCATCACACCCCTGCGGACAATGTTCTCTCATGGAGGGGGGTGGTAAAGGGGGCATCACACCCCTGCGGACAAATTCAGATGGTCACATTTCACTGCGTGCGGATGACAACACATAAGATGACCGCGGGGTCTCCAGAGCTAAGCGCGGTGCCCCTCACAGGCTTATATAGGGATGGAGGTTCAGGTCACTGGCATCTATATACGGCATTATATCATTACATTGCATTACAGCGGTCAGTAATATTACACATGTGAGGTCAGTGACATGGGCACAGGCGGTGACACACATTACAGGTTGTGTGCAGGTCACTGACAGGAGCAGAGGAGGAGGGGACAGAGGTAATACATAGAGGGATGCTCTGCAGCCGCCAGCAGAGAGACCCTTCCTGTGCCAGGCCACACAGGGCACAGCCAGCCCCCTCACACACAGCTAGCTCACTGAGCGACAAGTTCCTTACCGAGCGACATATCAATCTTGTCAACGTCGGTCATGTCGGATGTGGACGGCACCATCTCGGTCACCGTCAGTCCAAGGCGCCCTGCACAGCTCTACCGCCCCCGTGTAGTCTCCAGCAGCCGCACTAAATTACTATCCACAGACGGGTGACTAGGCCCGAGCTCCGCTCATTGAGCGACAAGCAGCAGCATCGGCTGACGTCCGACGTGACGCCGCAACATTACGCAGCAGACATCTTTGGTGAGGCAGGAACCACGCAAGTCACCTGACCTGAGTTCTGACGTCACATGGGAGGAGGCTCAAGATTCAGTGTGTGCAGCGTTAGTGGCTGCACGGGTCCGGGCGTGTAATATGTAGTGTTCTGCCTACACCGTGTAGTGTCCCGCCTGCACCGCGTAATGTCCTGCCTGCACCGCGTAATGTCCTGCCTGCACCGCGTAATGTCCTGCCTGCACCGCGTAATGTCCTGCCTGCACCGCGTAGTGTCCTGCCTGCACCGCGTAGTGTCCAGCCTGCACCGCGTAGTGTCCAGCCTGCACCGCGTAGTGTCCTGCCTGCACCGCGTAGTGTCCTGCCTGCACCGTGTAGTGTCATGCTGCACCGTATAGTGTCCAGCCTGCACCGCGTAGTGTCATGCTGCACCGTATAGTGTCCCGCCTGCACCGTGTAGTGTCCCGCCTGCACCGCGTAATGTCCCGCCTGCACCGTGTAGTGTCCCGCCTGCACCGCGTAATGTCCCGCCTGCACCGCGTAATGTCCCGCCTGCACCGCGTAGTGTCCCACCTGCACCATGTAGTGTCCCGCCTGCACCGTGTAGTGTCATGCTGCACCGTATAGTGTCCCGCCTGCACCGCGTAATGTCCTGCCTGCACCGCGTAATGTCCTGCCTGCACCGCGTAGTGTCCCGCCTGCACCGCGTAGTGTCCCGCCTGCACCGCGTAATGTCCTGCCTGCACCGCGTAGTGTCCCGCCTGCACCGCGTAGTGTCCCGCCTGCACCGTGTAGTGTCATGCTGCACTGTATAGTGTCCTGCCTGCACCGTGTAGTGTCCCGCCTGCACCGTGTAGTGTCCCGCCTGCACCGTGTAGTGTCATGCTGCACCGTATAGTGTCCTGCCTGCACCGCGTAGTGTCCCACCTGCACCGCGTAGTGTCCCGCCTGCACCGCATAGTGTCCCGCCTGCACCGCGTAGTGTCCCGCCTGCACCGCGTAGTGTCCCGCCTGCACCGCGTAGTGTCCCGCCTGCACCGTGTAGTGTCCTGCCTGTGACCCGCCCCAGGGCCGTGGGGTACTCGGTTCCGGGTGTTGGTTAATGGGATTATGTCACGGGGGCCTGTGCCCGGTTCCGTGGCCCTGGTGGTCGCTGAAAGTCAATAAATAATAAAAATAATAAAAAAAAAATATAAAGAAAAAAATAAATAAATAAAAGTATTTCGTGACGCCACCTACGGTTCCAGTATGGTTACTGGGGCTGCAGGTCAGACCTCTGGGGTGACGGTTAGGCAGCCAGTTTACGCTTCCCGTAGGTGAAGTGGGGTCCCCAGGACAGTTTAGTAGTACACAGATATGGCGGCCGTTTTTCCTCACAGCCTTTTCAACTGCAGCCTATGGCTCCTCAGATGAAAGAAATAAAGTGCATCACACCAATTCATTAACTCTGACCAGGTTTTACTTGCAGGTGTTATTAAAAATGGGTTCAGTTTCTGATGTTACAGTTTTTGGGTAATCTGGGAACAGTTCAGGATCTCTGCACCAGGTCAGTTGTGTGACCTCCCTGCTGCGCTGTGTCTCTCCTTGGTACTAGGCTGCCTGTAGCTGTACCTTGTCCCTCTCTCACTGTCTTCACCTGTATGACAGGTGGCGGGAGCTTCTCTAAGGGGCACTGCTGTACTCACTGCGGTCCCTAAGATCTGTGTAGCGGCTTTGCCTTCAGGTGCTGCTGCGGCCAGGAGATCTGGAGTCTCCCTGGCCCCCGGTCTTTATTGCTGGGCAGATTAGATCCCTCACAATCTCGGACGCCGGTGTCCGATAATCAGCGCTGTTCCTTGGGGATGAACCGGTCTGGCTCCACCTCCCTGGTTACTCCTCTTTTGCCTCACTCTTGATCCCTCAGGCTGTCACACAGTTACTTGTGCGGGCTAAGCACTGCCCTCTCCATTTTGATGTCTCCCCTCACTCTCAGCTCGCTCCTTTTCTCCAACTGTCAACTGTCTAACTCCGCCTCCAAACCTGGCCTTAAAGGGGACCCCACCTGAACTCGACTTGTAGAGCTCCCCCTCCAGGCTTGGAGTGGAAATGTTGTATGTGGGATTACCTGATGTGGAGATCCTTCCCTGCCCAGGTACAGTTATATTTGTGGCAACTGAACCCTGGGGTGCCACACCTGCAGCGCATAGTGTCCCGCCTGCACCGTGTAGTGTCATGCTGCACCGTATAGTGTCCTGCCTGCACCGTGTAGTGTCCCGCCTGTACGGCGTAGTGTTCTGCCTGCACCGCATAGTGTTCCGCCTGCGCCACGTACTGTTCTGCCTGCGCCGCATAGTGTCCCGCCTGTACCACATAGTGTCCCGCCTGTACCACGTAGTGTTCCGCCTGTACCGCGTAGTTTTCCGCCTGCACCGCGTAGTGTCCCGCCTGCGCCGCGTACTGTTCTGCCTGCGCTGTGTAGTGTCCTGCGTGTTCTGCCTGCGCCGCGTAGTGTCCTGCCTGTACCGTGTAGTGTTCTGCTGTACCACGTAGTGTCCTGCCTGCGCCGCGTAGTGTCCCGCCTGCACCGCGTAGTGTCCCGCCTGCGCCGCGTGGTGTTCTGCCTGCGCCGCAAAGTGTTATGTGTCGTGTTCTGCAGCCATGCGCCACATTCAGGCTCTTTCTACATTTCTATCTCATTTTAGATTCCTTCCTGTATTCTGTTCTTCATTCTAGAATACTGTATATAAGTGTTCAGCCCGCTCTAGGTAACGTAAAAAACAGCTTGTATTATTCTCACCTGTGGGGTGGTCCTGTGCGCCGGACATTGTTGATCTGGGTCCGGCGCCTCTCTTCTAGCGATCGCCGTCCTCTCCTTGCTTTGTGTGGATGACGCATCTTACGTCATCCACACAGACACCCCCAGTGCACTCCTGCATACGGACATTTCTCTCTGACCTGCTGAGTGCAGAGCAAAGTACTGTAGTGTACTGGGAATGGTCAAAGAAGGCCCACACTTTCACAATACAATACTTTGCTCTGCCCTCAGCAGAGCAGAGAGAAGTGCGCAGGAGTGCCATGTAGACTTCTGTCTGGATGACGTAGAACTCATCATCCACACGGAGCAGAGAAGGAGAATGGTGATGGAAGGAAGATAGGAGGCGCCTGACCGAGATCAGCGATACCCATCGGACTTGACCACCCCGCAGGTGAGTATAATAAAAGCTGTTTTTTATGTTACTGTAACGTGGCGCAGGGTGGTAGTCATGGATGAGGTATTTGTCTGCCGCACCTCGGCACGCTACATGAAAATGGAAGTCCTGGCTGGGTGTGTGGTGTTTCACTCCAGGGGCTATATGCATTGGCAGGCCGCATGTTGCCGATAGTTTGGGCTGGCCAGGACCAGATGGTACACAGTTCATTGAGGGAGACCACTGGTTCATAAAAAATGTCATTTTACTGAACATAAACTTGTCAACACCAATGTACATTAGATAGTGGACATAAATCCATACAGTAGGATGCAGCCCCATATAGTATTAGGCACCCAAATATAGTATTATGCAGCCCTGTATAGTATTATGTGCCCCCCATACAGAAGTATGCAGAACCATATAGTATTTATGTGCCTCCATACAGTAGTATGCACCCCGTACATTATTATGCTCCCCATATAGTAAAACCAATTATATGCCAAAGCAATGGGTGGTAAGCAACAGTGTCTAGTGGCATAAATGTGCCACTATATTCATAGGTTATATATGGAGAGGCTATATGAAATGGTAAAACAAAACCTATTCACAAAAAATAGCCATAAATAACTATTATAAAACATATTTGATTAATGATAACATTAAAAATGTATAAGGCTAGGTAGAAATAGTGAGAAAATAACCAAGAAATGGTGCAACACAGCATAAAAATAAATATAAGAGGTTTAGCAGCTAAAACAAATTCTATAACAAAGCACTATTAAGATCTAAGGACTTCTGGCCACTATATAGATACAATGCAAGGTAATATAATTACACTCAGGTAAATACACGTGGTCAAAATTGTTGGTACCCCTAGTTTAATGAAAGAAAAACCCACAATGGTCACAGACATAACTTGAATCTGACAAAAGTAATAATAAATTAAAAATCTATGAAAATGAACAAATGACGTCATTCCTTATTTGTTAGTAGTTTTTCGTTTGTGAACCCACCCCATTAACACCTATTGCCAATCCACATGATACGCATATATAGCCTGGGTCTCAGCTTCCCATACACGGTAAGTTTTTTAACTGCATGAGAGGACACACACAAGCTAGGGACCCCAACGTAGAGAAATACTTTGGCGTAGTGTTGGGGCTCTATTGCATTGATCAATTCGATAGCTACATTTCTCTTTATTCATATGTTCATGACAGTAATGCAGGTTCCATTTTTCACATTTTCATTCTTACATATAGCTATTGGATTTTTCATGTCAGTATTCACACAGCAGTTTCTGCTATTACACGTATTCCCCTTGCATAGTCACTGGTGTGCATACCTTATCTCCATATAATGACCCAAAACACACAGCTAAAAATACCCAAGAATGGCTAAGAGGAAAACATTGAGCTATTTTGAAGTGGCCTTCTATGAGCCCTGACCTAAATCCTATTGAGCATCTTTGGAAAGAGCTGAAACATGCCGTGTGGAAAAGACAACCTTCAAAAACGAGACAACTGGAGCAGTTTTCTCTTGAGGAGTGGGCCAAAATACCTGTCGAGAGGTGCAGAAGTCTCATTGACAGTTACAGTTTGATTGCAGTGATTGCCTCAAAAGGTTGTGCAACCAAATATTAAGTTAAGGAAGGAAAGGTGCCATCATATCTGAACAAGGCCTATTTCATGAGTTTTATTTATTTTTTTTAAATTCTGTGGAAGCTGAAAATCAATGTCTGACTTTCATTTGTTCATTTTCATAGATTTTTTTATTACTTTTGTCAGATTCAAGTTATTTCTGTGACCAATGTGACCAATATGGGTTTTTCTTTCATTAAGCGAGGAGTACCAACAATTTTGACCGTGTGTAGCTGATTCAATGTAAACAACAGAATTGTGTCTATATCATGGCCAGTATTCCTTAGATCTTTACAGTGCTTTTTTTTAGAAAACATTTTTCTAAAACTCACTATTTCTATAAATTGTCTTATACATTTATCATTAATAATATATATTGTTTTATATAATAGTATTTACTGACTATTTTTTGTAAATAGATTTTGTCCTCCATATAGTATTATGTAGCCCCATTTAGTATTTTGCAGCACCATATAGTATTATGCGCTCCGATATAATAATATGTGCTCCCATACAGTAGTATGTGCCCCCATATAGTAGTACGCACCCCCATATAGTAGTATGCAGTAGTAGTATGAGCCCTAACAATTATGTGTGTATATAACAAGAAAAAAAAGAGATATTTATTTTTATTTCTGTTTTACCACTTTTGCATAATTAAACCACTATGTTAAAATGGTTTTTTTTGTCATTGTATTCCAAGAACTGTAACCTTATTTTTCTTTATTTATTACATTATGGTGTGTAAATATGTTTACCAGGAATGTGATCTAATCAATTCTCCAAAGCTGTTAAAATAGCATCTAGTTTGGAGAAGCTGATGCTATTCCTGATAAGTAAATGTACATTACCAAAGCTGCCTTCTCACAATGTGCAATAATGGTGTCATCGTGTCACTTGCGTCGTTGCATGGAGAATGAGAGGCAAGGAAGCAACTTTACGTGGCAGAACAGGGCATCAGGGAATGTAAGAACAGAATGAATCACGAATGCAGCATTAGGGCACCTGAAGAAGTATCCCTTATATCGAAGGTGGATCACTGGAGAAGGATATAAGGGGCGATTGGTGACACCTATCGCCCCTGATGAAGCTGTAGTAGCGACACGTGTCGGGCCAGGTTCTCCTCTTCCATTTATCAGATTAGGAATTGCCATTACAGGAATTTTTTATATATATATGGAGTAATGAGCTTGCTGTTTTGACCACTAGGTCACCATGTTGTCTAGGAATAGAATGATTGTTCCAGTCTGAGTTCTTACAAATAGTTAAACATTTTCTTAGTTTCTCTATATTATTTGTTGAAATCCTGTGGCTATTTATGGTAATTTCAATGTAATATTTGCCATCTTTAGGAAGAGTCTGACTTGGATTGGATCTCATATATTGTTTTTTTGTGTTTTTTAGCATATATGCACTTTATTGTATTCTGTATGTGTTTTTTTAATTTTTGATACACAAATAAAATTGATGATATATATTTTTATCCATGGAGTGAGTGCCTTTTCTGGTCAAGCGCTTTTTCTCTTTAATTACATGGAGAAGGATATAAAACTTAACTTTTATTAAATTGCTATAAACGAACCAACTTACAAAAGGGCACTCAGCATCAGAGGTAACAATGAGTATATCCATAGCTTTATAGGTCATGTTGTAAATACTACAATCTGGGCAAAACACGAAGGTTTATCCGAAATGCGCATCGGGCGCATTTACACTGCATCCACCAATATGTAGGTAATGTTATACTTGTGTTGATGTTTGCCTGTTTTGCCTGACTCCGCTTCCTTTTTGATATGCGGTCTTTCCACATATGTGACCATGATTAGTTTTATAGCCCTGGCATTATAGCATATTCTGCCCTCATTTTCCATTCACTCTGTGATCAGTGTCCATGCTGAATTTCAGTTTATTGATGACACCCTTTTTATTTTGGTGTCTAATTGTTGGCATATTTATGAAGATTGGATGTTTTTGCTGCAAATAGTGTATTTTTATTGATTGATCATTGATCATGTGATCATATTTTTGCAGTTTTCACACTATGTTGTTTCCTTATTTTCCACCTACTGTTACCATTCAGCATTGACACTGATTAATAACATATGGGTGACACTTTATCTGGGTGTCTATTCAATATTCTATTGGAATTGATGTTTTCCTTTGGGCAATTGTTGTACATCGTTTTTTATTAGCAGATGCATGGTAATTTTTTATGTACACTTTCCTATATATTATGTTGGGTATCCTTTCTGCATGGATTAATTAAGGATATTATATACACTATTGTTCTGTTCCATTTTTTTATTCCATGCACAGAGAGTACCTTATATTAAGGATTGATTTAATCTCTATGAATATGTTAAAAATATAGCTATATTAGCGTTTTCTTCAGGCAATATATTTCTGGCCCGTCAACACTTGACTGAGGATCATGCAGTCTGATGATATTCTCATCCCTATATCTGATGCAAATGTACCTAGTGTTTTGCAGTGATGTAATCCGTTTTCTCCCCTTGTCACCTTTCCACTAATAAAAACTTCATATTTTTGGACTATTTGATCGCCTCCTTCCTTTTCTGTTGTTATTTTCAGCATCAGAGGTGACTAGTGAAAAATTAAAATAGTTTCTAAAATTAATTAGATTACTTAAAAAATGAACATCTCATATATAGTCTCGATGTGTTTATTCGTCCCTCAAAATAGTCAATTTGTCAGAAGACTTTATCACAAAGCTGATCAGTCAGAGGTTGTTTTATATTTAACGATTACAGAGTGGAACACTGCCCTATATTATCCAAATTCTAGGTGCCAGGTCATTCATATCCAGAAAAGCTATCCAAGTAGGGACAGAATACCGTGTTTCCTCGAAAATAAGACAAGGTCTTTTGTTATTATTTGCTCTGAAAATTGTGCTAGGGCTTATTTTTGGTGTAGGGCTTGTTTTTGGAGAAGCATGGTTATTTCCGATGTACTGCTAAGTTTAAACCCTATTTACTACTAAGTTTTACCCCAAAAGACGTCAAACACCTCCCTCCCCCCAGGAGAAGCGCACTTACCAGACCCTGGACATGTATAATTGGCAAGTGAGTGGGCTCCCCATACATAAAGGTCTGTGTCGCTGTCAGGTACAACTGAGTTCCACAACGGTCACTACCCCTGCGTTCCACAGTGGTCGTTTCCCGTGTTCCACAGCAGTCGCTCCCCGTGTTCCACAGTGCTCGCTCTTCCTGCTGGCCTGAAGTAATGTCACTTGCGCAGAGTTAAAGTGGATTGATACTGCAATCAGGTGTGTGTGTGCGCATGCACAGAGTTGGGGCCTGTGTGTATGAGTGGGCCGGTGAGGGACCTGACAGCAACACAGATCTGTGGGAGAGCCCATCCACTGTTGGTACTTGCCAGCTGTAGTTGTTCGAGGTCTGATGAGTATCATATTTTTGGGGGCCTGTCTTCTCTCTTTTGGGGATATCTTCTCTCTTTTGGGGTCTCTGCTTTTTTTTTTTAAAGCGCACCAATCACCAGGATTTCCTATATAACCTAAAGCCAGTGCTGTACTGGTTGTCAGCTAAGATGTATAGGGTTTTTTTTTTTAATCATAGAGATTTTATTAAATTTCCAGCATATAACAAAGAAATTTGACCATGTCAAACCACATACAGGTAACAATACAAAAACAGAGTACATATAGGGTATATCAACATATCATTGTGGGACATTAAATACCCCTACAGTACGAACTGGGGATAACTAAGGAAAAACATAGGGGGAAGGGGGGAGGGGAAGGGGGTGAGCAGCCATATAGATAAATTACCTTAGTGAGTCTAGCCTTTTCCCTGGGGTTATCTGTCTCAAGGGGCCAGCTCTAAGTTACTTCAAGGTTCAGAGGAGCCTGGCGACTGTGGGGGGTTAGAAGGTTGCGGGAGAGCCACGGCATATGGAGAAGTCGCCCAGGGAGCCCATTGTTCCAGCACTGTCTCTTTCTTTTTCAGACTAGAAGCTAAACTCGTTTCATATACCCACTGTAGATTCAGCCTGTCTGTTAGCTCTGTCCTAGTTGGGGACAGCAGGGACTTCCACCTGTAAGCTATACAATGCCTACCTGCAATAAGGAAATGGGAGATAATGGTTTTAAAGGGGTCAGGAATTGTGTCTATACCCATATGTAGAACGGCGAGGGCTGGGTACAGGGGGATCCGGAGACCAGTGACCTCCTGGGTCATTTCAAAAACTAAATTCCAAAATTCAAAGGTCCTTGGGCAGAACCACCACATATGACTTAAAGTACCTCTGTGGTTACAGCCCCTCCAGCACAGTGGGGATGTATTTGGAGAAAAGGTTGCTAATTTGGTGGGGAAATTATACCATCTCAGGTGGATTTTTTTTAGTTGTTCAATATGGTTAAGGCATGAGGAAAATCTTTGGATCCACTTTGAGGCAGAGTGCCAGGCCTGAGTTGGGAGTGGGGAGGAAAGATCCTTCTCCCATTTAAGCATGTAGGGGAGTTGTTTATCATCTAGCGGGCCATTTAGTAATTTATTGACGTATGAGAGGCCCTTAATTTTACTATTTTGAAAGAAGTTTTTAATTGAGATGGGGTCAGCTACTAGAGGGTTGGAGAAGATTGGAGCGTTTATGAGAAAGTGGCGCAACTGAAAAAATTGGAACAAGCTGTGCCGATGAAGATTGAATTTCTCACACATCTCTGAGTAGGGAAGTAAAACTCCATCTTTATATAGGTCCGCTAACACCACAGGCTCTTTTTTTACCCATGAGGTAAGGTTTAAATTTGGGATGAAGGATTCAAGCGCTCTCAGGGGGATATTTGGTCTTAAAGCTTGTGACACTGTTCCACTCCACTCGCTCCAATTTTTCTTCAGTGTTGCTGTTGTGGGAAGAAGATCACCATGGGAAGAGGGGGCTAGAATTAATAATTCAATGAACTGTTTAGGGGTGTGACAATTGATTGAGGAATGTTCGATCTGCAAACATCTCTGGTCTAGTTCGTTTTTCCACCAGTCACGAGCCGCCTCCAAAATGGCAGTTCTATGATAGGTTAGAATATTTGGGATACCCATGCCTCCGCCATTCAATGGTGCATGCATACAGAGCAGGGCTATTCTTGTTTTTTTCCCAGCCCAAATGAATTTTCCCATTAGTGAATGGATTTTAGATAGATAGTGATGTGGGATTGCCAAGGGGAGGCATCTCAGGAGGTAGATGATTTTTGGGAGACATATCATTTTGAAAGTCTGCATTCTTGCCATCCAGGACAGGGGAAGCAGAGTGAGGCGGGCAAGTTCATTTTCTAGTGAATTATGTAGACTCTGTGAATCCTGTCTATTATGAAATCATTTGGGCCGAGATCTGGCAAGGCCTCCTGCAGCAAGGATATCAAAAAGCTCTGCAATCCTCCGTCTGGTATAACCTCCGGAATCCCTCTTATTCTTATATTGTTCCGACGAGATCGGTCCTCCAGATCCAGGATTTTAGTTTGCAGCCCCTGTAGTTGCTCTTGCAGGTCTGCATTGGCATCTATGGGACTGTTATGGGATCTTGTGAGCTCCTCCATCTTTGTTTCAATGTGAGAGGTGCGGGCTTCTATGGCTGTAATATCTCCACGCAGCTCAGCTACTATGCCTTTCCAGTCCTCTTGCAGTGAGGCACAGAGGGCACTGAGAAGCTTCTGCATCGTGCGCTTTGTAAGTGGAATGTCAGCATTATCACTGTCAAGGTCTGTAGCAGCCGTGAAGCCCCTCCTGGATGAGCGTGTTGAAGCAGTGGAGGAGGATGCGGCCATCTTATCTCTTCCAGCACTGATAAAGAAATCTGTCACTTTCCTTGGAGAAGGCCTCTTTTGGGACTTTCCCTTTGTCATATCTAGCTCCATGGGGTTATCTCTGTGATTACCCACCATGCAGGGAGAATTTGGAGTCTCTGGTGAGCTGTTCTGAGCTGTTTCTGAGTCACTGTGGCTGGAGCTCAGTTCCTAGGTGACCAGTGCCCTCAGCGTGCAGGCCACGCCCCATGTATAGGTTTTGAAACACAAGCAAGTAAAATTTGCAAAATGAGCAGCTTTTTGAATGACAGCAGCTGCCGATCAGCTGATAGCTGGGGTGGGTATTTATAGTGATTGCTGCCCCCCTGCCTATCCATCCTAGTGTTATTTATGCTAATTCTATTATAGAATCATTTTTACTAAGTGGCTAGAAGGACCTGTGCTGATGTCATACCCATGGGACCAGAAAGGGTGGGGCCTCAGCCAACATAGCGGATACCAGCAAGAAACATTATTTTTCTGCTGTATGATGCCCTGCCCCTTCTCGTCACATGGGTATGACATCAGCACAGGTCCTTCTAGTCAGTTAGTAAAACGATTCTGTAATAGAATTAGCATAAATAACAGATAGGGGGAGGATGGATAGGCTGATGTCTTGAGATGTTGCTTCAGTATTGACACGTAATCTTCCTTCCCCATTATGCCATCCATTTTATGAAGTGCACCTTCAAAGCTTTTCCCTTTTTCCTCCAAATGTAACAATGGTCATTATGGCCAAACAGTTCAATTTTATTTTCATCAGACCACAGGACATGTCTCCAAAAATTAAGATTTTTGTTTCTGTGTGCATTTGCAAACATTAATCTGCTTTTTTTATGTTTCGTTTGGAGTAATGGCTTCTTCCTGGCAGAGTGGCCTTTCAGCCCACATTGATACAGTACTCGTTTCACTGTGGATAATGACAAAATCTTATCAGCTTCCACTAGCATCTTCACAAGGTCTTTTGCTTTTGTTCTTGGGTTGATATGCCCATGTCTGACCAAAGCATGTTCATCACTGGTACACATGACCCGTCCCCTTTCTGAGCGGTATGATAACTGGACATTCCCATATTTTCTGTACTTGCGTATAAATGTTTGTACAGATGAACAAGGCACCTTCAGGTATCTGGAAATTGCACCCAAGGATGATCCAGACTTGTGCAAGTCCACAATTCTTATTTCTTTTGACTTTTCCATGATGCTACACAAAGAAGCAGTGTGTTTCAGGTGTGCATTAAAATACATCCACAGGCGTATCTCTAATTAACTCAGATGATTGGTTTACTTTACAAAAAAAGCTCAGAAAGAATAGAACAATATAAATACAAGGCCAAAGGCCGACACCCCTGTGCTGCACCACCTGTAATGGTGATTTATGCCGCCTTCTCACCAACCTTTGCGTAACCAAGGGTCTGTCTAAACAGTCACCTAATACCTGGTAATCCCTCTGGGAAGCAGAAGCAATTGTGTGTGTGCGAACATGCCCTACCAGTGATGCAGCACAAGAGTTCACAACTTATCTACCTAAACATAAACAAATGCAATAAACCCCCTGAATACCCTTAATTACTGAAGCCTCACAGAGAAGGCAGATGGTAAAAGTGGGAAAGCAAACCACACAGCTCAGCAACACAGTCCTGGAAATCTTATAGAGCAACAGTCAATGCAAACGTGAGGCACCGTCCCTTTAAGGTGTTAAATGTCACTGTAAACTGACACAGCAGAGACAGCAAGTCTTACTTGTGTGTGTCTATAGTCGGCCTAATCAGAACAAATAGGTGTTTTGGCACCAAACCATAAAGTGTAGCGTGCACACAGTCCTGGGCCCAGTCTACCACCTGGGTACTATGGTATCCAGCTGCCATAATTAGAGATTTGGAGATCCTCTCACGGTAAACAATATAGCCAGCAACTGCTGAATGGTGATCTCCGGCACAGGATGCTGCTCACATGCGTCACGGTCCTCCTCACTAAACTCTAACACAAGTCTTCTCCCAATTCACCTAAGTGTTTCTGCGGCGGCTCCTTTCCGTTACGCACACTTCTCGCTTTCCCTTCAGCTCACACACAGCACCTCCTTAGCTCTCCAAGTCCAGTTCAGTTGTCCGTTGAGATGTTGCTATAGTAACAAACCGTCAAATGCAGATGCAAAACAGCGGCCTCTTGTGGCTGGTCAGTAACAATCCATACAATGAACAGTAAAGCATTTTGCAGCATTTCACAGTGGATAAAGGTCATTAATACACTCTCACCCTCTTACAGTGTATGTCAATTTTTGACTTTGCAGAAAGTAATAAAAATGCCTTAAAACATTCATTCTCTTTCTCATTATTCTGGCATTTGGCAAATATAAAAACATTTGGTTTCTAGTTGCCCTAAAACAGGAAAGGTTTATTCTGATTTCATGTCAGATAGTGAGAGAAACATGCAGATGTGTCTTTTTAGATAGTGTATTTAAACTTCTGGTTTCATTTGTATATAAGAGAATACACCTATATATGTTCTCCCATATGAGTGTTCAATAAGTACCATAATTATTGGTACCTCATATACCTTATGAGGCATAAAAAGTATTGCACTATATCAAATATTAGGTGTATTATTTGGTAAATTACACTAATGACATTAGGTGTGGTAATAATAATCCAGCAGCCAAAATGCGTATTTTTGTTAACATAATGCATTGTGCCCAACTCACTATAGCATCATTTCAAAGATAGTCTTATATATCAAAGTGTATTCACTTCAATACCAGCAGGGGAAGTGCCTTTCTATGATTGCACTATATCCCATAATGTGGATAAGCCACTATAGACTATTGCGCTATACCCGGTTACAGAGATATTACATTTACTGTTTACTGTATGTTTAGTGCTAGAGAGAGACATCCTGATCTGTCTCCCTATATGATATTGCTAACCTATCTCATATAATTAATATCTAAATAGATAACAAAGGATATAATAAGTTAATTATAGATCACAAAGAAAAGACTGAGATATTAAACAGGCACTTCTGATCAGTGTTCACCAAGGAGCTGAGTGTTCCAGGGATCATTCAACAAGTGATTAATCAAAGTTCACCTCCCAATATAATTAATTTAACACAAGAAGAAGTACGCCTGCGTCTGAGTAAATTAAACATTGACAAATCCCCCGGGCCAGATGGCATGCATCCACGAATATTGAAGGAATTGAGCTCAGTAATTGACAGACCACTGTATCTCATCTTCTGAGATTCACTTGTAACAGGGTTGGTGCCTCAGGATTGGAGGATTGCTGATGTGGTATCGATATTTAAGAAAGATAAGAAGGTGGATCCAGGCAACTACCGTCCAGTAAGCCTGACATCAGTGGTGTGCAAAGTTTTTGAGGGCATTTTAAGGGATGACATGCAAAACTATATTGCAGAAAATAATATAATAACTGACAGACAGCATGGATTTATGAAAGATAAGTCATGTCTAACCAACCTGTTGGGGTTCTATGAGGGGGTAAGTGCAAATCTGGATATTGGTAATGCAGCTGATGTGATTTGGACTTTGCAAAGGCATTTGATACTGTACCACATAATAGCCTTATACTAAAGCTCCAGAAGCAAGGACTAGGGAAAACTATATGCAACTGAGTAAGGAATTGGCTAAAAGATAGGAAACAAAGAGTAGTCATAAATGGTACATTCTCTAAATGGGCTATAGTCAGCAGTGGTATACCGCAAAGATTTGTGCTAGGACCGATTCTTTTTAATCTCTTTATTAATGCCCTTGTGGATGGGATAGATAATAAAGTGTCAGTCTTTGCTGATGACACCAAACTTCGTAGGATATTAAAAAATTACCTTGTACAATATTACAAAATGATCTGGATAAGATGTCGGAATAGGCAGATACTTGGCAAATGAGATTTAATGTTGATAAATATAAAGTAATGCACCTAGGACGGAGTAATCCTATAACTGCGTATACATTAAATGGAAGTAAACTCGGGACTACAGAACAGGAGAAGGACTTGGGTATTCTAATTACAAATAAGCTGAGCAGTAGTACTCAATGTCAAGCAGCAGCTGCAAAAGCAAACAAGATTCTAGGGTGTATAAAAAGAGAAATTAGATCCCGTGATCCCAACGTATTGTTACCCCTCTATAAATCACTTGTAAGGCTGCATCTGGAATATGGGATCCAGTTTTGGGCTCCACATTTTAAAAAGGACATATAGAAGTTGGAGTCAGGTCAAAGGCGGGCAACTAGACTACTACAAGGAATGGAAGGCCTCCCATATGATGACAGGTTGAAAAAGTTAGCTATGTTTAGCTTAGAAAAAAGACGTCTCAGAGGAGATCTCATTTATATGTATAAATACATGTGTGGTCAATATAAAGGACTGGCACATGACTTATTTCTTCCGAAGACAATACTAAGGACCAGGGGGCACTCACTGCGAGTGGAAGAAAAGCGATTCCAACAGCTAAATAGGAAAGTGTTCTTTACAGTTAGAGCAGTCAGACTGTGGAATGCCCTACCACAAGAGGTAGTAATGGCAGATACTATAACAGCTTTTAAAAAAGGGCTGGATGATTTCCTCAGTACACACAACATTGTTGGTTATAAATGACTTAATGACAAAATATATAATTGATGGAGGAAGGTTGAACTGCATGGACCGAGGTCTTTTTTCAACCTATCTAACTACGTAACTATGTAAATATCTCTGTCTATATATTGCAGTATGCCAGAGGTACGTCCTGCATGCATGAAACTGCCTGGCTGCTGACTTTATTTTTTCGCTTATTTTAAGTTTCAAATGGACATTATTGAGGAATATTTCCTATTGAGTGTAGTAGGGGGAAATATGTACATTATAAATTCAGAGAGTGACAAAGACTGAAATAAAATTATTTACCAATAAAATTATATACGTTAGCCTCCGGACGGGGGGCACTCTGGCCTTTTCTCTTCCAGATAGTTCACACCGCACTCTTGACAAATTTTCAGCTCAACGGACATTGCATCAGTCCCGGTCGCCTCACTCTGCTTTCTATCCTCTCCCTTCTCTGCACTACCCCTATTTCTCTAGACTCTGTGACTTCCTCTTGTTTGAATATCTTCTCCTTGATTTATCGTTTTATTGTTTTTTTTAAGTGATTATCGATGTTCCATTTCTATCATCCATAGAATGTTGTGAAGCCGGCGAAGGCTTGGTCTAGCATTAACTTCTGATCTGTTTCATTTGCAATAGTATGGATGTATGTTCTAATTTTGTATTTCCTGGAAAATTAACAAAATCTTAAATTGGAAAAAAAAAATATGTATGTTATGGAGGCAGATAAAATATTTGTGGTTGCGTACTATGTGATCTGCCATATTTTTGGGAAAATATGTATTTAATCTGTGTGAATTTCTATCTGATCAATAGACAGCTTTTTAGGTACACAAATAGTGCAACTTTATAGAATCAGTGGGATGTTTTGTCAAAAGGGTTAATGTTTAAAATGTTAATTGATTATCACATTCATGTGTGTTTTGTTCTAAGTTGGTTTATTATATGGATTTGTTTTTATTTATCTATGCGTGCCTATGAGAAAGGAGTCATCTCCGAAACGTGTAAGGCCTTATTAGCGCCTTACACGTTGATGTGGGCCTTATTAGGTCCACATCATGGGACATATTTTATTTTATTATGTATGTGATTCTTTAGTAAAGAAGACAGAAATTTTTATGGAAAATTTTAGTGCTGGACATTTCTCTTTTTCTATTTGACTTGTGGTAGCCAGCCACGTCCGCGCACCTATGAGTCCGCAGAATTAATGGTGAGCTTTCTCCCCACCCCTTTTTCTTTGGATTACAAAATGTTGGCAGTGTAAATGAGACTTCTTTACCAATTATTAAGCCGGCATCCCTTGCTCGTCAGGATAGATTTCAATTCATCACAAATTCTTGGAGTGAGATTGGTTTGAAGCCTGTTATAACATTCTGAGTCCGATAAAATCCTGCAACACATATCTCTATATTGTGTCCTGTCCAAAATAACAAAATTGCTGCTCTTGTCTAAAAGCATTTAGAAACCTGAGAAAAACCTTTCACTACCATATTTTCAAAGATATCAATGCAATTGGCTCCAGTCACAGGTGGAAATTTAGTACTTTTAGGTCTAAAATCTGTCAGTGGTCCCTCACTGATATTTTTCTGACGCCCCTGCCACAGATCTTCCAAAAGTTAAAGATCTTGTAGTCATTTTCACCAATTCCCTACATTTAATTTTGTTGTTATTCTTAATGAATTTAGCCCATATAAGTTTAAGGGAGACTATTGAAATATCTCTCACCCAAGGAAATTCATCAAAAGATGTTGTAGGGACAAAAGACAATCCTTTCTTTATCAGTGCTTTTTCATTGTCATTTAATCTACCCATGCAAGCACAAGCACTTACCATCAAGGCTGCTTTTAACACTAGAAGTCCCAGAGAGGGGTCATTTAACATTTCCACCATTGGAACTCTATGGAGCTCGAAATTTCTGGGACTTCTAGTGTTAAACAACTTACCAATGTATATAGAGGCTACATTATGTCATGGTGGTGTCACAATTCAGTTTGGACTCTGCTGTTGCAAGGTTGTATTTGTCACCTGGTCCTACGGTCAGTGATTTCCTGTGCCCAGTGCTCTCTTGATTATGCCCACTACCTCGTCCAATCTTCCTGACTACCATCCTCCCTGTTCAGTCCCACCTCCCTGATTTCCATCCTCCCCGTTCAGTCCGACCTCTCTGACTCCCATCCCCTCCATCTTTTTTTACCTTCTGGTCTTCCTCTCCTGCTCCCTGTCTTTGTTCCGTCCCTGCGCCCCCTCCTATGGCACGCTCTCCCGATTCCCGACTTCCGGGTCACTCCTGACACTGACTTCGCCTACTCCCTTGTACTGCGTGACCTCCTGACTCTGACCCAGTTTGTATGTGTACTGCCCCACGGGCTTGGCCGGCTGCCAAGCCGCTTGGATCCGTGCTCATCGGTGGGTGGCTCAAGCTCTCCACGGACCCGGGGGGTCACGACGCTCTGAAAGGGGGTTGGCGCTACACACAGGGACTTCGGTGGGGAGTTCCACGGCCGGGGCCGCGGTGGTTTGTAGAGGATTTAAGTTCGTGATGCCACCCACGGGTTGTGGTGAATGGATGGACACCACCGCTGCCGTTGACTAGGCCTCCCGAGGACGGTGTTGCGCAGCTTGGTGTTAACCCCCTCCGTGGGTAGGGGAGTGATGGTCCCGGGGGCTCGAGGGAGGTGCTGAGACGGGGGAGCGGGTGTATGCTGGGTGCTAGTGCGGTGCGGCGCGATGCGCGGCCCGAAGGCACTGGTGAACTCACTATGATACAACACACTGGAGTCTCTGGTAAACCAAACGGGATGATGAACGGTGCCCGCAGCCGGCTGCAGCTCCCCCTTAATAGGTTGGTGGTTTCCGACTTTCTCCTGCACCTCTTTAGTGTAGACGTTATGACTCCTATGCCTAAGCAACGGTAGTCCGCTCCCCGGTTTGCTGTGTGTCGGGAGAGCCCTGTTTGCCCGCAGACGCTGGCCCCTTGGGTCTCTATGCCTTGGTGGTGGCTTTACCCTAATGGTTGGGCTGTTGTCTTCAGTCTGGTCTTGTGTGGGAAAGGTCCTAAAGTCCAATCCTCAATCAGTTGATTCGACTTAGCCTAGTTGTTTCTGGGCCTCGTACTGGGTCTGAGTACCCCTCCTGGTGCTCCGGTTTCCAATTGGTTCCCCGGTTCGGTACCGGCAGGCCACCGCCCGACCCCGGTCCCTACGGTTCCACCGGCTGTAATCCCAGCTCCTGCAGACGGCCACCACTGTCTGCCTCCTTGCCAGAGGTGACTGGGTTCCAACCCAGACACCTGGTAGACTATGGCAGCCCTGGTCACAGGTCTGCCCTTGAACTTGACTACTCCAGTCCACTGTCAAAGCTAATCTACTCAGAACTACTGTTTTTCCCGCCTCCAGGCCTGTGAACTCCTCGGTGGGTGGAGCCAACCACCTGGCTTCACCCCCCCTTGTTGTGAACATCAAACCTGGAGGGAGGTGACAAGGGTTTTGGAGTTTGGCTGCTGTCACCTTTTTAGGGAGGGTGTGTGTGTGTGGGACTACCTGGGACGACCTGACTAGTCCAGGGCGCCACATATGAATTCTCTGAGTAATAAATTTGTGATTACTCCTGTGACACCTTGTGAAACCATAGTCCTATTACACACACCAGTGTTCCGTCTCCCCCTAGTAATGACTTTATAGGTGGGAGATGCAGGGTTTACAAAACTAATACCTCCCAACAGGATTCTACGGTACTAGTTTGCTAGAGAAATGGGAAAAGGAGGCAACAGAGAATGCAATTAGGTTTCTCACTATATTATTAGAAGAGAAAGTGGTATATGAAAATATCTCTAAAAAATTAAAGGAGTCCATAGAGATGGTGAAACGTTTTTGGAAGAGACAGACTTTGATAAAAAAAAGAAAGAATGCTGCAAATAACCATTGAATGATTCACAGCTGACTGCAAAATCTGTAAACATAGAGAGCTGGCAGATTTTAATGAAACGAAAGCTTTTGACTGTGAAAGAATCTATACAACAAATACCGATACAGATGTTAGTTCATCCAAGTCAGACTATTCAGAATCAGAGAGACTCAGTCACCGAAACAGTGGTAGAGGTATCAGAAATTTTGGAAGGAGGGGAAACTATAGGAATAGACGATGACAGGGCCATAGATTCTATGGTATTGACATCAAGAAGGAGGAGGTAATTTCACTAATTAGGTTCCTTTTTTAGAACAGGGCCTGGCCCAACCTTCTTGAAATACAACCTGAGAAACAGGAAGGGCAAATTAATTCTGTACAGTCAGATGGACTGAGTGAGGAACTGCAGATTATTAACCTCTTCCCAACCTTGGATGTAATGGGTACATCCTAACTGTCGGGTGCTTCCCGACCTTGGACGTACCCCATACGTCCAAAGACATAAATCTGGTATTGCTATAATCGTACTGACCTGTGGAATAAAGCCACTTAATCACTTGTGCAGCACGATGTACGGTGTAAAAAATTAATAAAGCCAATTTTTTAACTTCTGTTGATCTGTTTATTTTGCCTACCAAAGACTGCAGTACGGCACAGCTCAGTTATCCTGTGCTCCACATTGAGCGCTTACACCAAAGATTAATTGTAAATCTCTGAAAAGTGTGATTTAGACAACATTCTCAATGGGAAAATTCACTGTAATGAGGCAGAAGGAGTCACTTTGATCTTCTGTCTGGCCTGTGATTTGATGGTGTCCATCTTTTTACTTGCCTTTTTAGGTGTGCACAAAAGTGCGGTCATCAATAGTTTAGTTCACCTTTGAAAATACAGACACTGAATAGTGGCCAAATGGAGTCCGGAATAACTCTGCTGCCTCATTATAGTGAATGGAACCATCTAGGATTTTACCTGAATCACGTATTTTGGAGATGTACATGGAAACCCTGATATAAGTGTTCAGCATAGAGCACAGGATAAATGTGAACTGATCCAAAATGTTCTGTACCCAAATTGCCACCAAAAACCATTTCACTCAACCCACAAAAAGTCTCCAATCAGGTCCGTCATCTGTTAACAGAAGTATAGAGGCTCCCACGTTACTGGTAGAACTAAGGCTCTGGAAAAATGCTATGGCTAGCCCCCTCAATAAAGAAATCCAGCAAAATCTGCACTCCCAAAACCAAATGTCCCCTCCCTTATAAGCCCCACAATGTGCCTAAATCACAGTTAAAGGGAACCGAACATCAGGATTTTCGTGTATAAGCTGCAGCCAGTGCAGTACTGGCACTATCATGCACAGTATGTACATACCATTAGGGGGCAGCTCGGGTGTTTAGGCAGTGAAATACAACTTTATAAAGTTTGAAATTTCGTGCACTTTTTGATTGACGTGTGCACCTCTCTGTTAATGTCCGGGCGGGTTATGCAGGAGTTCCCCGCCTCCCCCACCAGCCTGTTCCTCCCTCTCTCCTGATGTCCGGGCGGGTTATGCACGTGTTCCCCGCCCCCCGCGCCGCCTGTTCCTCCCTCCCTCCCTCTGGCTGTATGTAAATATCTAATATTCAGAAACATGGCGCCGGAGTGGGCCTCTGCGCATAGCGCTTATCTCAGGCGCCATGTTTCTGAAGCCCCCGCATTACACAACTTGGTGTCTGAGAGGGCGGCGCATGCGCCCTCGTTTCTTCACAGCCCGTTGTGACCGCGGGAGCGCGCGCGATTAGAACAGGACAGAACAGCTGACCGGAGGACGCGATTACCTGCTGCTACTGTATCGTGCCGCCCCAGGACACCGGGCCAACACACCAGCCGGTGTGACATCGCTGTGGCGCCGCCCTCTCAGACACCAAGTTGTGTAATGCGGGGGCTTCAGAAACATGGCGCCGGAGATAAGCGCTATACGCAGAGGCCCACTCCGGCGCCATGTTTCTGAAGATTGGATATTTACATACAGCCAGAGGGAGGGAGGGAGGAACAGGCGGCGCGGGGGGGCGGGGAACACGTGCATAACCCGCCCGGACATCAGGAGAGAGGGAGGAACAGGCTGGTGGGGGGGCGGGGAACTCCTGCATAACCCGCCCGGACATTATCTGCAGAGGTGCACACGTCAATCAAAAAGTGCACGAAATTTCAAACTTTATAAAGTTGTATTTCACTGCCTAAACACCCGAGCTGCCCCCTGATGGTATGTACACACTGCTCATGATAGTGCCAGTACTGCACTGGCTGCAGCTTATACACGAAAATCCTGATGTTTGGTTCCCTTTAACATCCACATGTTTGAAATTGTTGTAGTGAGGAAGCCTTCTTAATTTATGGGGTGTGTGTCTCCAGAAGCACAAATTGGACCCATTTTATGGACAGTACAATGTACTGGGCACAACAAGGACTTATTTGCAATTTTTAATTCTGCAACATTCATTGCGTTTGACTCTATCAGTGTTTTCCAGAGACTAAATTGTCACAGCACCCATAAATGAACGCCAAGAGGGATGTAATTTCCAAAACTTGATCATTTAAGGGGGTTTCTGCTGTTCTGGCTTTTAGGGGCTCTACAAATGGAGTCCACAACGTATTCTAGGAAAATCTGTGCTCCAAAAATCAAATGACACTCCTTCCCTCCCAGGCCCTGTCTTACGGCCAAACAGTACTGTATAGTCACATGTGGAGTATTGCCACGTTTTGTAGAAATTGTGCAACATATTATGGGGCCATTTTTAACTAATCCCCTTGTGAAAATTGGAAATCATGGGTTAAAGCAACATTTTAGTGGTAATAATGTAATTATTTTTTATTCTATTTGCTCAATGTACCCCTAAATGAATTCACTCATAGGAGCAGTTTGTAAAATGGGATCACTTGTGTGGGATTTATATTGTTCTGGCACCTCAGGGGCTCTGCCAATGTGACATGGAACCCGCAAACCATTCCAACTAAATCTGAAGTCAAATATGGTGCTCCTTCCCTTCTTCACTTTGTGCGTACCTCAAAACTAGTTTTTGACCACATATAGGGTATTGATGTACTCACAAGAAATTGCACAACAAATTGTATGGTCAATTGCCTCCTGTTATGCTAGTGAAAATAAAAATTTGATGGTGGTTAAAGCAACCGTTTTGTGGTCAAAAACGTATTTTTTTCATTTTCACGACTCAACGTTATTATATTGTGTGATACACTTTGGGGTTCAAGGTGCTCACTAAACATTAGATAAATTCCTTAATGGGTCTAGTTTACAAAATGGGGTCACTTGTGGGGGAGCTCAACTGTTTAGACACCGCAAGGGCTCTGCCAATGTGACATGGCACCCGCAAACCATTCCAACTAAATCTGAACTCAAATATGGTGCGCCTTCCCTTCTTTACTTTGTACTGTGCCTCAATAGTAGTTTTCTACCCCATAGGGGGTATTGGTGAATTCAGGAGAAATCACACAACAAATTGCATGGTGCATTATCTCCTGTTACCCTTGTGAAAATTTGGGGTTAAAACATTTTTGTAGTAAAAATGTATTTTTTTTTATTTTCCTCATTCAACATTATAAAATTCTGTGAAGCACCTGGAGGTTCAAGGTGCTCAACAAAAATCTAGATAAATTCCTTGAGGGATCTAGTTTCCTAAATGGGGTCACTTGTGAAGGAGGTCCACTGTTTAATGCACGTCAGGGGCTCTCCAAAGGTGACATGGCGTCCGCCAACGTTTCCATCCTATTTTAAGCAAACCTGAAAAGTAAAGTTTGGTGTTCGTACCGAACACGGACTTTACTAAAAATATTAGTATTCGGAGATCAAGTGCTTTATGTGTGCTTGTGTGACGCCCCTGGACTATCGGGTCATCACAGGGTATTGCACAATCTGCCCTCCCATGCAGTATCCACCTTCTTCTTGGTTTTGGGTCCCTAACCATATGGTGTTACCTACATCAGCTAATCAAATCCTAGATACACCCTGCACCACACCCACCAAACACACCAGTGGGCGGCTTGAGTGGAATAGAGTCGCCCACCTGAGGGGTTGGGAAAGGGGAGGTGAGGAGTGTCAAAGAGAGAGTATACTGAGTAGTGAAAGAGAGAATAGGTAGGGAGCAGGGCTCCTGGGAAACAATCTTGGTGGCAGACGGTGCTCTGGGCCTAGAGGAGTCAGACCCCCGGTCGCAGGGGATCATGGCAAGGGGCACGGACCTGTCGAGGAAGACAGCCGGTGGCCCTGCACCATCACTGGTCTGGGACCAAGGCAAAACGGGGTACGTGGACCCTATGTCGGGGAGTAGCTTCAGGCAACCTGATAATTTACCCGCGGAGAACGGAGCGATCAAGATTCGTTCCCCACCCGCTCCAGAATCGGGGTACTAGCGCAACGAGGGGGATAGGACTTTGCACCCAAAACAGTCCAGAAAATCCCAAGCGTGAACCCTGAGAGCAAGCTCCCACACTTAGCCATAGTGGGGAGCGGGACCCGGCAAGTTTAACACTACCGGGACCACCATAGAAGTAAACTTAGTGCCAGGAGGCAGGTCACGGATCACCAGGTAGCACCATTGGGGACGGGACCCGAACTAGCTCCCCTCAGCGGCAGCGGTGTCCACAGACTTGGTTTACCAGTTATCGGTGTCTGCTTAATGGACTGTGTGAGTACCAAAGTGACCCCCTGCACCCAACAACATTCCCCTACTATCACCGAGTCCCGGGGTATTCCCCCCTACCCGTGGAGGGATCTAACATCTGGCTGCCCCATTCCATCACCCCCGGGTACTTCCAATTGCAGCGGTGGTACTCCAAATTACCACAAACCATGGGTGGCGTCACAAACTCTATAAAACCCCTTGTAAATAACCCCCTTCATTTAAGTGGCTGCACGACCCTCGGGTCCGAAATCCCTCGAGCCACTGAGAATCCGGATCTGAGCAGCTCGGCTGCTGGCACGGGGTGGCACACTTGGATACGCTCAGTGCTCAGCCTAGTGCGAGCCACATGAAGCATTTGAATGGCTCTCTCTGGGAGTAACAGTGTTATCGAATGTATTGTATACCCCATAAAAAAAAATTGAAAACTCCCGCTGGCTGGCTGCATGTGGGTAGAGACCCGAACTGCTCAATTAGTGGCTTCCATTGGGGTTCAGGTCAAATCTGGGTCCCAAACCGAACTTTATCTAATCCGCCGAACCGAACTTTCAAGGGTCCGCTCATCTCTACTTTTGAGTAGATTGAGCTGTACAGTTTTTAGAATGGTGTAACTTTTGGGTTTTATCTGTCACCTAGGCCTCTCAAAGTCACTTCAAGTGTGATGTGGTCCCCAAAAAAATAGTTTTGTAAATTTTGTTGGGAAATGAGAAATTGCTGATAAACTTTGAACCCTTCTAACTTCCTAACAAAAGAATGATGTTTCAAAAATGGTGCTGTTGTAAAGTAGACATGTGGGAAATGTTAATTATTAACTATTTTGTGTGACATAACTTTTTTTAAGGGCATAAAATTTCAATTTGAAAATTGCACAATTTTCAAAATTTTTGCAAAGTTTCTGATATTTTTACAAAGAAACACAAAAAATTTTGTTCTAAAATATCCACTATCATGAAGTACAATATACTAAAAAAACTATGTCAGAATCACTGGGATCTGTTGAAGTGTTCCAGAGTTATTGCATCATAAAGTGACACTGGTCAGAATTGAAAAACATGGCATACTGTAGTCATGAAGATGAAAACAAGCTGGGAGGTGAATGTGTTAATTTTTATCTTGAGCATGTGAATGCATGCTCGATTGGGTTGAGATCCAATGATTAGCTTGGTCATTATAGAATTTTCCACTTTTTTGCCTTAAACTCCTTGGTTGCTTTCTCAGTATATTTTGGGTCATTGTTTATCTATACTGTGAAACGCCATCCGTTCAACCTTGCTACATTGTTATGGTTGCCGAGGAGCGGCGAGGGTCCGGGAGTGAACCCACTGAGCCGTACACCAGACTCCCCTGGAGTAGTTAACCCCTAAACAAGGATTGTCAGGCACAGCCCGAGGGAGCCTAAATGCATGGCAGCCAGGACCAGTGGAGTCGGCTCAGACGTACAGGAGAGTCTCAGAAGTCCGATACGGATTTAATCAGATGTGACACAGAGGTGGAAACTAAGACATGGCAGCACGGAAGTGATGACTCAGACGTGGTGGCTCCAAGGTGGTGATAGCAAACAGGCTCTAGAAAGAGACACAGGTTAGCTGGTACAAGTAACTGGTACTCAGACATGACATGCAAAACTAGACACAGTAGCGGGTATGGGACCTGAGAACTAGCAACTCTCTACAGATAGGGGAGATACCTGAGCAATATTGCCTATGGAGAGAATGCCTTAAATACTTACAGGGAGATTGCTGACCTCAGAGGTCACTTCCGAGTAATAGGATGCCGGCCCTTTAAGAAAGGGTGTGTGGCAGCGTGCACACCTTTTGGGCACTCACAGAAGGCCTGCGTGTGGCCTGGAAGCAGGAAGAGGCTGCGGGGGAGCCCCAGGGCAGGAATGTGACGCCTGGGACCGCCGGACTGGTGAGGAAAACAGTGTCTCCACGAGGCATAGGAGCGGAGTCATGTGGGGGTGCCACATCGGGACCAGGACTGGGCGTGACATACATTTGGTTGAATCTAAACAAAAAAGTATAGCCTTGTACACTTCAAAATTCATCCAGCTAGTTCTGTGTTCAGTCACATCATTATTTAGTACATAAGTAACCTTAGTGTCATTTGAAGCCATACATGCTCATGCCATCATATTTTCTCCATCGTGTTTTACAGAAGACGTGGTGTGCTTTGGGTCATGAGTCGTTGCCTGTCTTCTCTATATTTTTTTCTTCCCATCATTCTGGTGCAGGTTGATTTTATTTTCATGTGTCCAAAGAATGCTTTTCCAGAACTTGACTGGCTTTGTTAGACATTGTTTGGCAATGTTTAATCTGTCCTTTCTATTTTTAATGCACCACCACTGTTGTCTTCCAAGGCTATACAGACCTTTTTTGGGTTCCCAAGCTCACCAGTGCACTTTGTTTTTTTGAAGAAAGTACCAAACTGTTCAATTGGCCACTTCCAACATTTCTGCTCTTTGATGGATTTTTTTTTCAGCCTAATGATAATTTTTTTCTCGAGGGCTCCTTTGATTGTATGTAGTGGGTTCACAGCTTCCAAATGCAGATGGCATACCTAGAATCAGTTCCAGATCTTTTAGCTGCTTAATTGATGATGGATTAATGAGGGAATAGCCCATGCAGCCCATTAAAGACCTTTTGAGATCATTGTCTAATTACTTTTGGTTCCATGAAAAAGAGGCAGCTACAAATTAAAGAGCTGTAATTCCTAAATCTTTGCTCCAATTAGGATGTGAATACCCTCAAATTAGAGACTATAGTATACCTGTATTTTGAATGGCTTTTGGTAAACAGCTATAATAACAAAAGTTGTGGCACTGACAAAATATTTCTGGACATTACTGTATATACTTATTTTTAACTTTTAAATGATTAATGAGGGGGCGGGGGTCATTTATATAGGTGATATATACAGTCATGGCCAAAAGTGTTGGCACTCTTGAAATTGTTCAAGGAAATTAAGCATTTCTCCCAGAATGTTATTGCAATTACACGTTTTGTTATACAGATGCATATTTCCATTGTGTGTATTGGAACAACACAAAAAAACTTAGGTAAAAAAAGGCAAATTGGACATAATTTCAAACAAAACTGGAAAAATGGGTCAGACAAAATTATTGGCACCCTCAACACCGCATTGTGGACAAAGAAACATCAAGATCTCTAGAGGTGGACTTCTAACCTTGACAATATTGATATTTTCCAACAATTTTGGTTCTCAAGTCCACAAATAGTTTTCTCCTCTTCTTTCTGTTCTCCATTCTTAATGTAGTACACACAGACACAATGCAAAGATTGAATCAACTTCTCCCCTTTTTATCTGGTTTCAGGTTTGCTTTTCATTATACCCACACCCGTTACTTGCCGCAGGTAAGTTTGATGAGCATCACATGCTTGAAATATAATTGTAAAGCCACAATTTTGTAATGGTGCTAGCAATTTTATCCAGCCCATTTTAGTTTTTGTTTTTGTGAAATTATGTACAATTTGCCTTCTTTCTCATTTTTTTGTGTTGTTCTAATAAACACAAAAGAAGTAAACATGTACATGAGAAAACACATTTATAACAGGATGTTGCCGTTATGTGGACATCTATACCCAGATGGGGCAATGATGGAGACATCTATACCAAATTGGGGCTATGTTGAGGACATCTATACCAAGTTGGGGCTATGTTGAGGACATCTATACCAGGATGGAGCTATGATGGGAACATCTATACTAGGATAGGGCAATGATGGGGACATATATATAGTGCCTTGCAAAAGTATTCGGCTCCCTTGAATTTTTCAATCTTTTCCCACATTTCAGGCTTCAAACATAAAGATAAAATTTTTAATGTTATGGTGAAGAATCAACAACAAATGGGACACAATTGTGAAGTTGAACGAAATTTATTGCTTATTTTAAACTATTTAAAAAAATAAATAACTGAAAAGTGGCGGGTGCAATATTATTCGCTCCAGAAGTTCATTGAGGATCTCTGGATGATCCAATGTTGTCCTAAATGACTGATGATGATAAATATAAGCCACCTGTGTGTAATCTAGTTTCCGTATAAATGCACCTGTTCTGTGATAGTCTCAGTGTTCTGTTTAAAGCGCAGATAGCATCATGAAGACCAAGGAACATAACAGGCAGGTCCGTGATACTGTTGTGAAGAAGTTTAAAGCCGGATTTGGTTACAAAAAGATTTCCAAAACTTTAAACATCCCAAGCGAGCACTGTGCAAGTGATCATATTGAAATGGAAGGAGTATCATATCACTGCAAATCTACCAAGACCCGGCCGTCCATCCAAACTTTCATTTCAAACAAGGAGAACACTGATCAGAGATGCAGCCAAAAGGCCCATGATCATTCTGGATGAACTGCAGAGATTTACACCTGAGGTGGGAGTGTCTGTCCATATCTGCTGATCACAGCTACACAGCTGTGAACACCAGATATGCTCATCTCCTGTCTCACACATCTCTCAACTGGGTGAAACAGTAAGTGAGTTATGTGAGCTACAGGAGTCACTATGACAACCACCGGAAGTCACGTGATCACGCCACGTGACTTTCGGTATCGGGCGGTGAGTAAGGTTATAACGCGATCGCTATTATAATGGAGCTGTCACATATTGACAGCACCATTTAAGGGGTTAAAAGGCACGGGCAGATAGCGATTCCGCTTGTGCCTAGCAGGCACACATGTCAGCTGTATAAATCAGCTGAGATGTGCGCTGATCTCCCCCAATAAACTGAACCCCTCCATCAGAAATAATGTATTTAGGAGCACCATGTACAGTGACTTGCGAAAGTTTTCCACTACAAGTTTTCGTGCTCTGTGATAGTCTCAGTGTTCTGTTTAAAGCACAGAGAGCATCATGAAGAGCAAGCAACACAACAGGCAGGTCCGTGATACTGTTGTGGAGAAGTTTAAAGATTTGGTTACGAAAAGATTTCCACAACTTTAAACATCCCAAGAAGCACTGTGCAAGCGATCATATTGAAATGGAAGGCGTTTCATACAACTGCAAATTTTCTGTTTTACCACTATTTTAGGCCCCCTTCACACGTCCGTGAAACACGTGCGTGTTTGGCCCGTTTCCATATGTACCGGAGACACGGCCAAACGTGCACCAATGTTAATCTATGTTTGAGGTCACACGTGCGTTATTTCATAATGTCCGTGTGTCCGTGTCCGTGATCCGTTTGTGTTTCCGTTTTGCACGGAAGCATGTCCGTTTTCTGCACGGAACACGCACACGCGGACACCATGAAAGTCAATGGTTATGTGCGCACAATACGTGACACGGATGCATCTCTGTATGCTCCGTGTACGTTTTGTGCTTTTTTCTAGCGATGTCGGTCATTCTTTCTTTTCCTGTCTATGTCTGTCAATCTCCCTCAGTCTGTCTGTCGGTCTCTTTCTGTCTTGTCTGTCCCTCTCTCGCTGTCTGTCGGTCAGTCTCCCCCCTCTCTCATACTTACCGTTCCCCGATCTCCGGCGCGGCGCTGCACGGCTGTTCTCTAAACTCCGGCGGCTTTTCCTCTTTTGAAAAAGCCGGCCGCTCATTAAACAATCTCGAATACCCTGCTTTCCCCGCCCACCGGCGCCTATGATTGGTTGAAGTTAGACACGCCCCCACGCTGATTGACAGCTGTCTCACTGCAACCAATCACAGCCGCCAGGGGGGGAGGACTATACTGTGCAGTGAAAAAAATAAATAAATAATTAAAAAAGAATGACGTGCAGTCCCCCCCCCCATTTTGATACCAGCCAGGGTAAAGTCGCACGGCTGAAGGTTGGTATTCTCAGGATGGGGAGCTCCACGTTATGGGGAGCCCCCCAGCCTAACAATATCAGCCAGCAGCTGCCCAGAATGGCCGCATACAATAGTTGCGACTGTTCTGGGACTCTACCCGGCTCTTCCCGATTGGCCCTGGTGCATTGGCAATCGGGGTAATAAGGAGTTAATGGCAGCCCATAGCTGCCAATAAGTCCTAGATTAATCATGTCAGGCGTCTCCCCAGGATACCTTCCATGATTAACCTGTAAGTTACAGTAAATAAACACACACACCCGAACAATCCTTTATTAGAAATAAAAAACACTAACAAAGACCCTCGTTCAACACTTTATTAAGCCCGAAAAAGCCATCCATGTCCGGTGTAATCCACGTACCTCCAGCGTCGCATCCAGCTCTGCTGCATGAAGGTGACAGGAGCTGCTGAAGACACCGCTGCTCCTGTCAGCTCCACGCAGCAACTGAGGTGAGTGTTGTGAATGTTAGTTATGTTTTGGCTGCTGGGAGGCTCCCTCTGGTAGCCAGGAATGGTTTGGACTTGGACCAGGTGTGTTGTGCAATGGGCGTTTCCTTTGCTAACTCTCTGCTTATTTAAATCCTGGTCTGATAGCAGGCTATGCCGGATGTCAGTTGTTCTTTGTATCACCAGCCTGCTTCATTCTGCTCCACACCACATCTACCCCAGATAAGTGCTTGCTCTTTATTTATTGTTTGGTTCTTTAGCTCTTATCTGGGTTTGTCATTTGCTGTGGTTGTTTTCAGTTTATTTGCATGCAGGGATTTTCCCTCTCAGTTGCTTGGCTGGGGAACTCCCTACAGTTCTGTTTGGAGTATAGCTCCTTTGGGTCCATGTGTTTGTGGCTTGTTGAATTTGTTGTGATTCTTCTTTTCTGTTCGTTGGTATGACAAGAGCACCTGGTATAGGACAGAGTTCAGATCGTGCGATCTGAGGGCCTTTTTGTACTATCTGGAATTTGGAATTTTGCAGGGTTTTACTCTGGCCACCATCAGTCCCTTTTCTGTCCTTTCCTATGTTAGTCAGTGGGGGCCTCACCTTTTGCTAATCCTGTCATCTATCTGTGTATTGTGTTTTTCCTATATCACCGCAGTCTTTGAATGTGGGGGGCTTGATATTCTTGTCTATTTTCTGAGGCAGAGAGTTATTGATCTTTCCTTCCTTTAGGATAGTTAGTTCTCCGGCTGGGTTCGCGGTGCACAGGATGTTAGTTCACCCCTCGGATACTTCTAGTTGTGATGGTTAGTAAGGGGATGGCAGCCAGATTAGTTGCCAATGCTCTTGTCACCTTTTACCAATGAATGTGGTGGTCTTCCATGGTTCCGGATCATAACAGTACATCCTGCCAACAAATTTAAAGGGTACTCTTAAGACGGAAGAAAAGAAAAAAAAAAGGGAAAAAAGTCTGCTGAGAAATTTTTTTTTTTTTTTTTTTTTTGGTGTTTTTCCTCTTCTTCTTTGGGTTCTGTGGATTTCTTTTTTCTAGCATGGATGAATTGGGTGAGCGCGTTGCTCATCTTGATGCTAAGGTTCATCGTATAGAGTCTTATATTGCACAGACTCCCCTTGCAGAGCCTAAGATTCCCGTTCCTGAATTTTCGAGATTTTTGAGCTTCAAAAATATATGTAAATTATTTTTTGACCTGCGCCCTAAGTCCTCAGGGAATCCCGTACAGCAGGTTAAGATTGTCATCTCCTTACTGCGTGGTGACCCTCAGGACTGGGCCTTCTCTTTAGCATTTGATAATCCGATTCTCAGTGATGTGGACTCCTTTTTTCAGGCCTTGGGATTATTATATGACGAACCCAATATTGTGGACCAAGCAGAAAAATTCTTGTTGTCCTTAACTCAGGGTTTGGATTCTGCAGAAACGTTTTGTCAGAAATTTCGAAAGTGGGCGGTCCTTACCAAATGGAATGATGATGCGCTTGCGGCTCTTTTTCGGATGCCTCTATGACCTTGGCCATTCAGATTGATAGGAGTTTACGTGAGTGCAGGAAGATACCTGCTGGTTTTGTGCCTGTGGAACAGCCTTTGGAGCCTATGGAGTGTGATAGGGTCCTTTCTAATGCTAGTCGGCAGGGGTTCAGACGGAAGAATAGACTGTGCTTCTATTGTGGAGACGCTTCTCATAACATCTCTGTCTGCCCTAAACGTGAAAGGAGATTGGCTACTTCTGTTACTGTGGGTTCTTTGCAACCAAAGTTTCTTTTGTCTGTCACATTGATTTGCTTATTGTCTTCCTTTTTTCAGATACTTAAGGATTATGCACTGTACGTTAAGGGGTCAAAGTGCCTCTTTGGGGTGCAAAGGATTTCCTTTTTGGGCTTCATCTTGTCTCCCTCCGCTATTGAAATGGACCCGGTTAAGGTTCAGGATATTTACGACTGGGTGCAACCGACTTCTCTAAAATCCCTGCAGCGGTTTTTGGGGTTTGCTAATTTTTACCGTAAAATTATAGCCAATTTTTCTGCCATTGTCAAACCTCTGACAGATTTGACAAAGAAGGGAGCTGATGCTGAGCATTGGACCCCAGAGGCAATTGTGGCCTTCCAGGAGCTTAAAAGGCGATTCACTTCTGCCCCAGTCCTGCAGCAACCTGATGTGTCTCGCCCATTTCAAGTTGAGATCGATGCCTCAGAGATCGGAGCACGTGCAGTTCTGTCTCAACGAGACACTACTTCGGGTAAACTTAAGCCCTGTGCCTTTTTCTCTCGGACGTTTGCTCCTTCTAAACGGAATTATGATGTGGGGAACCGGGAATTATTGGCTATGAAGTGGGCATTTGAAGAGTGGAGGCATTGGTTGGAGGGGGCTAGGCATCAAGTTGTGATGCTTACGGACCACAAGAATCTCATCTATCTGGAATCGGCCAAGAGGTTGAATCCTCGGCAGGCCAGGTGGGCTTTGTTTTTTACCCGGTTTAATTTTGTGGTCTTTTTTTTGCCGGGCACCAAGAATGTTAAGGCCGATGCCCTTTCCAGGAGTTTCTGCGCTGACTCTTTGGAGGTTGTCGAACCGTCTGCTATCCTAAATGATGGTGTAGTTTTCTCGGCTATTTCGCCTGATCTGCGGTTGGCACTGGCGGAATTTCAGGGGGATAAACCTGAGAGATGTCCTACAGGGAAACTGTTGTCCCGGACCAATGGAGAAACCGAGTTGTCTCTGAGGTTCATTGCTCTGTTTTGGCAGGTCATCTTGGCATTTTTGGTACTCGGGATCTTGTGAGATGCTCTTTTTGGTGGCCTTCCCTGTCCCGGGATGTCCGTCGTTTTGTGCAGTCGTGTGGAGTTTGTTCTAGGTCTAAGCCCTGTTGTTCACGTTCTAGTGGGCTACTATTGCCTTTGCCGGTACCTAAGAAACCTTGGACGCACATCTCTATGGATTTTATTTCAGAGCTTCCCGTCTATCAGAAAATGACTGTGATTTGGGTGATCTGTGACAGATTCTCCAAGATGGTCCACTTGGTTCCCCTATCTAAGTTGCCGTCTTCATCAGAGTTGGTGCCTTTGTTTTTCCAACATGTTGTTCGTTTGCATGGTATTCCGGAAAACATTGTTACTGACAGAGGGGTGCAGTTTGTATCCAGGTTTTGGAGAATTTTTTGCTCCAAATTGGGTGTTCAGCTGTCTTTCTCCTCGGCGTTTCATCCTCAGACCAACGGTCCGACTGAAAGGGCTAACCAGACCCTGGAGACCTATTTACGGTGTTTTGTTTCTGCGGATCAGGATGACTGGGTTTCGTTTTTGCCTTTGGCTGAATTTACCCTTAACAATAGAGCTAGCTCTACCACATTGGTGTCCCCCTTTTTCTGCAATTTTGGGTATCACCCTAGGTTCCTCTCAGGGCAGCTTGAGGCATCTGACTGTCCAGGGGTGGATTTGGTGGTCAACAGAATGCAGCAGATTTGGGAGCAGGTAGTGGATAAATTGTTTCAGTCCCAAGAAACTGCCCAAATGTTTGCCAACCGGCGTCGGACTGTTGGTCCCCGGTTTAAAGTAGGGGACATAGTGTGGTTGTCCTCTAAAAATATTCCTATGAGAGTTCCATCTCCTAAATTTAAGCCCAGATTTATTGGACCTTATAAGATTTCGGAGATTATCAACCCTGTATCTTTCCGTTTGACTCTGCCTGCGTTATTTAAGATTTACAATGTCTTCCATAAGTCCTTGTTGAAGAAACATGTGGAGCCAACAGTTCCTGCAGCAGTGCCTCCTGACCCTGTTTTGGTACAAGGGGATCTGGAGTATGAGGTTGAAAAAATTCTGGATTCCCGTCGCAGTAGGCGTCAGCTTCAGTACCTTGTGAAATGGAAGGGTTATGGGCAAGAAGATAACTCTTGGGTTGTGGCTTCTGACATTCATGCGGACAGGTTGGTTCACGCCTTCCATCATGCTCATCCCGAGCGACCCGGTGGCGTTGGTGAGGATTCGGTGACCCCTCCTCAAGGGGGGGGGTACTGTTGTGAATATTAGTTATGTTTTGGCTGCTGGGAGGCTCCCTCTGGTGGCCAGGAATGGTTTGGACTTGGACCAGGTGTGTTGTGCAATGGGCGTTTCCTTTGCTAACTCTCTGCTTATTTAAATCCTGGTCTGATAACAGGCTATGCCAGATGTCAGTTGTTCTTTGTATCACCAGCCTGCTTCATTCTGCTCCACACCACATCTACCCCAGATAAGTGCTTGCTCTTTATTTATTGTTTGGTTCTTTAGCTCTTATCTGGAGTTGTCATTTGCTGTGGTTGTTTTCAGTTTATTTGCATGTAGGGATTTTCCCCCTCAGTTGCTTGGCTGGGGAACTCCCTGCAGTTTTGTTTGGAGTATAGCTCCTTTGGGTCCATGTGTTTGTGGCTTGTTGAATTTGTTGTGATTCTTGTTTTCTGTTCATTGGTATGACAAGAGCACCTGGTATAGGACGGAGATCTGAGGGCCTTTTTGTACTATCAGGAATTTGGAATTTTGCAGGGTTTTACTCTGGCCACCATCAGTCCCTTTCCTGTCCTTTCCTATGTTAGTCAGTGGGGGCCTCACCTTTTGCTAATCCTGTCATCTATCTGTGTATTGTGTTTTTCCTATATCACCGCAGTCTTTGAATGTGGGGGGCTTGCTATTCTTGTCTATTATCTGAGGCAGAGAGTTATTCATCTTTCTTTCCTTTAGGATAGTTAGTTCTCTGGCTGGGTTCGCGGTGCACAGGATGTTAGTTCACCCCTCAGCTACTTCTAGTTGTGATGGTTAGTAAGGGGATGGCGGCGAGATTAGTTGCCAATGCTCTTGTCACCTTTTACCAATGAATGTGGTGGTCTTCCATGGTTCCGGATCATAACAGGTGAGTAGCGCGATCAGCTGAGCTGTCATTGAGGTTACCCGCGGCCACCACTGGATCCAGCGGTGGCCGCGATTAACCTCAGTGACAGCTAAGCAGATCGCGCTATTCCCTTCATTAGCTGCGTGGAGCTGATAGGAGCGGCGGTGTCTTCAGCAGCTCCTGTGACCTTCATGCAGCAGAGCTGGATGCGACGCTGGAGGTCCGTGGATTACGCCAGACATGAAGGGTTTTGTTGGGGTTAATAAATTGGTGACGAGGGAATTTGTTAGTGTTTTTTATTTCTAATAAAGGATTGTTCGGGTGTGTGTGTTTATTTACTGTAACTTACAGGTTAATCATGGAAGGTATCTTGGGGAGACGCCTGACATGATTAATCTAGGACTTATTGGCAGCTATGGGCTGCCATTAACTCCTTATTACCCCGATTGCCAATGCACCAGGGCCAATCGGGAAGAGCCGGGTAGAGTCCCAGAACAGTCGCATCTATTGTATGCGGCCATTCTGGGCGGCTGCTGGCTGATATTGTTAGGCTGGGGGGCTCCCCATAACGTGGAGCTCCCCATCCTGAGAATACCAGCCTTCAGCCGTGTGACTTTACCCTGGCTGGTATCAAAATGGGGGGGGAACGCACGTCGTTTTTTTTTTAATTATTATTTTTTTTTCACTGCACAGTATAGTGCTGCCCCCCCGGCGGCTGTGATTGGTTGCAGTGAGACAGCTGTCAATCAGCGTGGGGGCATGTCTAACTGCAACCAATCATAGGCGCCGGTGGGCGGGGAAAGCAGGGTATTCGAGATTGTTTAATGAGCGGCCGGCTTTTTCAAAAGAGGAAAAGCCGCCGGAGTTTAGAGAACAGCCGTGCAGCGCCGCGCCGGTGATCGGGGAACGGTGAGTATGAGAGAGTGGTACTCCATTCAGTCACTCTGGGGATTAGCTGTCACCGGTGAGTCCTTCACGGGTGACCGCTAATCAGGACGCGACACAGACAGAGCCGCGGTGTGACAATGAAGTCGGGTGAAGTTCACCCCAGTTCATTCTCTACGCGCGACTCTGCTGTCAGCGGGTATGTATCTACGACATTGTGCATCACAAACACGCATAAATTCACACGGACAACACATACACATGTCAGTTATTTCTCTCACGCATAAACGGACAACCAACACGCACACACGGCTAGCATACGGCATTCACACAGATGGCACACGGACACAAAAAAGGACACAAAAACGGATAACGGACCCGAAAAACGGACGTAACACACGTGCGTGTTTTTTCACAGACGTGTGAAGGGGGCCTTAGTAGTATAGCTGCCTCTTTGTCATTTTAATGTGTGTTAGTGTTGTTGTTATTTTTAATTGTAAATTTTTCTTTTCTTTTCTTTTTTATTAGTGACATTTTCATATTCTCTATATGTGTGCCTCTTCGTACACGTATATATGACATACTAAAATCCATGATTACGGGCACTCTAAAACCTGGGATTTGGAATTTGATGTGAAACCAGCTACGCACCTAAATATATATCAACATCTGATGATATGACTTCTGGAGATACTTATATATATATATATAGATATATATATATCTATATATCTATATATATATATATATATATATTATGTATAAGGATCCCTGCTTGATACCATTTTTATCTGTATTTTTGAAGGGTTTAGGACTGATAATCATTGCATTATTTATTATCTTTTGTTATCGTATCTGTCTATTGTACTCATACATGAGCGATTTATTATTGATAATTAATAGTTCATATCGATTCTTTTATATTGCATACCCCCTCTATGTGGTCCAAGCCCCTTATATATAATAATGCTGCAGTTTGTATACCTATTTCTGTATCCCTTACTATGCCCGTTCTTTTGCCCATACTAGTTGCCAATAGAGAGTATGGCTGCCATGGGGTGCGCATGAGCAGTGACTTAACAATAATGTGTTCCTCTGACGGCCTCCTTACAGGCTGACGTGGGTGTGTCATGTGACGACATGACTCACGCCTCCGTCGCTCCTGGGAGACCCGATGACGCACACCGCTTCCTGTGTTTTCACTCTTCATGCGCCAATTAAACACCGTGGTGTCATTTTAAACTCCTTCGCACTGCACAGCTGTAGCGCAGCTCCCCGAGGAAGGTCACGAAACGTGCGCGGCGGAGCACGCCACGCCGGGTTGTTAGCACGGATGGGTAAGTTTCATATGTCCTCTGCTCAATAACTTTTATGGTCTTATTATGAATGTATGAGCGTGGACACTCCTATATGGCTTGATATTTATACAATGTCATTATTGGTATGCTGATCGGTAATTTCTGTATTCTGCTTGCTGTCAAGATAGAATTAATTTGTCAGTCTATGGTTCGACTACTTACCAAGTCAGCCTTTATTATCGCTGTTTTTCAGGGTTAACCCTTTAACTTTCTGTACTTGTTATATCTGTAGTTGGTTCCGTTTACACCTCTCATTAGACTTTGGCCCTGATAGGTTGTCTGACTAGTTTTGTTCGGGGGATTTCTGCATATACCCTATTAATTACAACTTAATATATTTGTATTTGCGGTTACTCCTGAACACTTCTGTCATTTCTGATAAAATTTATTCTGTCTGTCAGATTACCTTCTCTTTTCTATTGAGGCCATGGGAGGTTTTCAGTCTTGATTGCTCTAGACTCCTTTCAGCTATTTGTACCCTTTCAGCCATTGAGTATACATTTTGTTTTCCCATCTGTGCACTACCTGACGTGTTTGGGTCGTGGTATTTTCCCGTCTTCACCTGGTTGTCCACGGTATTTATGTAAATTATAAAAATGTACTTTCTCCTCTAATAAACTGTAATTTTTTGATAATAAAAATTTCATTGTATTTTTCAAGAGGCTGATTGACTGTGTATTATTTCTGACCATTTATTGGTCTCACTACGGTAGTAGAAACCCCTCATTTCTCTTGTTTCTGTGTATGGCTCTGCTACATTCTGACTGACTGCATGTGGCTGTTGAACACTGAACGGACCCGCTGAGAAAATCGCTGCCAGGATTTTTTTCATATGGTAAGCAGTGCTCTGCACATTTTTCCTTCTACTTGCGCTACTTTAGAGACTGTCTCTGTTTGTTGCAAGCACGCTTATGTGACGCCCTGGACTAGCCAGGTAGTCACAAATAGAGCCCCGCACAACACCAGTCCCTCACTAGGTAACACCAGCCAACCACATAAACACCTAGTCACCTCCCTCAGGGCTGGATGGACACACCAGGGGGCGGAGCCAGGTGGTTGGCCATGCCCACCGAGGCGTTCAGACAGAGAGTAGAGAGTTCAACACAGAGAGTGGAGAGTTCAAGTTGAGTGGAGTGAGGAAGACAGGCCTGTGCGACAGGCCTGTGACAGACTGACAGGTGCCAGGGTAGGAGCCCTGGTACCTCTGGCTAGGAGTCATACGGAGGCCTCTGACTGCAGGAGCCGGGAAGACGGCTCAGTGGAACCTTGATGGACCGGGACAGGGTAGTGGCCCCCTGGTACCGACCTGGGGAACCGACTCGGAAACCGGAGCACAAGAGGGGGTACTCAGACCCTGAAACGAGGTCTAGAAACTACTGGACTGAGTTAATTAACTGATTGCGGTCTGGAATATAGGTCCTTTCCCACCCAAAGTCCCTCATAGAAGACAACAGCCCAACGAGGGGGATAGAAAGCCACCGCCAAGGCTCAGAGATCCCACGGGCCAGCGTCTTATACAAGCCGGGGAGCGGACTCCTGACGCTGCAAGCGCAGGCAGCCAAACCATTCAAACAGGTGCAGGAGAAAGGCAGAGACCACCAACTGGGTGGGGGAACCCGACTGCGGGCACCGACCACCATCATCTTGGTTTACCAGAGACTCGAGTGTTTCATTCTAATAGTGAGTACACCAGTGCTCTCCGGCCGCCCATCTCCCTGCACCGCCAAAGCACTCCCTAACGGGTCCCGGGGCCACCATCCCTGCCTACGGAGGGGTTAACAACTTACTGCATACCATCTCCCCCGGGTGCCCCGTAACCGCAGTGGTGGTGTCCACCTTCACCACATCCCGTGGGTGGCGTCACGAACTTAAACCACGGCTCCGGCCGTACACCTGTCGTGGGCGGAGGGGCAGCAGCTGCTGCTGCTCGGTGGCTCGAGCGGTGGGCCAGACCCGGGGACTCGAGCAGCGCTCTTCACCCCCGAGTGAAAAGGGGTGTTGGGTGGTTTTGGGGACATAGTTCGTGATGCCACCCACGGGTCGTGGTGATAGTGGACACCACCGCTGCTCGTGATGGGGATTCCCGGGAACGATGGCGGGGAGCAGCTAGGTGTTGGTTCCCCCTCGTGGGTAGGGGTTGGTGATCCCGGGGCCTGGGGTGGTACGGGGAGGCAGTAGGGTCAATGGGGTGCAGGGTCGCAGGGCAGCACGGCGTGGTGCTGGATGGCACTGTTGGACTCACTCAGGCACAGATTCACAGAGTCTCTGGTAAACCAAATGGCTGGATGGACGGGTCCCGCAGCCAGCTGCAGTGTCTTTGCTCTCCCCGGACAGGTTGATGGTGGCTGTCTTTCCCTGCACCGCTGTGTATGTATTGACTCCGATGGTTTCCCACTGGTAGTCTGCTCCCCGGCGTGTATGTACCGAAGGAGCCTATTTTGCCCGCAGGCGCTGGCCCTTGGATCTCTAGCCTATGGCGGTGGCTTTTTATCCTCACTGTGTGGACTGTTGCCTTCTGTCGAGTCTTGGGTGTGAGGGAACCCCTGGGTTCCCGGTCACTATCAGATTTGACCGTTTTCGGCGGCTCCTAGTCTGGTCGGGGTCTGATGGCCCTGCCTTTTTGCTTGGTACAGATCTGCTCCCCGGCTTGGTACCTGCAGGCCACCGCCCGTCCCCGGTCCTACGGTTCCGCTGACCTGCGCCAACTCCTGCAGATGGCCACCACCGTCTGCCGACCTTGCTGTACGTGCCTGGGCTCCTACCCAGACACAAACAGTTTCTCTGCTGTCACTTTCAACTCCAAAACTGAACTAACTGCTTTTTCCCGCCTCCAGGACTGTGAACTCCTCGGTGGGTGGGGTCAACCGCCTGGCTCCGCCCCACCTGGTGTGGACATCAAGCTTGGAGGACGGCAACAAGGATTTTGTTTGACTGTTGTTGCCTAACCATGGGAGGGTGTGTGTGTGATGTTGTGTTTGTGACTACCTGGCTAGTCCAGGGCGTCACACACCTATGTCCCAAAACCGCCAACCCCCCTTTTAGATCGGAGTGACCACAGGGGCCCCCAGGTCCATAGACGCTCGAGCCACCCATCAGTGAGCCCGGATCCGAGCGGCCTGGTTGCAGCCGAGCACGGAGCGGCACACTAATATATAACATATTGACTAATATTGGGTCATTTTTTTACTAAGCCACGGTGACTATGATGGAAATAGCTGAATCAGACAGCCTAGAAGGCACAGGTGTAGGACTATTAGCAGGGAGAGAGGGAGCGAGCACATTCTTCACAGAATGTAACACTAAATTGGATACAGACGTCATTAGTACGAAAAGTCTGGAATATAAAATAGCAACACTGGCAGAAAAAGAAATAAAGCGGGCTTTACTCGCTTTGACATCTCTAGCAATTGCTAGCGATATCGAACGTGTAAGCACCCGCCCCCGTCGTACATGCGATATCGTGTGATCGCTGCCGTAGCGAACATTATCGCTACGGCAGCGTCACACGCACTTACCTGGTCGTCGTCGTCGCTGTGACTGCCGAACAATCCCTCCTTCAAGGGGGAGGGACATTCGGCATCACAGCGACGTCACCGCGACGTCACTAAGCAGCCGGCCAATCAAAGCGGAGGGGTGGAGATGAGCGGGACATAACATCCCGCCCACCTTCCTCCTTCCGCATTGCGGCCGGCGGCAGGTAAGGAGACGTTCCTCGCTCCTGCGGTGTCACACACAGCGATGTGTGCTGCAGCGATGAACAACATCGATAATCAACCATTACCGATTTTTGGTTTTAGGACGACCTCTCCATGGTGAATGATTTTCACCATTTTTGAGGTCACTTAAGGTCACCGGTAAGTGTCACACGCTGCGATATCGTGAATGACGCCGGATGTGCGTCACTAACAACGTGACCTCGACGATAAAACATTAACGATATCATAGCGTGTAAAGCCCCCTTAAGTCTCTTCTGGACCATTCAGTCTCTTACATCCTATAAAGCCTCAGACAGAGTACCTAGGGGATTGAGAGTAATGAAAAACATTTCCTTTTACCAACATGATCCGATATTTAAAGAAAAATGGGAAAAAGTTCAAAAAGAAAATTCCATGCGGTTCCTGACTATTGTTCTAGAAAAAAATATAGAAGAACACGAAATAGTCACAAGAATTAATTAGGCTAAGAAAGGAACTAGAATTCCGTTTTTCTAAGGAACAATGGTCACTTTTTCTGAAAAATTTGGACAAGAAATTAATTCCGTTTCAAACGGTCATTAAAGAAAGAAAAAAAGAAAAATTTATCAGAGACAAGCTTCACTGCGACACTAACATGATTTTCAAATGGAATAATAAAAATACTGTCATGGGATCACCAATCAAAAAATCCAGATTTTGTAAGAGACTCCCCAAAACTTTTGGTAAAACAAAAAGAGGCTCATGGACCACAGAATCGTACTCTAGTGGGACAGATGAACAACCGCCCTCCAAGAAAAGACCCAGTGGAGACGATATTCAGGGACCATCTGGAGTAACCCCTTTAGGAGGCGCACACGTAGAGGTGGGAGAAAGCAGAGAAGATATAGACATCAGAAGAATGAAACAAGTAACGTGGAGACAATGAAAAATCAGGAAACTACTAAAATCTATAACCTCTCCCATAGAGTTTTGAATAAAGACATGATATCAGCATTAGAAAAAGGACTTACCGTAACTTCTGTGTGCCAGAGAAATTCAACTTTACGGACTTTCAAATAGATCTATACAAATCCTGTCGGAAAATACATTTAAAAAAATATTTTGCAGATTCTAACACCCCAAAAACAGAATTAGCTATAGCAGAGGGTCCGTGCAACATAGGCCCATTGGGTTTCAGTTTCAGGGGTTCAGCCTTTGATGAAATAAGAGAAGACCCCCTAACACTGCTAAGTTTAACAGATAACAGAAAAACGGAACAACACATACCTGCTAGCACTCACACTGCGGTTTTTCAGGGTGGTATAAAATCTGACTTTTCAAGAATCTTATAGACAGTTAGCTGACCCCACAGTATATACAAAACTTAAAGAAGACCCTATGGCCAAAATTAAAGAAAAATTACGCAGTTTTTTAAACAGACAAGTAACATTAGGAACAATATCAAACAAGAAAGCAGAGAGTTTGTTGCCCCCTCACCCAAATAGACCTCACTGGTACTTCGCTACGAAGATCCACAAGTCACTAGTGAAACCACCGGGACGCCCTAATGTCTCAGGGGTGGGTCCAGTAACAGTAACCATTATCCAGTTATTTACACTGGTTGCTGAACCCACTCCTGAGAGAAATTCCATCGTATATACGAGATTCAGAAGACTGTTTGATGGCTTTAACCCCTTCACCCCCAGCCACTAAAACACCCTAATGACCGGGCCATTCTTTGCAATTCTGACCAGTGTCACTTTGACAGGTTATAACTCTGGAACGCTTCAACGGATCCTGGCGATTCTGAGATTGTTTTTTCGTGACATATTGTACTTCATGTCAGTGGTAAATGTAGGCTGATATTTTTTGCGTTTATTTGTGAAAATTTAGGAAATTTCGCGAAAATGTTGAAAATTTTGCAATTTTCAAACTTTGAAAATGTATGCCCAAAAATCTGAGAGATAGGTCACACAAAATAGTTACTAAATAACATTTCCCACATGTCTACTTTGCATCAGCGCAATTTTCGAAACAAAATTTTTTTTCGTTAGGAAGTTAGAAGGGGTCAAAGTTCATCAGCAATTTCTCATTTTTCCAACAAAATTTACAAAAGAATTTTTTTTAGGGACCACATCACATTTGAAGTGACTTTGAGAGGCCGAGGTGACAGAAAATACCCAAAAGTGACCCCATTCTAAAAACTGCACCCCTGACACTGCTCAAAACCACATCCAAGAAGTTTATTAACCCTTTAGGTGCTTCACAGGAACCAAAGCAATGTGGAAGGAAAAAATGAAAATTTTACTTTTTAACACAAAAATGTTACTTTAGCCATACAATTTTCATTTTCACAAGGGAGAAAAGAGAAAGTGTACCCTACAATTTATTGTGCGTTTTCTCCTGAGTACGCTGATACCCCATATGTGGTAAAATCAATTGTTTGGGCGCACGGCAGAGGTCAAAAGGGAAGGAGCACCATTTGAATTTTTGAAATTAGCTGCACTCATTAGCGGACGCCATGTCGGGTTTGAATACCCCCTGAGGTGCCTAAACAATGGAGCTCCCCCACAAGTGACCCCATTTTGGAAACTAGAGCCCTCAAATAATTATTCTAGATGTTTGGTGAGTACTTTGAACCCCTGGGGGCTTCACAGAAGTTTATAATGTTGAGTCGTGAAAAGAACATTTTTTTTTTTTACCACAAAACTGTTGCTTCAACTAGGTAGCTTTTTGTCACAAGGGTATCAGGAAAAAATGCACCATAAAATGTATTGTGCATTTTCTCCTGAGTACGCAGATATCCCATATGTGGTGGAAATCAAATGTTTGGGCACCCGGCAGGGCTCGGAAGGCAAAGAGCGCTATTTGAATTTTTGAGTGCAAAATAAGTGGCACTCATTAGCGGACGCCATGTCGGGTTTGAAGACCCCATGAGGTACCTAAACAATGGAGCTCCCCCAAAAGTGACCTCATTTTGGAAACTAGAGCCCTCAAATAATTTTTCTAGATGTTTGGTGTGCACTTTGAACACCTGGGGGCTTCACAGAAGTTTATAACGTTGAGCCGTGAAAAGAAAGAAAAAAAAATTTATCACTAAACTGATGCTTCAACTAGGTAGCTTTTTTTCACAAGGGTATCAGGAAAAAATGCACCATGCAATTTATAGTGCATTTTTTCCTGAGTACGACGATACCTCATATGTGGTGGAAAGTAATTGTTTGGGCGCATGGCGGGGCTCAGAGGAGAAAGAGCACCATTTGACAGCAAAATTGGTTGGAATCATTAGCTGACGTAATGTTGCATGTGGAGACCCCCTGAGGTACCTAAACAATGGAGCTCCCCCACAAGTGACCCCATTTTGGAAACTAGACCCCTCAAGGAATTCATTTAGATGTTTAGAGAGCCCCAAGGGGCTCCACAGAAGTTGATAATTTTTTTTTTTTTCACCACAAAACTGTTACTTGAACCAGGTAGCTTTTTTTCACAAGGGTATCAGGAAAAAATGTACCATAAAACATATTGTGCAATTTCTCCTGAGTATGGAGATACCTCATATGTGGTGGAAAATAATTGTTTGGGCGCATGGCGGGGCTCAGAAGAGAAGGCACACCATTTGACAGCAAAATTGATTGGAAGCATTAGCGGACGCCATGTCACGTTTGGAGACCCCCTATGGTGCCTAAACAGTGGAGCTCCCCCACAAGTGACCTAATTTTGGAAACTAGACCCCTCAAGGAATTTATCTAGATGTTTGGTGAGCCCCTTGCACGCCCAGGGGCTCCACAGAAGTTGATAATGTTGAACCATGAATTTTTTTTTTTGTTTTTTACCACAAAATGTTTGCATCAACCAGGTAGCTTTTTTTTTTTACAATGGTATCAGGAAAAAATGCACCATAAAACGTATTGTGCAATTTTTCCTGAGTACGCAGATACCTCATATGTGGTGGAAATAAATTGTTTGGGCGCATGGCGGGGCTCAGAAGAGAAGGAACGCCATTTGACTTTTCAAACGCACAGACGCGGTGCACTGATCGGTCGCTGCAGGACGCACGTTCGGATGAGATATAAAAAGCGTTGGGGATACGGAAAAAAAAAAGTCACGCCAAAAATTGAGCAGGGATGCCGATCCGTTATCTGCATCCCTAATCAGCGCTCGGCGGGACGCACGGATGGATGCGATACAAAACGCGTTGGGGGATACAAGAAAAAAAAGACACACCAAAAATTGACCACGGATGCAGATCAGTTATCTGCATCCCTGATCAGTGCTCGGTGGGATGCACGGACAGATGAGGTTTAAAAATGGACAGGATACAGGAGAAAAAAAAAAAAAGTTATACTCACAGTACCCAGAGAATTAGCAGGAGGATCACTTACCAGAAGAACTGCAGGAGGAACAGAAGGCAAGCGAGATAGACAGCTGTACAGGAGCCGCAGGCAGGACGTTGGACAGATCAGCAGAAAACCCAGAAAGAAGGACCCAGAGATGGAGGCAGATGTGATCGGGCCAGTGAAGACCTCAGACGACCCGGTGAAGGCAGGTAAGAGGACATCAAGGGGAGAGGGGAGGGGGAGAAATGAGGGGGAGAGCAGGGGGGGGGCGGGTGAGCAGAGGGGGATACCGGAGAAGCAAAGAAGGAAGGAAGCAGAATAGAGATGACAAAGGAGGCAGGCAGATCGCAGGGGTAGCAGATCGGGATGTCGGGGGGCAGATCAGGCCGTGGGGGTGCAGATCGTGGGGGGCAAGGGCAGGGGCCATCACGGGAGCACGCAGGGGCCATCGCGGGAGCGCGCACGGGCTGCAAGGGGAGCAGAATACTCACGTGGAGCAGGAGAAGAAGCGGTGACATCAGCGGTGGCGGCGGCAGCAGCGGTGGCATGGTACCACAAGTACCAGCCAGTGCACGCTGCAGACATGTTGGGGGAGGGCTTCCCAGACCAGCACAGGCCTGGGGAGGGCGGCCACCTGCAGATCAGACCGCCCCACTGCACACTGAATGGAGCGATTGCGCGTCATAGCACGATCGCTCCAATCAGTGTTGCAGGGGCTGGGGGCGACATGTTTGAGATCCATCTATGATCTGCTGTAGCTGCTACAGCATCTCATAGCAGGATCTCACAATATCGCACTAATTCTGGTATTATTTTTGCTGAAATCGGTGCGAACAATGTGGTTGGCGGTTCAGATTTGAACAGCCAATGTTAGGGCCAGGTGGACGGGCAGACCCAGGAGGTGGATCCACTGGGCCGAACTCCTCACTGAAGGCAAGGGGTCCGGTAGCCGGAGCACTACAGGTAGCAGGACAGTCCGTTCCAAAGAGTGGAGTGTAGAAGTCCCTGGGACCACGGAGTCACCGAAGGTGGTCCGGATGGCGGACCTCAGGTTCGGAGGCCGAGATGTTGTCAGGCAGAGTCCGGAACCGATGGAGCGAGAAGACGGGTCACCACAGGGATCAGAGATGGAATGGACTGACGGGATGGCGGACAGTCACCGTTCGGGGTACGGGAATCGTCAGGACCGGATGGCGTGGCAGGAGCGGCTCTAGGAGAGAGATAGGTAAGTATACCAGCAGACACAAGGAGACCTGACTCCTAGCTTAGCAAAACACGAAGAACAGGCCCCACCCACTTGGAAAGGATTCCCCTATATACCCAATACCTGATCCTTCAATATCCTGTTGGAGGACACTGGCCCTTTAAGAAAGGGTCAATGACCGCGCGCGCGCCCTAATGCGCATGCGCGAGGCCCGGGTGCCAGAAGCCAGGGCAGAGAGCGGCGAACAGGAGGCAGGAGAGCTGGGCTGGAGCAAAGCTGCCGACGGACGCCGGGAGCGGGGACCGGGACGCCTGGGGATCACAGGTGATGGGGCCTGGAGGCTGTGGAGCGGGGGACGCCGGACAGAGGAGCTGGGGAGCGAGCCAGGGAAGCCGGGGAGCGTGGCAGGGGAGCCGGGGAGCGTGGCAGGGGACCCGGTGAGCGTGACAGCCAATTACATCGATCGTCTATGGGGGTGGCGATACCACCCCCCCTGGGGTCAAGCAAAGGTCCCCTGCTGTAAGAAACAGCAGGGGACATTATTTGAAAGCCGTTGCTATGGCCACGGCAATCAAATGAACTGTAGGCAGTAAAGTTACGTCCCTGGTCGTTAAGTCACGTTAAAATAGGACGTAACTTTACTGCCCGCGGTCGTGAAGGGGTTAAGGGACATTCAATGGCAACCAGGCTACAGTCTGGTTTCAATAGATGTCGAAAGCCTCTACACCCGGATTCCGCAAGATCTGCGGGGTGGAGGTGGTAAGACATTTTTTGGAACATATGGGAGAATCCATACTCTTTACTAATTTTGTATGTGAAGCGCTAACATTAGTCCTAAAAAATAATGTCTTCAAATTTGGAGATGCATGTTATTTACAGCATGGGGGTGTGGCCATGGCCACCCCCATTGCATGTACTTTGGCCAACTTGTTTTTGGCAAGATTTGAGGATGACGTGATTTACAACCACACAAACGAATTTCTGTGCCATTTTTTTCCGCTATGTGGATCATATCCTAATAGTTTGGGATGGCACACAAGTTCAGTTTGAAAGGTTTATCACGTTCATAAATTCAACAAACAGGTACAATATGTTTTTTACCAGTGTATTTGGGGGAACCTCTTTAGAATTTCTGGATATAAAAATAACAATACAAGATAACATAAAAACCGAACTATACAGGAATCCCACATCAGTCAATACACTATTGAGACATGATAGTGCTCACCCAGATCATATAAAAAAGGCAGTGCCATACTCTCAATTTTTGAGGATCAAAAGACTGAATAGCAGTAGGGAATGTGTTCTTGAACAAGAAAATAGCCTGGCTGATAGATTAAGAGAGAGGGGATACCTGCAAAATGTAATATCTAAGGCCCTAGAAAGATCTAAACAGGAACCTAACCAGGTAGTGAATAAAAAAAACAATCAAAAAATTCACAACAACACTGGTAAAATAGAGAGGTTCAGGTTCAATTTTAAATTTGGACCAATGGATACAAAGATAAGATCTGTAATTAATAGGCATTGGCACATTATAGAAAACGATAAAGACCTACAAGGGATGGCAGTACACAAACCACAAATCACCTATAGAAGGTCGAAAAACCTAGGGGATATGTTAATAAAAAGAAGATTTGTTCCACAAAAAACATGGTTGGAAAAGGCAGCCCCTATAGGTAACCATAGATGCGGCAATTGTTCTTACTGTAACCAACACCTGACAGGTAAAACCTTAAAGAACGGAGGGAAATGGCATACAGTAAAAGAACTAATCACTTGCCGCACAAAATGGGTAGTGTATATTTTATTCTGCCCTTGTGGATTTTTCTACATAGGCAAAACTATCAGACCCCTCTTTATGAGATTTAGGGAACATAAGCTCAGGTATAGGAGCCACACGTCTGATCACACACATGCACGAGGCACATAATGGTGACCAGAAATTGTTGCAGTTTGAAGGTTTAGAGAAAATCACATCATCCCCAGCAGGAGGCGACACACATAAATACCTCCTAGACCCGCAACACACATCCGTTTTTTTGTACGTGTGCGGTACGTATTTGTACGTATCGAAGACACGGAGACCCATGTTATTCAATGGTAGATGGCACACACACGTAAAATCACACGGAACGTGTGTTCGTGTGGTAAGTACGTGTGTGCGCTTTTCTACACGGACGACATGTCCGTTTTTGGCCGGCAGCACGCAGGCATGGACCCGCTTTAGTCTATGGGTCCGTGCCTGCACGGACCGCACATGGAGTATGTCCGTGTTCAGCACGTATCGTCCGTGTCCGTTTTTCATCACCAAATCTGAAACACTTGTTTCCAATCTATCAGGTCAATTGAAAGCAAACAACACTAGGATCTCATGATGAATGATTAAAATCGTTAATTGGGTAAGAATGCGGGCCTTTAAAAACGGACAGCACACGTACGTATTTTATGTCAATATGGACATTCCACACGCACACACGGCTCACATACACCATCACTCGGATGCCATACGTACCGGAGAAACGCCCCTAAAAAACGGAACACGGACCCGAAAAACGTACCGTAAGACACGTACGTTTTTTTTGCGGAAGTGTGTTTTAGGCCCTAAGAAGAGAGGCACGCTGGATCATGGAGACTAAAGCTATGGGGCCCATAGGCCTCAATGATAAAAATGACCTGGTAATCTTTCTATAGATATTTTGAAATTATATGTGACCACGTGATCACTGATACAGCATGACATAATGCCATTGATAATGATATCTGTTTTTATTTCTCTCCCCCCCTTTTATTAAGGGATGATAAATTGTGATATAATATATAACGTTATATCTAATGCTATTATAGCAGGATTTAGATATAGAGAGATAATAACATGCTGTACCAGTTGCTGTGGTAGCATAGGTCTATTTATTTATCATGTTGTTCTATTTGTTCTGCCAGAAATGACTTCTTAAACTAGAATTATTGCTGAGGCTAGTTTCACACTTGCGCTATTTTGACGCAAACGGAATCCGTCACTAATGTAGTACAGTTCATTTATTTACAGTGGAAGCACGACATCGTGTGGACACAAGCGGGTACTGCATGACACACACGCGCGCCATAGTAACGCGCTTCCACTGTAAATAAATGTACTGTACTACATTAGTGACGGATTCCGTTTGCGTCAAAATAGCGCAAGTGTGAAACTAGCCTAACATATTTCTTTGCCAATGGAATGTGTTATTTTTCTGGGAAGGTTTTAATTGTTTTTAATTGTAACATGTGTGTTTGAAAACGCCCTATATAAGAGGCTAATACCCATGTTGTCTTTGTATGGACCCGTGAAAGCACCCTTAGAGAAGCGTTATTAAAAATCATCTTACACTGCAGAGTGCTGCCATTCTTCTTTTTCTTCTGATGGACTTTCTGCACTATGGCATAACCACCGTGGGTAAATCATCAGCTGTTCTCCTCTAGCCGTATGGACTTGGTAAAGATTCAGAAGGTGCACAGCGCTCTGCTACATGCTGACTGACTGCATGTGGCTGTTGAGCACTGAACGGACCCGCTGAGAAAATCGCTGCCAGGATTTTTTTCATATGGTAAGTAGTGCTTTGCACATTTTTCCTTCTACTTGCGCTACCACGTATGTATAATGTTCGTGTTTTTATTTATATTTTCATTAATCACATTTCCTGATATTCTTTTTGCTGAGTTTTCTTGTCAGTTGTTAATAATATTGTCAGTAATAGTATTTCTTAGGTGAATTGGCTTAAATTCAGAGATGCTTTTTTCTTTGGCTCTACTGCTTTTTAGCATTTTTTTTACGTAAAAATTTGCATAATCCTTTTATTAAATTTTCATATGTAACATTATTCTTCTACACCAAAAAAAAAGATTTTGTATTCTTCAAGGAAGTACAAAATGTATTCAAATACAATTGCACAAACATTTTATTAATTACTAATCTGCATAATCAAAACCTATCCCTATAATGCAATGAAAAAGGCATAAATTGAATATTGATTAAAGGGGAAAAAAATAAGTTACTATCAGGACCATTTTAACACCAGAAAAAAACAAAATAATTGAAGAATTGGCTCCGTAGTGTACTGAGCATCTAAGAAGCTTTCATTTGAGAGACCATACAAATGGTGTGGTACACAAATTTGCACAGATTTATAAAACATTTCATTGTGTTTAATTAGTTCTTTTGTTTGAGCAGCGATTTGTAGCATAGAGATGGCCACATGCCACAAGAAATGTTGTGTGCCACCATATGGAATCAGTTGGCTGTCCATGAGTTGATCAGGTTTAGTGGTTTCACCGGAGAAAGCCTCTCTTTTTAACACCTAACCTACTAGACAAGGGGCCCCTTCTATTTCTTGGAATCCCATAATGTGCCATATGTCTAGAGATTTCCAGCTGTAGATGAATTATCTGTTTTTTTTTTTTCCTATTTGCAAATATTTTTTCTTACCAATTATTGTTCTGCAAAACAGGTTTGTGCTTCCTAGGTATTGTATGAACTGCTTATTTCGAGGTAATCCCGGAGGTGGATGAGCCAGTTTTTGTGGCACAAATCCATTTTGTGCAATACTATTAACATTGAATAAACACTTGGCATGTCTATAAAGTGAGGACATCTTGACCCTTGTGTTCACACGGACAGCACATTGCTGAGATACCACAGCTGCTTTCACGGTATGAGTCAGATCCATTTTATAATTTATTAATTAATTGTTCCTCTGTAATAATGCTGACTTATGTGAAGTATTTGTAACTAATCTTAATACTCTGGAAACTCATTTGTGCCACACCAGACTGAGAACATGGGCTGAACTGGAAATGTAACGTATACCTAGATGATAACCGAGCTTTGAGATTCCATATTCTATTGTTTTTTAATCTGCGGTCATGACCTTTTGAAGTTTTTTTAAGTTCGTCCAGCAATGTTTCAGTTATATTAAAAGGACTTTCCCACAAAGTTCATTTTAATCGACAGATCTTGGAAAAGGTTTTAAAAAAATGTTCCTGGGCTGAGATAATCCTATATATGTGTCCCTGCTGTGTACTGTGTAATGGCTGTGTCTGACGGTACAGGGACATGGTCTGATCATACCACATCTTCTGGGCAGGGGAGCACATGAAACAGCATAAAGACATTACAGCACAGGATTCTTTTTGTGAGGTAAAACATTTTCCTGCCTGTTTTTAAAAACCGTCTTACTTCAAAGAGAGAACAATTTGCTATCCTGTGCTTTAATGTTTCTATGCTTTACTACTTCCTCTCTGTCTCAGGGGCCGTAGTATGATCAGACCATTTCCCTGTACTATTGTGTAAGAATATCTCAGTACATTCAGGAAATCAAACAAGAAAAAAACAATTCACCACTATACTCGATTACGGAGATATCACAAACAGAGCCCAGCTAGGACTAACGAATCCAAAAGAGAAGCAATCTAGCGGACAGGTCAAGTAAGTAAAACATAGTCTTTATTCCATATTTTTTAAAAAATTTAATGCAGCACAACAGACATGGCACCAACAGATATACCAGGGAAGCAATCCAATGCCTTTCAACAATAACTTATACCTTAATCATGGATATAGTGTAGTCCAAAGCTTGCACACTATATCAATGGTAGTAGGAACCCTGAACCAGCCCAATAGGACTAATTGGTCCAGCTGTTGCCACCACCTGAAATAATCAGACTATCAGCATATACTATGTGAATGCAAAGAAGAAATTGACAAATTCACTAATTCATAATATCAGCATTACAAAAAAATACACAATGCATAAACATATAATATTATATACAAAAAATTTCAATTATATTGCGTGATCAAGTCCTCACACAAACATTGACCCTTGTGGCATTCTGGTGCAAATTTTAAAAGTCCAATAGGATTAAGGATTGAGAACCTTCCTTTTAATATCTCCTCCTCTAGGTGGTTTATAAACATTGCAAAAGCTCTGAATTCCATTCCACTAACATTCCCTATATGTTACAGTGAGAAATGTCAAGTTGAGACTGCTGATATTCCAATTGCATTAGGTTTTTTAGCGTCTGACATATGACGTCTAATCCTAGTCTTCAGGGGTGCAATTCTACATCCTACATATTGTAATCTCCAAATAGTGCAATTAATAAGGTATATAACGCCCTCTGTGTTGTAGTCTATATATTGTTTGATATTGTACTGGGCCTCTGTAGAATAGAACTGAAAACTATCCCCTTTGGCAACATGGTTGGAGATCTTACATGGATAATGTCCACATTAATAAAACCCTCTGTGTGTCATCCATCCATCATTGAATGTACCAAAATTTTGAACATGATAGCTAGGATATAACATATTTCCTATTGTAGGTTCCTGCTTAGGCGCAAACTTTATTGGATTATTTTTTATTGCACTTGCCAAAGTATCGTTTTGATTGAGTATGGGCATGGATTTTTTGATAATACAGACAATATTGTACTGCACACTATATTGCGTGGAAAACATAATAGGGTCTGAATTATGCTCAATACTGGATTTTTTATTTTTACTTGTATTTATTAATAAAGTTTTTCTATCCTGTTTTTTTTGTATCCATGTTTTGTCCCTATTAAGTGTCCACTCTGGATACCACCGACTTTAAGTCTTTGGCATATATAAAAATTATATTCCTCACTAATGTTTCTTTTAGTTCTTATAAGTTATCCAGTGTGTATGTTCTTAAAGGGAACCTGTCAGGTCCCATATGTGTTCTAACCTACAAGCAAGGTGATGTGTGGCCTAAAAACCTCCTTCCTACCCATCCCTGTGTTGTAATATAAATGTATAAAAAAAGTTTTATAACTTACGTGTTCCCTATGTAAATGAGCAGAGGGTCTAGTCCCCTGGGCGTTGCTTTGCGCCGTGGGCGTGACACTATGGAATTACATGAGCGACGTCACCGTTACCGCCTAGAAATCCTGCGCGTGTGTGCTTCTCATTAATGCAGCTTTTTTAGCCGTGTGCACCTTACAAATATGTCCTATCCATTTGGTCTTTGGTTCCGCAGTGTACTTGAGCCAGGTTGGAAGTTCCGGTCATGCGCTGTGTCGAGTTTTTGCTTGCCGGCTTTAGACGCGCTCTGCGCCTGACCGGAACCTCTAGGCTGGCTCAAGTACACTGCGGAACAAAGACCAAATGGAAAGGACATATTTGTAAGGTGTACCCGGCTAAGAAGGCTGCGCGAATGCGAAGCACACACACGCGGGATTTCTAGGTGGTAATGGTGACGTCACTCATGTAAATCCATAGTATCACGCCCACAGGGCGACACGACGCCCAAGGGGACTAGACCATCTTTTATTTACATAGGGAAAATGCAAGTTATAAAACTTTTTTTAGACATTCATTTTACACCATATTACGACACAGAGAAGGGTAGGAAGGGGTTTTTAGGCCACACATCACCCTGCTTGTAGGTTAGAACGCATATGGAACCTGACAGGTTCCCTTTAATAATATGAAACGGGTAGCAGGAATGTGCTTGGAGAATGGACTTGCTATCCATAGGTTTGCGGTAGGGGTTAATAGTTACTAGGCCTGTGTTCACATTGCTTGTCATAGAAATGTCCAAATAATTGATGGTTGTTAATTGCAGATTAGATGTAAATTTAAGATTAAAATTATTGTTGTTCATATATTCCACAAAAAGGTCAGCCTGTATCACCTCTCCCCTCCACACAATAATTAAATTGTCTATATAACCATCATAAAAAACAATATGGTCGCTATATGGATTGTGTTAATTGATAATACATTTTTATTCCCATACAGTAACAATTAAATTAGCTAAAGATGGTGAAAATTTGCCCCCCCCCCCATGCCATCCCCCTGTTTTTGAATGAAAAACTTTTATCAAAAGTAAAGAAATTGTGTGTTAATAAAAAATTAACCGCTGATAATAAAAAATTCTTATTGAGGGCAGCATGGGGGGCAAACTTGTCCAAAAATATTCTAAACTCTCCATTGTGATTCTTTGTGGAAGGGAGGAATACAGGCTGACTATATCGCAACAAAGCCATTTATATTCCTCTTTCCATGCAAAATTTTGCATGCTACAAATGATGAATTTTGTACCTTGTATATATCCTGGTAGGGCACGTACTAGTAGTTGTAGATAAAAGTCTACGCAAGCTCCCAGGTTCTCATTAAGAGAACCTATTCCTGCTATAATTGGTCTAAAGGGCGAAGATGTTTTCATGTATTTTAGGCATGGCATGATATATCGGTGTAACTGGATGCTGGACGAATAAATGGTCTCTTCGTTTATCATCTATTCCTCACATATACTGTATATATTTTCTCTTGTAATAGATTATAAATTTCTTCCTGGAACCTAGCAGTGGGATTAAAGGATATTTCTTCATATATCTTACTATCGTTAAGCATATCCAAGTTATACCGATAAGACAGCGCAGTATCCAAAACTTAATTCTCCCCCATTTTTCAGCAGGTCTTACCATGCTGACCTTGTTAGATTTCAATATATTCAGAGCCAGAGTTTCCTGTTTTGAAAGATTATAATGTATTTTCTGTGGTTGGTGATCTAAAAAAATTAGTTCTTTTTGAATAAGGTCCTGAAACTGGTCAAGAATCGGGGGTCTAGATTTAAGTGGGTAAAACAGAGGATTATGACGCACACACGGGGTCCCTGGGGTTTTTGGGTTACTTGTCATCGGGCCGGTTTGGGGATGTCACAGCGGCCTGGCCCGGTTCCATGACCCCGTCGGTGTCAATAAAGATGGAGGGGTTTACAAGGGAGTAGGATAAAGTTTGTCTTCATGATGCCACCTGTGGTGTGCGGCCAGGTATTAGCCGCCGCTGCGGGATGCCTTCTCCGGGGCGGATGGTAACGCAGCTCAGATGGTGTAGCTCTCCACAAGCAGAGCTTAGGCCCATGTGAGGATGTGGGGGGTAGTAGTGGTCCACTCCAGTGTGGGAGCTCGGGGTGCGGGAAGGAATAGACGACACAGTGGATTAAGTTTAGGTTGTTTACTCACTGAATTGCTCCTGCCATTGGACTGCCGTACTCCGCTGTGATAGGCTCCAGCCAATCCCGGACAGTCATAACCGGTGGAGTTTCCTTGTGATTCCTTTCTCCCTGCGCTGTTTGTGTGAGTCCCTGCGACTTGAAGCTACGCTGGGACCCGAGTCCTTGGGGTTTGTTCAGTCCCCTGTCCCGTATAGCAGGCAGCGCAAATCCATAGATGGAGCCTCCCTATGGTCACGACTCCTGGCTCGATGAGCTGCTTTGCCTCGGGCGCTGTGTGTGAGCCAGAAGACTTGAAGTCCTCTGCCCGGTGGATTCTGCTGGTGGGACTTGCAGTGCCCACCAGTCTAGAGCTCCACAACCTGAGGTGTGCGCTGGTCCTGAGGGAGTTAAGAGCTCTCCCCTCAGCGACCGTGTTCTCCTGTGTCTCACTTGGTTCCCGGTGATTTCTCAACTCTTTGTGTGTGTGTGTGTGTGTCGCCTTGCTCCTCAGAACCATCGCTCCACCCCCCCCCGGGTTTCTGAGGTAGTGGGTGGGAGGCCCTAGACGATATGGTAACTATCCTAAATGACCCTAATCCTAAGCCAGTCCTGGTGAGAGGGAAACTAGATATGTGTATGTTAGTGAGTGTGGGTTTTACCGGCAATTACCTCCTCTGTATCCGAGATGAATACTGCAACTCTGGTGGCGACTAAAGCCTCAGGGGCATCATACTCCCCCATAGCGAATCCCAGCACCTCCGCGGGCTGGAAAGAAAAATAACACAATTGACAGTACTGCAAAATTTTGTGATGCTGTTAACATTAACCTTTCTTCCCTTTATGGGAGGCTCGGTTCACAAACAATTACATTTTCTATATTAAGTCATATAAAACTATGAGCACTATAAAATACTATAAGAATTTAGGATAAAACATTCACTCTTTTTTTTTTTGTTTTGCAATAACACATTTTCTTTTTGACAATAACACATTTTCTTTTGCACCCTGCATTTCGTCAATTAGGTGCAACATTGTTGAACACAAATGACAGCATTATCTGGGACCTGCCTCAAAACCCCCAAGTAGTCTCTGGGCGTGCGTCAGCACGTTCCCGACCATGCTTCATTGCTTGTGCATGTACGACAGGGTTTGAGGTCCTGTGGTCGCTTTAATTCTGGTAAGGTGCACAACAGCTGCAATATTTACAGAGTAGTCCTGGTCACACCTAGTCCAGTGGCCCAGATGTCCATTTCAATGCAACACATCCAATATTTATGCAGAATATTTTAACTATTTACAGGGTTCAGGTAGTCCCACTACTCCTTCTTGGCTGCTGGTTCCTGAGGGCGAGCTGCTGCCCCCAAGTTCGGTCCACTCATAGAACATCCTCGGGCATAGTGCCCCACTTTGTCGCAGCGGCGGCAGATCGGCTGCCCGTCGGAGTCATAGCGATCAGGGACCTGGGGCAATGGATTTCGTCCTCGCTGCTGCCATGGAAGGTCATCAGCACTGGAGGCCAGCTCGATGGTTGTTGGTCGCTGAGCCCCCTGATGGGCTTGCACTACTTTGGTTAGAGTAGCCATACCCTGAATCAGTTCTAGGACCTGGAGCCGCAGTTAAGCGACAGGATCTCCACCCACAGCCTGTTCACAGGCCCCCACTGTCACCCGAGTAGCCGGTACTGACCCCGGTTTGGTTGCGGACAACTGACGAGGTTTGGAGTCATGCAGAGCCGGTTCTTTTAGCACTCGGATGGCCCATTCTTTGAACTCTGCAAAGCTGAGATCAGGATTTTGCAGAGTCACGATGTACTGCTGGGCCCGATGAGCGTCGGACAGGAGGCCTTCTATAAATTGATCGGTTAACAGTCGGTACTCATCCTGTGCCCCATCTGGCTCCATCTGTCGAGCTGCTTTCACGGCTTTTTGAAGATTTAAAGCATAATCCCGGATACTGTCCTGCATCCTTTGTTTTCACCCATAGAATCTCATTTTGATCTCGGCTGCTGTGCGGGTGTCAAAGGTATCTTTCAACTTGGCCAAGGTTTGCTTCACTGTTCTTTTTTTAGCCTCTGGCCAGGATCTGACCTCTCGCCTAGTTGCCCCGGACAGCTGGCTGATTAGGATGCTGGTCTTCTGACATTCAGCCAGGGGAAATACTGGAAATAGGCTATACAGTCTCTTTTTAAACTCCGCCAGAGTATATGCCTCTCCTGAGTATTGTGGCAGCCATGTTGCCCCTGGGAGATATGGCATTGTGAACGGTAACACCAGCACTGCTGTTGCAGCTTCAGGGGCGGCCTGATCCTCCTCAGACGACATCTGCCACGAATTCACCTACTTCCGGCAGCGGGACTTCCCTTTGCGCTCTTTTATCTGGGTTCTGCCCACGATCACACGCTACTCTCTATTCCCGTGCTGCGCAGCTAATGGCGAATGTCACTTCTAATGAACGTTATTTGTACAGTCTGGTTAAGGCACACAGTACCCGCTAGGACGGGCATGGAATTATTGTCACACACTGTCACACAGGCTGGGGGCGCTTCTGACTGCAACCAATCACAGACGCTAGGTCGGTGGGCGGGGAAAGCAGTGCATATGGGTGAGCAATAATGAGTGGCCCCAGAAGACGAGTGAGTGGCCGCGAGAGCAGTTACAGCAACGTTGAAGACTTAGTAAGTATGAAGCGCTTGCTTCATTCTTATTGTCTTTATTTTTCCTTTATTTATTTTTTCTTTCCCAAGTGCCGGATCCAGATCATTAGCCAAAATTGCCTGAGAATCCCAGGCCATGCACTCGAGTACCTTTTGAAACTGCGCAAATTTGGACTTTTACAGTCCAGGTCCGCCCATTACTAGTAGTGCAAATCAAAAAAGGTCCGTGGAGCCTCTGTTAGGAAAATAGCCAGATATCCCTCCGGGAAGGACCTAGCCAAGGAGTGGCTCTTTTTAGGAGACCACCATAACCACAATATTAAGTGGCCCTTTTAGTCAATATCCCACTCTTTGATGAGTTTAAAGATATGACAAGTGAAATACCAAGGCCAGGTATCCATCCACAGACACCTGTTTTGGCCCTCATCAATGGGAAGTAGGATTCTGGCTAGGTGGGAGCAAAGCCTAGTAGACCAGCAAGACAAAACAATCACTGATCTCGGGGAGACCAGCCAGAGAAAACACTGCCAGCAGCCAGCAAAAGCGCTCAACAAAGTGAAATCCTAGGTCAGTGATACTTACTTCCCAGGGGGCAATGCACCTAGGATTTCACTGTGTTGAGCACCTTTGCTGGCTGCCGGCAGTGTTTTGTCTGGCTGGTCTGCCAGAGATAAGTGATTGTTTTGTCATCACTAGTAGTGATCAGACGTAGATGGGGAAAAAGGGGAAGGAGAGGGGGTTGAGAGAAGGAGAACATGGGAAGGTGGGAAAAAGGGGGGAAAATATGAGAGAGAGAGAGAGAAGAAAAAAAGAGGAGAAAATCATGTTTTGTAAGTTTGACTTGGGTTGTGTAAAAATGAAACTACTGTATATATGGAGTATGCAATGTAAAATATGTAAAAGATATTGTGCTGAGAATAAGATTATAAAATTTTAAAACGTGGATGATAGATTGTAGGTAAAAATTAGGAAAATAGCATCAGAGAATATACGAGCACTAGAGAAAGTAGAGTCAGTAATGACCAGGAGCACTAAATTGTATAGAAAAACCCAGAATGGTAACATAGATGGATGGAGAATGAGGAACACACTGAAGAAATAGGAGTGGTAAGTGTGATTACTAAGGTGCATACTATACTGTGCTGCTGGCTGGGAGACTGCCTGGATTGGTGGCGTGATTTGTGCTAACTGTAGTCATTGCTATAGATAAGCACCAATGTGCAGGTGATATTTCCGGGATTAAAAGTGGAGAAGCAGCAAATAACATAGCTGTGTACTTCCCATGTGATTCCTGAAAGGCTGTGTGTTGGGCGCATGCACCAGTGATATAGAGGTCGGGGGCATGAAACGGCATTGTTGTCGTAGTCTAAAGGGCTGTGTGTCAGGCACATGCGCCGGTGACAAGACAGCCATATGTGAGAGTAGAAATTTAGGGCCATAGACCTAGCAAAGCAGCTTGCGTTGTAGGAAGTGCCAGTGACTTGATAATCAGGAGCATGGAGGAGACACTGAGGCCATATTCATAGTCATAGTTACTATTCGCTCATCACTAATGACAACGCAATGTGCGTTATAGGAGTTGGTGTTGGCTACACCATGCCAGGGAAATAATAGACGCCAACTTCTTGGACAGGGTGTGAATAAGGCTCTCAATTATATAGGAACGTTGAGTGGTGCTGGATACAATGTAAAGAATATCTCAGCTGCGCCTCCAAATCGGTGGAAGGGAAATACTATTTGAACAATATGTATGTATGTATGTGTGTATGTGTGTGTGTATGTGTGTATGTATGTATATATATATATATATATATATATATACTAGCTGTACTACCCGTGCATTGCCCGGGATAGTAACTGTCACTCTGTCTCTCTCCCAGTCTCTGTCTGTGTGTCGCTGTCTGTCTCTCTGTCTGTGTCTTTCTCTGTCTGTCTGTTTCTATCTCTCTGTCTGTATTTGTATAATTTTGTCTCTCTCTATCTCTGTGTCTGTCTCTATGTGTGTGTCTGTCTGTCTGTCTCTCTCTTTCCCCATCTCTCTCTTTCCCCGTCTGTCTTTGTCTGTCTCTTTCCAGGTGTGTCTCTTTCCAGGTGTGTCTCTTTCCCGGTCTGTCTCTTTCCCCGTCTGTCTCTTTCCCGGTCTGTCTCTTTCCCGGTCTGTCTCTTTCCCGGTCTGTCTCTTTCCCGGTCTGTCTCTTTCCCGGTCTGTCTCTTTCCCGGTCCGTCTCTTTCCCGGTCCGTCTCTTTCCCGGTCTGTCTCTTTCCCGGTCTGTCTCTTTCCCGGTCTGTCTCTTTCCCGGTCTGTCTCTTTCCCGGTCTGTCTCTTTCCCGGTCTGTCTCTTTCCCGGTCTGTCTCTTTCCCGGTCTGTCTCTTTCCCCGGCTGTCTCTTTCCCCGTCTGTCTCTATGCTTGGCTGTCTCTTTCCAGGTCTGTCTCTTTCCCCGGCTGTCTCTTTCCAGGTCTGTCTCTTTCCCCGCCTGTCTCTTTCCCCGCCTGTCTCTTTCCCCGTCTGTCTCTATGCTTGGCTGTCTCTTTCTAGGGCTGTCTCTTTCCCCGTCTGTCTCTTTCCAGGTCTGTCTCTATGCTTGGCTGTCTCTATGCTTGGCTGTCTCTTTGCCCGGCTGTCTCTTTGCCCGGCTGTCTCTTTGCCCGGCTGTCTCTTTGCCCGGCTGTCTCTTTGCCCGGCTGTCTCTATGCTTGGCTGTCTCTATGCTTGGCTGTCTCTTTGCCCGGCTGTCTCTTTGCCCGGCTGTCTCTTTGCCTGGCTGTCTCTTTCCAGGTCTGTCTCTTTCCAGGTCTGTCTCTATGCTTGGCTGTCTCTTTCCAGGTCTGTCTCTTTCCAGGTCTGTCTCTTTCTAGGTCTGTCTCTTTGCCCGGCTGTCTCTTTGCCCGGCTGTCTCTTTGCCTGGCTGTCTCTTTGCCCGGCTGTCTCTTTGCCCAGCTGTCTCTTTCCAGGTCTGTCTCTTTCCAGGTCTGTCTCTTTGCCCAGCTGTCTCTTTGCCCGGCTGTCTCTTTGCCCGGCTGTCTCTCTCTAGGTCTGTCTCTTTCTAGGTCTGTCACTTTCTAGGTCTGTCTCTTTGCCCTGCTGTCTCGTTCCCCATCTGTCTCTTTCCCCATCTGTCTCTTTGCCCGGCTGTCTCTGTCTGTCTCTTTCCACGTCTGTCTCTTTCCCCATCTGTCTCTGTCTGTCTCTTTCCACGTCTGTTTCTCTCTGTCTGTATTTCTTTCTGTCTCTCGCTATCCGTCTCCCCACCGACATCAAATTACCTCACACAGAAGCTTCTTATACTAACAGTTTATTTTGTTCTTATAGCAACCACCGACAGTTGCTATTAATAGCCTGTAGCTCCCACCTCTATTCAGTTTAATAGAGGCAGGATTTTGGAGAGTAACTGTAAAGCGCGGGGTTAAATCTTCCCATCAAAACAGTCTATGACATTCCCTGAGTCACATGGAGTGCATGTGCAAACGTTCGTGATTGTAAATGCGACGATGCAAATTCCTTTAGCGGACATACATGCACACACATGCGCACACACACACACACACACACACATATATACATACAATACATACAAACATACACACATACATACTCTGAGGTTTTTATATATATATATATATATATATATATATATATATATATATATATATATAATGACGCCAAAAGCCCATTCTAGGTTGGGATATTGGTGAGCCTGTCATGTGTGATGCATGTATATAGTGCTATCTGACCCACCTGGCTTAGTGTTGTGCGTCATTTATAGGCCATAGTTCAGACATTGTGTATCTCGCTTATCAGTGTGAGATGCACCTGTATAGTGCTGATTGGCCTGCCTGACCTGGGTTTCTGGCGTTATTTATAGGTCACAGTTCAGACACTGTGAATTACACCTATCTATATGATGGGCTCCCAGTGCAAGCCTTATTAGTGTGAAAGTTTTTTGCTAAGCAGCCGCCCCTCCCCTCTAGGTTGAATGGGTTGAGTGGCTGTGACATCAGCATCTTGCACCTGGGCTGCAGCCTCCTTCAAGAGAAGGGTCTAGCACATTCTGTTTGTGCGTACATCACCTGGTCTGGCATCTTTGGTAGGTTTTTCTTTTTTTATGCAGTTCTATGGTATTTTTTCTTGATAAATTAGTGTAGGGACCCGCAAGTGTGAAAATCCGTGATGAGGATTGCGGGCTTCCATATTTTGGACCAAAATATCAACTAACTTCTCACAATTGAGGTATGGCACATTTTATCCATTCTTGCAGGATGTGTGTGGACCTTTTGATTCTAGGTTGGTATATTGGTGAGACTGTCATGTTGATGCATGTATATAGTGCTAACTGACCCGCCTGGCCTAGTGTTGTGCGTCATTTATAGGCCATAATTCAGACACTGTGCATCTCGCCTATCTGTGTGAGATGCATGTGTATAGTGCTGATTAGCCCGCCTTACCTGGGTTTAGGCGTCATTTATAAGTCACAGTGCAGACACTGTGCATTACACCTATCTATATGATGGGCTCCCAGTGCAAGCCTTATTAGTGTTTATAAGTTTTTTGCTAAGCAGCTGCCCCCCTCCCCTCTAGGTTGAATGGGTTGAGTGGCTGTGACATCAGCATCTTGCACCTGGGCTGCAGCCTCCTTTAAGAGAAGGGTCTAGCACATTCTGTTTGTGCATACATCATCTGGTCTGGCATCTTTGGTAGGTTTTTCTTCAATGTGTGATGACCTAAACGTTTTCACCCATATACAGTGAAAGAAAAAAGTATTTGATCCCTTGCTGATTTTGTAAGTTTGGCCACTAACAAAGACATGAACAGTCTATAATTTTAAGGGTAGGTTAATTTTAAAAGTGAGAGATAGAATATTCAAAATAAAACCCAGAATATCACATTGTATAAATTATATAAATTTATTTGAATTTTGCAGAGAGAAAATCCATTTGATCCCTCTGGCAAACAAGACTTAATACTTGGCAGAAAAACTCTTGTTGGCAAGCACAGCAGTCAGATGTTTTTTGCAGTTGATGAAGAAGGGCAGTGAGCCCCATAGGGGTGAGCAGGCCCATGACGATCGGGAGGGTGCAGGGTAAGGAGTTAAAGGTTTTGGTTGGGGATGAGGGAGGTAGATGGGGGCATGGGATTGGTGGTTGGTACTGGAGGGGGGATTGGTGGAGAGCAAGGAAGGGGTGGGGGCGTAGTTTGAGGTATAAAGAGAATGTAAAGTGTGTTACCTCCCCTTTCGTCGCTTGAACTTTGTGCCCCAGGACGTCTGTGCTGCAGCCCATTGCGATGGCTGACCTGGCCGCTTTAATGGATTTAGTGCGTGGGGCTGCTGAGGTCCTGGGTGCTGACGTACTGCGGGATCAGCTGGCGGCAGTTTGCGGTGCTGGAGCGGTGATTCCTGCTGCTCCTGCGCCCGGGCCTGTTATACGTGCTCGGCGGTCACGGCCGCCGGTGCGCTACTCCCCCAGCGGAGGGGGGAGAAGGAGATCAAGGAGGCCCTTCGGGGACCCTCCGGCACGAGGGAGCCCCGCGTCTGCTGTAGTGGAGCTGCCGGCTGCCGGGAGGAATCCTCGCCGGAGATCCCGCGGGTCGGAGGTGGGTGGAGCTTCGGCGAGGCCTACTTCCGGTCCGCGGTCTGCAAGGTCCCGGAGCGGAGTAGCGGCAACCCCCGGTGATGTGCGGGCCGGGGGTGGAGCCCAGCGTATCGGATTGGCGGTGGAGACTCCCTGCAGACGGCAGGGGAGCGACTCAGGACGGGAAGTGGAGGTGGAGTGCGGCGGCGGGCAGAGACGAGCGGGAGAAGAGTGCGGTGGCCCGGCAGGCATGGTGCGGTCCCGGATTACGGTCCCCTCCGGCGAGGATCGTGCTGGGGGGGGTTCCCGGCGTTTGTCAGAGGCGGGACGGCGATCCCGCAGTCGGCAGGGAGGGAGCCCAATGAGCAGGGAAGACGCAGCAGCGGCGCAGCAAGGATACCGGAGGCCAGCAGGGATGGACGGCGGTACGGCGCCACGTCGTGCCAAGAGACTGAGGTCCAGCAGGAGGCGCCCGGAGGAGCGGGGTGCGGTGACCGTGGGGGTCGACGGCCGCCAGGTGCGGGCTGTCCCCTCGCTGGTCTCCCCTGTGGCCGGCAGCGGCAGTTCGGACTCCGGAGGGGATGAAGAGTCTATGGCAGCGACAGGTCGGACAAAGCGACAGCAGGATGATCGGGGCACGGCTGTGCCGACGTCGGTGCAACGGCAGCCTGGTGAGCGAGCGACAGAAATGTTTAATGCTGTGGGTAGTGCGGGCGGGGGAGGGGGTTCCTCCGCGGGAAGTGTTGCGCAAGGGGCGAGTGCGGTCGGTCAATCTGGTCTACCGGGCCCGGAGTTTTGGGGGCAGCTTTTGGGGGTGTTGCAGGGGTTGTCGGCGGAACGGGGTAGTCGGATTGGGCCTGGGGCTCCGGTGGGGGCGTGGGTGGCCCCCTCGGAAGTGGTGCAGACAGAGGCGCCGGTGCGTGAGGTTGCGGCGCGGGACACTACCGCGGCGGTAGATGCGGGACAGGCGGCCGGTGGGGCGGCTGACGTGGGTGTGAGTAAAGAGGCGGAAAAGGAAAAAGAGAAAGAGGATGAGGTTGTGCGGTTGGATGATAGGGCGCGGAGTGAAATTTATGTGTGTTTTGAAGGTCAGTTGGGGGTTCATTTAAAAAAGGAAGTGAGGGACAAGATTTGGAAAGGGGAGTATGTGGAAATTTTTTCCCTGCTTCCCTTGGAGAAGTTTAATTTGGATAAGGTGAAGCCCAGTGATACAAAAAAGGAGAAGGAGGACGAGGAAAAACGGAGGTATAGGTTGATCCCGAGGACGTTTACCAATTGGCTGCAGGCCTTTGCGATCTTGGCTAGCGTGATTGGGGAAAAGGAGCCGGAGCATTGTTCCGCTCTATTTGGTTATATGGACGCGATAGGGGAGGCGTATAGAGTATACGGCGGATTAGGGTGGTTAAGATATGACGAGCAGTTTCGGCAACGGAAGGCTCTGCGGCCTGGTGTTCAGTGGGGACACAAAGATATTTCTTTGTGGATGCGGCTAATGACGGCTCCGGCTCAGCCCTTTCGAGGTGGTGCCGGGAGCCCGGGTGCGAGCGGCGGGTCCCCGGCTGGACAGAAAAAGGGGGCTTGTTGGCAATATAACGAGGGCCAGTGTAAGTTCGGGGCCTCATGTCGTTTCAAACATGAGTGTTCCGGATGTGGAGGTTCTCACTCCCTGGCAAGGTGCTTTAAGAAAGGAAAAGGAAAGGCGGGGGAGGGGTCTGGAAAAAGGGAGGACGCCAGTGAGGGTAGAGGCGATGCTTCCCTATCTAAATAGGTACCCGGATGTTAGAGCGGCGGAATTGTTGGCACGTAGTTTTACGGAAGGTTTTCGGATTCCGTTTGAATCTGAGGCGCCGGTGTTTCGCCCGGGGAATTTGAGGTCCGCAAAAGAACATCCAGCGGTGGTGAAGGAAAAACTGCAAAAGGAGGTGGAGTTGGGGAGGATGGCGGGTCCATTCCAGGACCCGCCATTCTCCAATTTAAGGATTTCCCCCCTTGGGGTGGTGCCTAAGAAGGAGCCGAACAAATTTCGGCTCATCCATCATTTATCTTATCCGGCGGGATTGTCGGTGAATGATGGGATATCACCAGAGTTGTCGGCAGTTTCTTATGTATCCTTTGATAAGGCATTGGAGCTGGTAAGGGCTGCCGGGCGGGGGGCCCTAATGGCAAAGGCGGATGTGGAAGCAGCTTTTCGTTTACTTCCGGTGCATCCAGAGAGTCTTCATCTCTTAGGGTGTATGTGGGATGGGGAATACTATGTGGATCGCTGCCTGCCGATGGGCTGTTCCATTTCGTGTGCGCATTTTGAGGCATTTAGTACCTTTGTGGAATGGGTAGTCAAAGACGTGGCAGGGGTCCATTCAGTGATTCACTATTTGGATGACTTCTTTTGCGTGGGTCCGGCGGGCTCTTCGGTTTGCTCCTTGTTGTTGTTTACGTTAGAGCGGATTGCGCGGAGCCTGGGTATTCCGTTGGCAAAAGAAAAAACAGAAGGGCCGGTGACTGCTCTATGTTTTTTAGGTATTGAAATTGATACACTGGCAATAGAATGCCGATTGCCTGAGGGGAAGCTTCTGGATTTGAAGGCGTCGGTGCGGTTTTTGTATCAGGCCAAGAAGGTGCGGTTGCGGGACTTGCAGTCAGTGCTCGGGAAATTGAATTTCGCTTGTCGCATCATGCCGATGGGGCGGATATTTAATAGGAGGCTGGCAAGTGCAACCGCGGGGGTAAGAGCTCCGAATCACTTTGTAAGAGTGACAAGTGATGAAGGGGGATTTGTTGGTTTGGGAGAAGTTCTTGGACCGGTACAACGGTCGGACTCTTTGGATGAGCAAGGCTTTGTCCAATAGCCAGTTGGAGTTGTATACTGATGCGGCTGGAGCGACAGGTTTTGGGGCAATTTTTCAGACGCACTGGTGTGTTGGAAAATGGCCAAAGCTTTGGGTGGAAGCAGGTCTGGTGAGGAATTTGGCGCTGCTGGAATTGTTTCCCATAATTGTAGCAGTGGAGTTATGGGGCCCCGTTTTTTCCGGAAGAAGGGTTTGCATGCATTGTGACAACATGGTGGTGGTGCATTCCATCAATGCGCTGTCGGCAAAATCCCCGCCGGTTGTGGGGTATTTAAGGCACTTGGTGTTGCGTTGTTTGGAGTTGAACATTTGCGTGGTGGCTCGGCACGTGGCAGGGATTCGAAACGAGGTGGCTGACGCGCTATCACGGTTTCAGTTTTGCAGGTTCAGGAAGCTGGTGCCGGGAGCGGACGCGGATGGAGAACCTTGCCCGGACGGGCTGTGGGACCTGGCATCGGTGTAGCTTTTGAGGGGATTAGGAGATCGGTGTCTGAGGCTACTTGGTGCCGATATCAGGCGGTGTGGAAGGAATGGGCAGAGTTGGAAAGAGGGGACTTCGTGGAGTCGGGTTACAAAGACCGAGTGTTGGGGGTCCTGATGTTAATTAGTGGGGACTTTTCGGCAGGTCGGTCCGTTTTGGTGATGGGTGGCAAGCTGGCGGCATTGGCCTTCCTGTTTCAGATGCAAGGGGTCCGGGATGCGACTAAGGATTTTCTGGTGCGGCAGGCAATGAAGGGTTTTCGGAAAGGGGCCCAGTCGCGTGACATGAGGCGGCCGGTGTCATTGCCTTTGTTGGGGCGTTTAGTGGGATGTTTGGGGGAATTGTGTTCGTCTCCTTTTGAGAGGGGGTTGTTTTCGGTAGCTTTTGTAATGGCGTTTTTTGGGGCCTTTCGCATTGGTGAATTGGTCAGCCCGGCTAAGCAAGCAATGGGTGGTTTGATGATGGAGGATGTAATGCTGGGGGAGGATAGAGTGGAATGTCGGCTTCGTTTTTCGAAGACGGATCAGAGGGGGCGGGGGCGCTTAGTGGTTGTTTGCGTTACCGGGACACCAACTGTGCCCGGTGGTACAGGTTTCGGAGTTTTTAAAGGTGCGCGGAGGTTACCCTGGCGTTTTCCTGCGGCATGCGGACGGATTGGCCTTGTCGCGTTACCAATTCATTGCGGTGCTGAAGATGGCCTTAGCTCGGGTGGGGGAGGAGCCAAGTGAATACGGGTCTCACTCCTTCCGGATTGGGGCGGCAACGGAAGCCGCCAGGTGGGGTTTGAGTGAGGATTGTATCCGGCGGATTGGGAGGTGGGAGTCTTCCAGGTTTCGCTTGTACATTAGGCCTCATTTGGTCAGATGATGATTCGGGGGTGGGGAATTCCTGTTTTGTGTTTTGATGCTGGTATGTGACAATTTTCTTGGCTGTTGCTGTTTTATTCGTGGTGTTTATATTTTGTAGGGCCATGCCTTGTGTGGATCCTCGGGCACTCCTACGTGTATTGGGGAGCGTTGCGGGCGGATGTGCGTCACGATGGTCGGCAGCTTGGAGTGTCGGTGACGGAGGCCCGAGTAAAGTGGCTGGGAATTCGGGGCATGACCTGGGGTAGGGTGCGCCCAGAGGTGGCTTATTATAGCCGTATGGATCGTGACCCGGATGTGTTAATTTTACACGTGGGTGGGAATGATTTGGGAATAAGGTCGGCAAGGGAATTGAAAAGGGACATAAAGTTGGACCTGTTACATTTGTGGAGGGCGTTCCCGGGCATTGTGATCGTTTGGTCGGACATCATAGCTCGGACGCAGTGGCGTTTTGGTAGGTCGGTGGACCGTATTAATAGGGCTCGAAGTAAGCTGAACCGGGCAATTGGCAGGTTTGTGGCACGGAATGGTGGTTTGGTGGTGCGGCATAGAGAATTGGAGGAGTCCACGGAACAGTACCTAAGGGGAGATGGGGTTCACCTGACCGATGTGGGTCTGGATTTATGGATGCTGGGTTTGAGGGATGGCCTGGAGCAAGCACTTGGGGTGTGGGGGGCCCGGGCCAAGTAAGGTTGTCACTTGGCCGGTCTGTGGCGGGGGGATTGGTCCGTCTGAGAGGTTGGGAGTACCGACAGTCGGTTTGTTGGTACGAAGTCGCTCAAGGGGAGTGGCTTCGGAGTGGATGGGAACTTGCAGGCGGAGGTCCTGCAGGTTCTGGGTGGGGGTAATTAACGATGGAACGTTATTACCCCTCACCTTGGGCCGGTTGGTCACGGCCGAGGTGGTCCTCTGGGCCGGTTGGAGGTTACGGCCGGGGGGTTAAGAATGATGGTTGTTTCCCTCTCGGATGGATCTATCGGTGGTTTTGGTTATAAGGGTATATATGTATAAAGGTTATGTTTAACAATGGGTGGCATGTTGAGCCACGAGTTTGGTATACATATATACGGTTAAATAAAAGCTGTGGCCATTCCTTGCAATAAAGTCGTAGTTATCGTCTTTATTTAAGTAAATATGGTATGGGGGGTAGAACCTGTTAACCTGATTATCCCTTATAGATGCGTCATGAGCTATGTGCACATGTCAGGAGGAATTTTGCTCCACTCCTCTTTCAGATCATCTCTAAATCATTAAGATTTTGAGGCTGTGGCTTGGCAACTCAGTGCTTCAGCTCCCTCCATATGTTTTCTATGGGATTAAGGTCTGGTGACTGGCTAGGCCACTCCATGATTTTAATGTGCTTCTTTTTGAGCCACTCCTTTGTTGCCTTGGCTATATGTTTTGGGTCATTGTCATGCTGGAAGCCCCAGCTACAACCCACTTTAATGTCCCGGTGGAGGGAAGGAGGTTGTCACTCAGGGTTTTACGGTACATAGCTCCATCCATTGCCCCATTGATGCGGTGAAGTAGTCCTGTGCCCTTAGCAGAGAAACACCCCAAAAACATAATGTTTACACCTCCATGCTTGACAGTGGGGACGTTGTTCTTTCGGTCATAGGCAGCATTTCTCTTCCTCCAAACGCTGAAAGTTGAGTTAATGCCAAAGAGCTAAATTTTTGTCTCATCTGACCACAGCACCTTCTCCCAATTACTCTCAGAATCATCCAGGTGTTCATTGGCAAACTTCAGACAGGCCTGCACATGGGCCTTCTTGAGCAGTGGCACTTTGCGGGCACTGCAGGATTTTAAGCCATTACGGCGTAATATGTTACCAATGGTATTCTTAGTGACAGTGACAAGTCTCACCCCCCCCCCGTTTAGTTTTAGGCTGATCTCTCACCCTCCTCATGATCCTGGATACCCCACAAAGTGAGATTTTACATGGTGCCTCTGATCGATGTCAATTGACACTCATTTTGTATTTCTTCCATTTTCTTACTATTGCACCAACAGTTGTCCATTTCTCACCCAGCATCTTACTTATGGTTTTGTAGCCCATTCCAGCCTTGTGTAGATCTATGATCTGGTCCCTGACATCCTTAGAAAGCTCTTTGGTCTTGCCCATGTTGTAGCGGTTAGTCTGACTGATTAATTGAGTCTATTTGACTTTTGAGTCTTTTATACAAGTGATAATTTAAGACAGCTGTCTTTAATGCAGTTAACGATTTGATTAGGCGCGTCTAAGTGATCTGTAGGAGCCAGAACTCTTAATGGTTGGTAGAAGATCAAATACTTATTTCTCTCTGCAAAATGCAAATAAATTTAAATAATTTATATCATGTTATTTTCTAGATTTTATTTTGGATATTTTATCTCTCACTATTAAAATTAACCTACCCTTAAAATTATAGACTGTTCATGTTTTTTTCAGAGGGCAAACGTGCAAAATCAGCAAGGGATCCAATAATTATTTCCTTCACTGTACTGGACTTGCGGCTTCACAAAATAAACATTTGTTTTTCACCTCATTTGGACTGGGAGTGCTTGGGAACTTTGTATTGCATTAGGGGTTTGTAACCCTTATCAGACACTTGTCTTCAGATTCCTGCGATGTCTATACATTAGCAGCATAAAATTAATCTACTGTTTTACCATAAAATCCTGTAGTCTCTAACTTCCATTTAATTACTAAATATTCATATTAAATTCATGTTCCCTTTGACTTTTTTCTGACAGATTATAGCGATCACCCCACAAGGATGGACGTTATCTGGATACTCCTGGGGCTACTCTTGGGTCTCCTCAGTATTCAATACATGAAACTTCGTCAAGCCGCTGCTTTACTGCCCCCTGGACCAACTCCACTACCTATCTTTGGAAATCTCTTGACAATCAAATTTCAGTTTCATCATAAGACGCTAATGAAGGTAACTAGTGTAATGAGACATTGTATTAAAACTAGAAAACTTTGAAGTTGTTTTTACTTTTCAAGTGGCTCTGTGATCAGATTTGACATATCAAACTGCACACATCAATATATGGATCTGTAATGCTTGATGGGAACGATGTACTTACTTTGAAAAATCTGTCAGAATGGTATTATTATGAGCATTATATTAACCCCTTCAGCCCCGGGGCACTTTCCGTTTTTGTTTTTTGCTCCCCTTCTTCCGAGAGCCGTAACTTTTTTATTTTTCCGTCAATCTTGCCATATGAGGGCTTGTTTTTTGTGGGACAAGTTGTACTTTTAAATGAAACCATATGTTTTACCATATGCTGTACTGGAAAGCAGCAAAAAAATTCCAAGTGTGGAAAAATTGCAAAAAAAGTGTGATGGCACAATAGTTTTTGGGATGTTTTATTCACGGTGTTCACTATATGGTAAAACTGATGTGTGGGTATGATGCCTGAGGTCGGTGCGAGTAGTTTGTAGACACCAAACATGTATAGATTTACTTGTATCTAAGGGATTAAAAAAATTCACAAGTTTGTCCAATAAAAGTGGCGCACGTTTTGCGCCATTTTCCGAAACACGTAGCGTTCTTATTTTTTGGGATCTATGGCTCAGTGATGGCTTATTTTTTGCGTCTCGAGCTGATGTTTCTAATGGTAGCATTTTTGCGCAGATGCTACGTTTTGATCGCCTGTTATTGCATTTTGCGTAAAACTTGCGGCGACCAAAAAACATAATTTTGGCGTTTGGAATTTTTTTGCTACTACGCCGTTTACCAATCAGATTAATTGATTTTATATTTTGATAGATCGGGCATTTCTGAACGCGGCGATACCAAATATGTGTATATTTATTTATTTTTTTAACCCTTTAATTTTCAATGGGGGAAAGGGGGGTGATTTGAACTTTTAGGTTTTTTGTTTTTTTTTTAATTTTTTAAAACTTTTTTTTTATTATTTTATTTTACTAGTCCCCCTAGGGGGCTATAGCGATCAGCAATCCGATTGCTGATCGCTATCTGCTGATCACAGCTATACCGCTGTAAACAGCAGAAATAGTCACTTTCTTTTTTCCTCTGCTCTGTGCCGAGGAAGAATGAAAGTGAAACTTCATAGCAGCAGGCGTCATCACATGACCCTGTGCTACGATGGCAACCACCGAACGTCACGTGATCACTCACGTGACATCCGGAGGGGGCGGTGGTAAGTAAAAAACATGGCCGCGCGCATATAGATCTCGCTGCCAGACTTTGGCAGCGAGATCTAAGGGGTTAATGTTCCGGGTGGAATGCGATTCCACTCGGAACATGTAGGCACACATGTCAGCTGTTGAAAACAGCTGATATGTGTGCCGATCCACGCCGCCTGCCCGCGGCAGGGGGCGGGGCTTACCGGGACACGATCCATGACGGAAAGATCCGTCCATGGTCGTGAAAGGGTTAATCTAGATTAAGAGTGAGAGATATTATTAATACAATGGGGCGCATTAACAAGTCTTCTATATAAAGCTGGAGGTTGGGTTAAAAAAACACCCAAAAGGACTATACATATGTGGCGCCCTGGCCTAGCCAGGTCGTCACAGATAACATACAAACACCCCCCACCCCCAACAGACAGGGACAACAGCCAAACAAAAACCCTTGTTGCCTCCCTCCAGTGTCTGATGTCCACACCAGGTGGGACGGAGCTTAAGTGGTTGGCTCCACCCATCGAGGAGTTCACAGGCCTGGAGGCGGGAAAAGTGACAGTTTAGTCCAGGAGGTTGAAGTGAGAGGAACAAACACTTGGGTGTCTGGGTTTGTGGCCCAGGCACTGACAGCAAGGTTGGCAGACGGTGATGGCCGTCTGCAGGAGTGGTGGAACAACGTGGAACTGTAGGACCGGGGACGGGCGACGGCCCGCCGGTACCGACCGGGGAGCGAAGTGAAGCCAGCACACACAGGCAGGGCCATCGGACCCCGACCAGGCTTGGAGCCACCGACAATAGTCAGATCCGAATGTGACTGGAACCCCAGGGGTTTCACAACAGCAAAAGTCCCGATTGAAGGCAACCGCCCACACCGTGAGGGTATACAGCTATCGCCTAAGGCTAGAGACCCAAGGGCCAGCGTCTGCGGGCAAACGGGCTCCTCCGGTACCCATACACCAGGGAGCGGACTACCGTTGGGAATCCATAGTAGTCGGAAAGAGAACATCAAGGTGCAGGGATAGACAGCCGCCATCACCTTTCCGGGGAAAGACACTGCAGCTGACTGCGGGACCCGTCCATCCAGCCGTTTGGTTTACCGAGGACTTTGTACCTTTCTTGCTGAGTGAGTACACGCGTGCAATCCGGCACCGCGCCGCGCTGTCCCTGCGACCCTGCACTTTCACCAACCCTGCCTCCCCGTTACAACATCACCGGGACCACCGACCCCTACCCACGGAGGGGGAAAATAACATCTCAGCTGCTCCCTACCATCGCTCCCGGGATCCCCGTCACCAGCAGCGGTGGTGACCATCTTCACCACGACCTGTGGGTGGCGTCACGGACTAAATCCCCCAAACCAACCACCCCTTTCACTCACGGGCGAGGAGCGCCGCTCGAGTCCCCGGATCCGGCCCACCGCTCGAGCAGCCGGAGCAGCGCCAGACCCGAGCGTTAGCGAGAGCGCAGCAGCGACGGCGTCCTCCCCGCCCGCGACACATATATATACACTACCGACATGGATGTACGATACTTTTTAGCATGGCAATGCTCTTCTAATTCCCTGAGGTTATTGTTCTGAACTCCAGGTGGTCTAGACCTTGCTGTTGTAATTTTCACTCTTGGCTTAAGGCCACGTCACACTAAGCAACATCGCTAGCAACATCGCTGCAAAGGAACGACTTTTGTGACGTAGCAGCGATGTTGCTAGTGATGTCGCTGTGTGTGACATCCAGCAACAACTTGGGCCCTGCTGTGAGGTCGTTGGTTGTTGCTGAATGTCCTGGACCATTTTTTAGTTGTTGCTCTCCCACTGTGAAGCACACATCGCTGTGTGTGACAGCGAGGGAGCAACAACTAAATGTGCAGTAAGCAGGGAGCCGGCTTAGCGCTGGCTCCCTGCACACCTAGCCACAGTACACATCGGGTTAATTACCCGATGTGTACTCTGCTACGTCTGCAGGCAGCAGGGAGCCGGCTTCTGCGGACGCTGGTAACCACGGTAAACATCGGGTAACCAAGAAGCCCTTACCTTGGTTACCCGATATTTACCTTCGTTACCAGCATCCGCCGCTCTCACGCTGTCAGTGCTGGCTCCCTGCTCTCTGCACAATTAACCCGGTACTGTGGCTAGGAGTGCAGGGAACAGGGAGCCAGCACTGGCAGTGTGAGAACGGCGGACGCTGGTAACAAAGGTAAATATCGGGTAACCAAGGTAAGGGCTTCTTGGTTACCTTATGTTTACCGTGGTTACCAGCGTCCGCAAAAGCCGGCTCCCTGCTGCCTGCACACGTAGCAGAGTACACATCGGGTAATTAACCCGATGTGTACTGTGGCTAGGTGTGCAGGGAGCCAGCGCTAAGTGGTGTGCGCTGGTAACCAAGGTAAATATCGGGTTGGTTACCCGATATTTACCTTAGTTACCAAGCGCAGCATGCTTCCACGCGTCGCTGCTGGCTGAGGGCTGGTCACTGGTTGCTGGTGAGATCTGCCTGTGTGACAGTTCACCAGCAACCCGTGTAGCGAAGCTCCAGCGATCCCTGCCAGGTCAGGTTGCTGGTGGGATCGCAGAAGCGTCGCTTAGTGTGACATCTCACCAGCGACCTCCTAGCAACTTACCAGCGATCCCTATCAGGTTGTGTCGTTGTTGGGATTGCTGGTAAGTTGTTTAGTGTGACTGGGCCTTTAGATTCAAGCTTATAACCTACTGTATATACTGATGTATTGTGATGCTACCACTAGGGGGTGCAGGAACACAGGGAGGATGTAGTGCTCCTAAGTGCAGTTTAATGCAAATCCACTAGAGGTTACTAGTACCAGTGCAGGGATGTAATAGAATGGTCGATGGGTACTTTCACACTTGCGATGTGCGGCATCCATTGCAATCTGCCGCCTTGAGTAATTCCGGTAATCGTTGCAGGAAGCCGTTTATTCCTCATAGGCTTCTATTAAGAGCGCATTGCAACGGATGGTCTTTCGTTGCATCCTTGCCGCGGCGCATTAGTTTTGTCGGTGACAGTTAGTGACTGTCGGGTGGAAGGAATGCTGAATGTAGCGTTTTTTGTTGCTGTAAAAAAACGCACTCCGCAGGATTCCGTCGGGATCCGTTAAGAGTAATAATGAATGTCTATGGTGCTGGATTCCGTCGCCATGCATTTGCCGACGGATTCCAGTGTAGGATTCCGTCAAGTTCTACTGAGCATGATCAGCATGTCCAGCAGAACATTCTAAATCGTTTAAAATCACTCCTGGTCTCTCTGTCTCTCTCTCGGTCGGTCTCTGTCTGTCGGTCTCTCTGTTGGTCGTTCTCTCTCGGTCTCTGTCTCTCTCTGTCGGTCGGTCTCTCCCTCTCACCCCCTCTCTCATACTCACCAATCACCGGCGCAGCGCTGCAGAGCTGTCACACTGCTCTGGCGTCTTTTCCTCGTTTGAAAATGCCGGCCACTCATTATTACATCTCGTATACACTGCTTTCCACGCCCACCAGCGCCTATGATTGGTTGCAGTCAGACACGCCCCCACGCTGAGTGACAGCTGTCTCACTGCAACCAATCACAGCCGCCGGTGGGTGGGTCTATATCGTGCAGTAAAATAAATAAAAAATGTAAAAAAAAAAAAAGACGTGCGAGTCCCTCCAATTTTGATACCAGCCAAGGTAAAGCCACACGGCTGAAGGCTGGTATTCTCAGGATGGGGAGCCCCACATTATGGGGAGCCCCCAAGCCTAACAATATCAGCCAGCAGCTGCCCAGAATTGCCGCATCCATTAGATGTGACAGTCCCGGGACTCTACCCGGCTCATCACAAATTGCCCTGGTGTGGTGGCAATCGGACAATAAGAAGTTAATGGCAGCCCATAGCTGCCACTAAGTCCTAGGTTAATCATGGCAGGCGTCTATGAGACATCCCCAATGATTAACCTGTGAGTGAAAGTAAATAAACACATACACCCGAAAAAATCCCTAATTTGGAATAAAAGACAAACACCCTCTTTCACCACTTTATTATTCCCCAATTACCCCTCCCAAGTCCGGAGTAATCCTCACGAGGTCCCACGACGCTTTCAGCTCTGCTACATGAAGCTGACAGGAGCGGCCGTGGAACACCGCCACTCTCTGTCAGCTCCTCGCAGCAACTAAAGTGAATCGCACTGTCAGCGGGGATGTCACTCAGGTAGTGACAGTGTGTACGGTGATGATGGGTGCGGTAGTGCCGGGGTGTGTGCGGTGATGATGGGTGCGCTAATGCCGGGGTGTATGCGGTGATGATGGGGGCGGTAGTGCCGGTGTGTGTGCGGTAGAGTTGAGCGCGGTTCGAGGTTCGAGGTTCTCCAGTTCTAGGCTCGAGTGATTTTGGGGGCTGTTCGAGATCGAACTAGAACTCGAGCTTTTTGCAAAAGTTCGATAGTTCTAGATACGTTCGAGAACGGTTCTAGCAGCAAAAAGCAGGGCTTTTTACAGCTACAGTGTGCAGGAGCCATCGCTGGCAGCTTGCCAGAAGCTGGTAACCAAGATAAACATCGGGTATCCAAGCAAAGCGCTTTGGTTAGTAACCCGATGTTTATCCTAGTTACGTGCAGGAAGCCCACACTTCCCCGCTCAGCTCGCTCCGCCCCCTCCTGCCCGCGGCATGTACACATACATACATACATACACACACACACACACACACACACACACACACACACACACACACACACACACACATGGTCCCACTCGGCTTACCTGCGGTGATGAAGTCCCGACCTCAGCGCTGTCACTGTCCTCCATGGCCGCCGCTTGTCACATCACCTCTTGCTTCCGACCCGAGACTGACTAGCGGTGACGTCACGGGCCTCTCGCGATACTTGGTGTGAAGGCGGCGGTCATTGAACTCAGTGACAGGGGCTGTCAGTGTGCTGGAGATCAGCGCAGGTAATGTACCTCGCTGACAGCAGCACTTGTCATCCCCTGCAGTGACCTGGGCTGACCCATTGATGTTAGCTCAGGTCACTGCACTGCTCTCCCAGCCAATGGGGAACATCCAGCTCTTCATTGACTGGGACAGTGTGGATCGTCATGGCAACCCCTTGGATTACACCAGACCTGGATTTGTTTTTCATTCTAATAAATTGGTTAAAGAGGGAATGTTTTGGGGAGTGTTTTTTCAAATAAAAATGTGTTTGTCGTCTATTTTTTTTTATTACTGACTGGGTTGGTGATGTCGGGTATCTGATAGACGCCTGACCTCACCAACCCCAGGGCTTGATGCCAGGTGACATTACACATCTGGTATTAACCCCATATATTACCCCGTTTGCCACCGCACCAGGGCGCGGGATGAGCTGGGGCGAAGCACCAGGATTGGCGCATCTAATGGATGCGCCACTTCTGGGGCGGCTGCGGCCTGCTGTTTTTAGGCTGGGGAAAGACCAATAACCATGGACCTCCCTAGTCTGAGAATATCAGGCCCCAGCTGTCTGCTTTACCTTGGCTTGTGATCCAATTTTGGGGGACCCCTACGTGTTGTTTTTTTTTTAAAATTATTTATTTAATTTAAAATAACAGCGTGGGGTGCCCTCAGTTTTGGATTACCAGCCAAGGTGAGGTTGCCAGCTGTGGTCTGCAGGCTGCAGCCATCTGCTTTACCCTAGCTGGCTACAAAACTAGGAGGAACCCTACGTCATTTTTTTTTTTTCATTTTTTTGGCTAAATACAAAGCTAAGCACCCCTTAGTGCCACATGAAAGGCACCAAAGGGTGCTCCACTTTTTCTACATTTTTTTCTCCACTTTTTCTCCACTTTTTCTCCACTTTTTCTCCACTTTTTCTCCACTTTTTCTACATTTTTTTTCTCCACTTTTTCTACATTTTTTTTCTCCATTTTTTTTTCTCCACTTTTTTCTCCACTTTTTTCTCCACTTTTTTCTCCACTTTTTTCTCCACTTTTTTCTCCATCTTTTTCTCCACTTTTTTCTCCATCTTTTTCTCCACTTTTTCTCCACTCTTTCTCCATTTTTTTTTCTCCATTTTTTCTCCACTTTTTCTCCGTTCTTTTTCTATGGTTGGTCTACCCATTAGCTCTGCCATGCATACTGTAGCTCTACACCTACTGCACATGTTACTTTATGATTGACATCTCTTTCGTACCAGAGCTGTCTAAGCCTACTCTGACCCCATATTTGTCATTACTATATTGTCCTTGTACTGTATTATGACATTTGTATCATGTGTTTCATTTCTTGCTGTGTTGCAATTTTTTTGCTGCATCCCAATTGTACCTCTACATTGTTCGAGTTTATGTTATTGTTCTCTCACTCTTATGTGATACTGATTATTGTCATTTTTCATGATTACATGCAGATAAGTCCAATCTGACGAAGGCTCAGGCCGAAACGTCATTTGTAACTTGTTTTGGACAAAAACATATATGCTTATGAAAATTTTTTTTTTCTTAATACGGACCAATAAAGAGTGATTTTGCATTACTATCCGTTGTGACTTACTGACTTAGTCTGGGAGATTTAGAGTGCCGAGGTTACTCACTAATTTTATCTATTATTTCCTCTGAGCACCTATATACCAGTGAGCAGAGCTTCCTCTACAGTAGTTCTCCTGATTAGGCATGCCCTTACCTCATGAGCAGGGCATTGCAGCTTTGGTAGCAACCATTACGACATGGACTCTGCTGCTGTGGACCCGAGAAGAGTGAGTGCAGATTCATTGCACCCACACTCCTCACATGAAGGGTCCGCACTCCTAGAAAATGGGGGATACGTTCCCTGAGTGTCTCCCCCCATATTCTAGACGGTCCAGAGTCGTCGTGGGACCCCTTTATTTTTTTTCTTACAATAAATTGGTGAAAGAGGAAATGTTTTGGGGACTGTTTTTTCAAATAAATTTCTTTTGTCGATTTTTTTTTTTTTTTTTTTTTTTGTTTTTTTTTTTTTTGTTAGTACTGACAGTTTATGATGTTGGGTATCTAATAGACGCCATGACATCACAAACTGCTGGGCTTGATCTCAGGTTACTTTACAGCTAGTATCAACCCGATTTATTACCCCGTTTGCCACTGCACCAGGGCACGGGATGAGCTGGGGTGAAGCGCCAGGATTGGCGCATCTAGTGGATGCGCCACGTCTGGGGTGCCTGCGGCCTGCTATTTTTAGGCTGTGAAGGCCCAATAACTATGGACCTTCCCACCCTGAGAATACCAGACCACAGCTGTCCGCTTTACCTTGGCTGGTGATCCAATTTGGGGGGGACCCTACTTTTATTGTGTAATTATTAATATTTATAAAATAATTATAAAAAAGAGCCTGAGGGGACCTCCACATTGGATCCCCAACCACGGTAAAGCTGCCAGCTGTGGTTTTCAGGCTACAGCCGTCTGCTTTACCCTAGCTGGCTATCAAAAATGGGGGGACCCAACGTCATTTTTTTTTGTAACTATTTTTTAAATAGAAAAAATTAATGGGCTTCCCTGTATTTTGATTGCCAACCAAGGTAACGGCAGGCAGATGGGGGTGGCAACCCATAGCTGTCTGCTTTATCTGCGCTGAGAATCAAAAATACCGCGGAGCGCTACGTCATTTTTTTAAAGATTTATTTTTACAGCACTGTGATGTCCAGCAATCAAAATACAGGGAAGCCCATTTTATTTTTAGTTATTTAAATAAATAATTTAAAAAAATATATATGGGCTCCCGCTGCATTTTTTGTATTGCTAGCTAAGGGTAATCCAAGCAGCTACTGGCTGCTAACCCCCACTGCTTGGTGTTACCTTCACTGGCAATGGAAAATCCAGGGAAGCATTTTTTTTTTTTTTTTTGCCAAAAAACTACAAAAAAAGGACGTGACCTTCGCCATATTTTTGTATGCTAGCCAGGTATAGCAGGCAGGTGCTGGAAGAGTTGGATACAGCGCCGGAAGATGGCGCTTCTATGAAAATGCCATTTTCTGAGGCGGCTGCAGACTGCAATTCGCAGCAGTGGGGCCCAGAAAGCTCAGGCCAACCTGTGCTGAGGATTCCAATCCCCAGCTGCCTAGTTGTACCTGGCTGGACACAAAAATGGGGCGAAGCCTACGTCATTTGTTTTCTAATTATTTCATGAAATTCATGAAATAATAAAAAAAGGGCTTCCCTTTATTTTTGGTTCCCAGCCGGGTACAAATAGGCAACTGGGGGTTGGGGGCAGCCGTACCTGCCTGCTGTACCTGGCTAGCATACAAAAATATGGCGAAGCCCACATAATTTTTTCAGGGGGCAAAAAACTTCTGCATACAGTCCTGGATGGAGTATGCTGAGCCTTGTAGTTCTGCAGCTGCTGTCTGTCTGTATGGAGAAGAGCAGACAGCAGCTGCAGAACTACAAGGCTCAGCATACTCCATCCAGTTCTAGTAAAAGGAATGAAGGTTTTACCCAGCTCACCTGCTTGATAGGAGACCGAGACCTGTGGACCGTGCAAGGAAAAAAGTCGGCAATTCTTTGGTAATGATGAAGAAAGATATTCCAGCAACTTGAGTCCAAACAGGAAATTCTTTAAAACGTTGATTCTTTATTATTTACATATTAAAAAGTCCATGTTGGGGTGAAACAAACCCAAGACAGAGAGGACGCGTTTCAAACACTTGGTTCTTAGTCAATCTCTAAAGCATGTGTTCACAGGACTTGTTTAAAAAGGAGGGAGTAAAAACCCAAACATGTGTTTAATCAAATGGAAAGAGCTTTTCACTAAAGCATTAACCCTGTGAGGGGAACATTTTTTATGCAGGTATTCACACATGGTAACATAGAAGTGACTGTCAGACAAAGAAAAAAAAAAAAAAAACAAAACAACAGCATTAGTAAGCAAACAGTATTTCATTTCTTTTATTCAAACCTGTGGGAGTTCTGGTACCCATTAGAAAAATCCACTTAATTTCCCTCTGAAAAAGAATATCCTTTAAAACCTTCATTCCTTTTACTATTGCTGGGCAACCTACCTGCGCTCCCTATTTGAACTTTATGAATTGCATATAATTCCAAGGAATAAGTCATACTACAGTCTTATTTGGACTCTATAAAGTGTGCGAGCTTTTGTTTTCTAAAACTATTGTATGACTTTCAAGAGGAATAATTGTCTATAATGGAGACCGACATACATGATGATCAGAATTTGAATATTTTTCATGCCACTGACCAAAAACGAATGGAAAGAGCAGCAAGGATTTTTTCTTTGAATAATCAGGATATTCCCATGGATATACATGTGGAACTGAATAAATTGTTGTGGGAATTAGAGAAAACTATGTCAGCAAGAATACGCACCTGGTGGGACAGCAAAACGCTGCAGGCATATCTAGACAGGGATATGATCCCCAGGGGCCTTCGCTTAAACAAGAGACCCACGGTCGAATTCAATCAGGATTTTGTGACTAAATGGAACGCGACTTTGTCTGATTGTTCAAAAAGACTCATACAACTTATTATTGAACAAGAACAAAATAAAATACTGGATTTGGAAAATAAAGTCGGTACAATTGAGTCTTCTCTTGTACAGTATGCCAATCTGGACTCTTACAAAAATATGAGAGAACAAATTAATATTAAAATCAGCAATTTGGAGGACACTATTACTGCATTTAAAGAGAAAAAATTTATCAGAGACTCTAGAGATTATGAAGAGAATAAAATTTATAATTGGCATAATTTCAGGAGATTTTCACAGAATGTAACTAGATCTATTCTCAAAAATAAAAAACACCATCCTTCCAGCCGAGTGTCCTTTTCATCTACAGACGTTGAAACAACTGATTTGGACTCTACTGACTATAATACAGATACATCTGATGCTAATGTGAATACTCCCTCTACTTCTGTGAGTGTTTCAAAAAACCAATCCACTCCCTTTCAAAAAAAAGAAAAAAACAAGGAGGGGTGGTCGTAAGCACAGAAAACAGCATATATCAACACGGACACTATACCAGAGGGGAAAAGAAGTAGATGTTAATGAGAATTTTTCTGTTATAAATATGTCGGCTTGCGCCTTGGATGATGATGAGATCAGTGTTTTAAAAAAAGGTCTCAATTTTGTTCCAACTAAAAAATGTGATCTTTTTGGAACAATATTGGACGTTAATAAATTTATTCGTAAATTAACGATAAAAAACCACTTTTTTCATGATGAAAATGTATCTAAAAAATCTAACATGCAACCTGAAAGTTTATTTTCTCCTGTTTCCTTCAAAGAACAAATGACATTACAGAATTTACGTGAGCTTTCAGCTGATAGTGGCAATTGTACTAATAATGATTTTGTAATTCCTGACATAATTGTTCCTAATCCACGTTTTTACCCTATTCCATCAAGGTGTGAGCAAATGGGAGATTTCCAAAACATAGTTGAAAAGGAACTTACTATCCTTTCTCATCAACAGAGACCCACTGTCCAGAATTTATCTAAAAAAGAGAAACATGCTGTTCTCTCCTTGCGCAATAATCCTAATATCATCATAAAGAATGCTGATAAGGGGGGAGCAGTGGTTGTTTTGGACGTAGGCCTCTATGAAAGAGAGGTTTTAAACATGCTCAATGACAGTGACACCTATAGGAGGATCGATTTTGATCCTTCGGCAGATATATAAAAAAATCATTAGAGAGATTGGTGGAAGAGGGATTGCATTTAGGTGTTATAGATAAAAAACAGGGGGAGTTCCTTAATCCACCATTCTCTCTCACTCCATTGTTGCATGCTCTCCCCAAGTCTCACAAGAATCTGTTTCCACCAACATTTAGGCCAATTGTGTCAGGCATTGATTCTGTCACAGAACACCTGTCAGAGTGGCTGGATAATCATTTGCAGTTTCTCCCCAAAATCTCTCCAGGTTATGTTCTTGACAGTAAACATGTCCTGAACATTGTTTCTCAGATCCAGTGGCAAAGTCATTACAGCTGGCTCACGTGTGACGTACAGACTTTGTATACGTCCATCCCTCATTCCCTTGCGATTCTGGCCTTAAAAGACCAACTTAAAAAATACTCGAATTATTCTGATGATCTGCAGAATTTTTTATTAGAAGTCACTTTTTTCTTATTGAAAAATAATTTTTTTCACCTTCCTAGACAGAAAGTATGTTCAGCTGCGGGGCTGCTCTATGGGTGCTCGCTTCTCCCCCTCATTAGCTGGGGTCTTTATGTTCTGGTGGGAGGAGCAATTCATCTTCAGTCAAAATAACCCTTTTTCATCTAATATCATCATATACCTTCGGTACATAGATGATATACTAATTGTGTGGCAAAAACCAGAACAGAAAGTAGAGGAATTTATTTCCTATATTAATAACAATGCCCACAATTTAGAGATTGACTAAGAACCAAGTGTTTGAAACGCGTCCTCTCTGTCTTGGGTTTGTTTCACCCCAACATGGACTTTTTAATATGTAAATAATAAAGAATCAACGTTTTAAAGAATTTCCTGTTTGGACTCAAGTTGCTGGAATATCTTTCTTCATCCATCCAGTTCTGTATGCAGAATTTTTTTGCCCACCAAAAAAATGACGTGGGCTTCGCCATATTTTTGTATGCTAGCCAGGTACAGCAGGCAGCCACGGGCTGCCTCCAACCCCCAGTTGCCTATTTGTACCCGGCTGGGAACCAAAAATATAGGGAAGCCCGTTTTTTTTTAATTATTTCACTTATTTCATGAAATAATTAAAAAACAAATGACGTGGGCTTCGCCCCATTTTTGTGTCCAGCCGGGTACAACTAGGCAGCTGGGGATTGGAATCCGCAGCACAGGTTAGCCCGAGGTTTCTGGGCGCCTCTGCTGCGGATTTCAGTCCGCAGCCGTCCCAGAAAATGGCGCGCTCATAGAAGCGCCATCATCTGGCGCTCTATCCAACTCTTCCAACAGCCCTGGAGCCGGGTGGCTTGTTGGGTAATAATGAGTTAATACTGGCTTTGTTTTACTAGCCAGTATTAAGCCAGAGATTCTTAATGTCAGGCACGTTTGACCCGGCCATTAAGAATCTCCAATAAAGGGTTAAAAAAAAGACACCACACAGAGAAAAAATACTTTAATAGAAATAAATACACAGACACATTAGAGACTCCATCTTTATTACCCCCTGTCAGCCCGCCACGATCCTGCTCTTCTGTCTTCTTTCTTTCTAGTGTAGTAGTAGTGACGATTGTAGTGAGGATGAGGTTCACCAGCTCATCACTTGGGGCTGGGGAACCTCATCCTCACTACAATCCTCACTACAATCGGGAAGCAGCATGCAGCCTTCACTCCGTGAGTGATCAGTGCTGGCTGTCAGCGGTAACAGCGGTAATGCTGACAGATGCGTTACCATAGCAACGGTGCTCCCGGAGCCGCGGTTAGCGGTGACGTCACCGCTAACTGCGTTGCTATGGCAACGGTGATCTCCGTTAATGACCGGCTGTGTCAGCCGGTCCCTAACGGAACGGGGAGTCGACCGTGTGCTAGAGCATGTCGCCGGTACACGGCGATACACATATGTGCACCGTGTACCGGACAGATGCACTCGCAGGTCTTACATGACGCGTCATAGTCATGGGACCAGTCTGTAGCCAATGAGATAATAGCCACGTGACTGGTCACATGGCTATTTTGACGTCACGATAGGTCCTGCATCTCTGCTGGCAGTGCCGTCACCGGGAGGATTCAGCGATCATCGGATGGAATAGCGGCAGGAGACAGAGTGCAGAAGGGATCGCGAGGACCGGTAAGTGTTATGGAAATGTTTATTAACTGTTTGTGTACATTTATCATGCATTTTTATGTGTTTGTGATTGCCTCCCATTATAGCCTATTGGTTCTAGTTCGGTTTGTCGAACGTTCGACGAACCGAACTCGAACGGGACCCCCGTTCGGCGAACCGACCTTGAGCCGAACCGCGACCGGTTCGCTCATCTCTAGTGTGCAGTGGTGATGATGTAGGCGGTAGTGCCGGTGTATGTGCAGTGATTATGGTGGCGGTAGTGCTGAGGTGTGTGAGGTAATGATGGGTGCGGTAGTGCTGGGATATATGCGGTGATGATGGGTGCGTAAGTGCCGAGGTATATGCGGTGATGATGGGTGCGGTAGTGCCGAGGTGTGTGCGGTGATGATGGGGGCGATTAATTCCGTTTTGTGTGCAGTGATGATGGGGGCGGTAGTGCCGGGGTGTGCGCGGTGGTGATGATGGGGGCGGTAGTGCCGATGTGTGCGGTGATGATGGGGGCGGTAGTGCCGGTGTCTGCGGTGATGATGGGGGCTCTCTCTCTCGGCTAAAGAAAATGAACGCAGCATGGTATTTCACAAGAATCCGTTGCCTTTATTATCACACTATTTACAAGGTATCCGTCACATGCGTCACACAACGCACTGTGACAGAATGCCAAACTACGCATGTGTGAAAGTAGCCTAAGCCAAAGGTTAGTGCTGGGATGTCACGTCTGTACAGATGAACAAGCAAAGCCAAAGTCAGGTAAGAGCCGAGGGTCAAAAGCCAGGATGTCACGACAATAGTCGAAGGGAAGCAGAGCCATAGTCAGAGCACAAACCGGGGTCAGAAGCTGAAAGTACAAGTAAGTATAGAGGAGGGAACAGAGCGAGGATAACAAGCAGAGAGTGGGTATGGAGACAGGGAAATCAAACAAGACGGGACAGACGGAGGTTAGGGGAGAAGGAGCACTGGGTAGTGGGACAAGATCAGACCAAACTCACGGAGACCAGGAAGCACACACTGCAAAGCAGGAACTATAACACAATCAGAAACAAAAGTTTCAAAAAATGAGTATAAAAGCTCATAATTTATTGCATATTAATTAAAATACAAAAACAATATTTTATCAAAAGCAAAATTGCCAATCCATCAAGTCTGAGGAACATAATATACCTGCACTTATAGTAAAAATCAGTAAGCCTTTAATGCTATTATATATATTTAAAGTCACTATAATTACTTATATTGATCCAAAATTGAACTCTAATGCCGGCGTCACACGGTACGATATATCGGGCGATATGTCGTCGGGGTCACGGATTCCGTGACGCACATTCGGCATCGTTGGAGATATCGTACCGTGTGACACCTCCGAACGACTGTGAACGAGTAAAAATACTCACCTTATCGTTGCTCATTGACACGTCGTTCATTTTCAAAAAGTCGTTCCTCCTTCTGTGCATCGGTTGTTCATGATTCCCAAGGCAGCACACATCGCTCCGTGTGACACCTCGGGAATGATGAGCACAGCTTACCTGCATCCCGCCGGCAGTGCGGAAGGAAGGAGGTGGGCAGGATGTTACGTGCCGCTCATCTCCGCCCCTCCTCTTCTATTAACCGGCCGCTGTGTGACGTCGCTGTGACGCCGAACGTCCCTCCCCCTTCAGGAAGAGGATGTTCGGCACCCATATCGATGTCGTCTGGGAGGTAAGTGCGTGTGACAGGGGGTTAACAACTTTGTGTGCCACGGGCAACTAATTGCTTGTGACGCACAAACGACGGGGACGGGTATGATGGCTCATGCGATCGCACGATAGATCGTACCGTGTGACGCCGGCCTAACACCACCTAGTGGTAGGATAAAATATCATCTCTTAAATATATTCAAAGTAAAGCATTAAATGAATCAAAAAATAAAGAGAAATTTAAAAGACTTAGTGCAAGATATATTCAGACCCAGTTGCCTCGACACGTGTTTCATGCTACTACTTCATTAGGAGGCACGTGTCTTGGGGAAAGAGGCAAGTATTTAAAGGGCCGAAAACCAATCAGATAGCGTGTAGTAAGGGGATTAAATAATTATGTTACAGCGGTGAATATTCACAGTCTCATTCTGAATAAAGGGTTCCGATGTGTATTCCGGAAAGCAGGCATTGCACAGCTGCTTGGCAACCACGCAAGCGCACTGCGTCCCGGAACACACCTTAGGATATCCCCGTATTGACAAGTAACTTCTTTAAGTTACCGCACATGCGTGAAATAATGAATGAAGTCTGAAGCTTGAGATGGCGCATGCGTATTAACAAGTGATCCCATAAAAGTTTATCTTCAGGTCACGGCACGGCTTGCATGTGTCCAGCCGTTGCCTAGTAACGGCACAGACGCAAATCAAACCAATTTGCCGCTTACCGAAGACAAAGGACCCATGTAAATAGGCATGCGCACAGCTCCATGGAATTGTTAAAAAGTGACAAGTACCGCACATAGAATTCATATTAAGTGTGAATGATTAAGAAGTGAATAATGAAAACCATAAGTATGATAATAATAAAATGATTGTGCCCAATCATATAATAAAGAATCTCCATTAAGAGGAGATATACAGTCAGGGCCAGAAATATTTGGACAGTGACACAAGTTTTGTTATTTTAGCTGTTTACAAAAACATGTTCAGAAATACAATTATATATATAATATGGGCTGAAAGTGCACACTCCCAGCTGCAATATGTGAGTTTTCACATCCAAATCGGAGAAAGGGTTTAGGAATCATAGCTCTGTAATGCATAGCCTCCTCTTTTTCAAGGGACCAAACGTAATTGGACAAGGGACTCTAAGGGCTGCAATTACCTCTGAAGGCGTCTCCCTCGTTAACCGGTAATCAATGAAGTAGTTAAAAGGTCTGGGGTTGATTACAGGTGTGTGGTTTTGCATTTGGAAGCTGATGCTGTGACCAGACAACATGCGGTCTAAGGAACTCTCAATTGAGGTGAAGCAGAACATCCTGAGACTGAAAAAAAAGAAAAAATCCATCAGAGAGATAGCAGACATGCTTGGAGTAGCAAAATCAACAGTCGGGTACATTCTGAGAAAAAAGGAATTGACTGGTGAGCTTGGGAACTCAAAAAGGCCTGGGCGTCCACGGATGACAACAGTGGTGGATGATCGCCGCATACTTTCTTTGGTGAAGAAGAACCCGTTCACAACATCAACTGAAGTCCAGAACACTCTCAGTGAAGTAGGTGTATCTGTCTCTAAGTCAACAGTAAAGAGAAGACTCCATGAAAGTAAATACAAAGGGTTCACATCTAGATGCAAACCATTCATCAATTCCAAAAATAGACAGGCCAGAGTTAAATTTGCTGAAAAACACCTCATGAAGCCAGCTCAGTTCTGGAAAAGTATTCTATGGACAGATGAGACAAAGATCAACCTGTACCAGAATGATGGGAAGAAAAAAGTTTGGAGAAGAAAGGGAACGGCACATGATCCAAGGCACACCACATCCTCTGTAAAACATGGTGGAGGCAACGTGATGGCATGGGCATGCATGGCTTTCAATGGCACTGGGTCACTTGTGTTTATTGATGACATAACAGCAGACAAGAGTAGCCGGATGAATTCTGAAGTGTACCGGGATATACTTTCAGCCCAGATTCAGCCAAATGCCGCAAAGTTGATCGGACGGCGCTTCATAGTACAGATGGACAATGACCCCAAGCATACAGCCAAAGCTACCCAGGAGTTCATGAGTGCTAAAAAGTGGAACATTCTGCAATGGCCAAGTCAATCACCAGATCTTAACCCAATTGAGCATGCATTTCACTTGCTCAAATCCAGACTTAAGACGGAAAGACCCACAAACAAGCAAGACCTGAAGGCTGCGGCTGTAAAGGCCTGGCAAAGCATTAAGAAGGAGGAAACCCAGCGTTTGGTGATGTCCGTGGGTTCCAGACTTAAGGCAGTGATTGCCTCCAAAGGATTCGCAACAAAATATTGAAAATAAAAATATTTTGTTTGGGTTTGGTTTATTTGTCCAATTACTTTTGACCTCCTAAAATGTGGAGTGTTTGTAAAGAAATGTGTACAATTCCTACAATTTCTATCAGATATTTTTGTTCAAACCTTCAAATTAAACGTTACAATCTGCACTTGAATTCTGTTGTAGAGGTTTCATTTCAAATCCAATGTGGTGGCATGCAGAGCCCAACTCGCGAAAATTGTTTCACTGTCCAAAGATTTCTGGACCTAACTGTATATATAAAAATATGCATAAATACATAGTGTAATAAAGTGACATGTGCAGTAAGCCAATTAGTGTAATACAGTGCCTTGCGAAAGTATTTGGCCTGCTTGAATTTTTCAACCTTTTCCCACATTTCAAGCTTCAAACATAAAGATAAAAAAAATTAATTTTATAGTGAAGAATCAACAACAAGTGGGACACAATTGTGAAGTTGAACGAAATGTATTGCTTATTTTAAACTTTTATAAAAAATAATAAACTGAAAATTGGGGCGTGCAATATTATTCAGCCCCTTTACTTTCAGTGCAGCAAACTCACTCCAGAAGTTCATTGAGGATCTCTGAATGATCCAATGTTGTCCTAAATGACTGATGATGATAAATATAAGCCACCTGTGTGTAATGAAGTCTCCGTATAAATGCACCTGCTCTGTGATAGTCTCAGTGTTCTGTTTAAAGCACAGAGAGCATCATGAAGACCAAGAAACACAACAGGCAGGTCCGTGATACTGTTGTGGAGAAGTTTAAAGCCGGATTTGGTTACAAAAAGATTTCCACAACTTTAAACATCCCAAGAAGCACTGTGCAAGCGATCATATTGAAATGGAAGGAGTATCATACAACTGCAAATCTACCAAGACCTGGCTGTACCTCAAAAATTTCATTTCAAACAAGGAGAAGACTGATCAGAGATGCAGCCAAGAGGCCCATGATCACTGTGCATGAACTGCAGAGATCTACAGCTGAGGTGGGAGAGTCTGTCCATTGCATAGCAATCAGTCGTACACTGCACAAATCTGGCCTTTATGGAAGAGTGGCAAAAAGAAAGCCATTTCTCAAAGAAATCCATAAAAAATGTTGCTTAAGGTTTGCCACAAGCCACCTGGGAGACACACCAAACATGTGGAAGAAGATCCTCTGGCCAGATGAAACCAAAATCGAACTTTTTGGGCACAATGCAAACGATATGTTTGGCTTAAAAGCAACACAGCTAATCACCCTGAACACACTATCCCCACTGTCAAAAATGGTGGTGGCAGCATCATGGTTTGGGCCTGCTTTTCGTCAGCAGGGACAGGGAAGATGGTTAAAATTGATGTGAAGATGGATGGAGCCAAATACAGGACCATTCTTGAAGAAAACCTGTTGGAGTCTGTAAAAGACCTGAGACTGAGATGGAGATTTGTCTTTCAACAAGACAATGATACAAAACATAAAATAAAATCTACAATGGAATGGTTCACAAATAAACGTATCCAGGTGTTAGAATGGCCAAGTCAAAGTCCAGACCTGAATCCAATCGAGAGTCTGTGGAAAGAGCTGAAAACTACTGTTCACAAACGCTCTTCATTCAACCTCAGTCAGCTCGAGCTATTTGCAAAGGAAGAATGGGCAAGAATTTCAGTCTCTCGATGTGCAAAACTGATAGAGACATACCCCCAGTGACTTACAGCTGAAATTGCAGCAAAAGTTGGCGCTACAAAGTATTAACTTAAAGTGGCCAAATAATATTGCACGCCCCACTTTTCAGTTATTTATTTTTTTATAAAAGTTTAAAATAAGCAATAAATTTTATTCAACTTCACAATTGTGTCCCACTTGTTGTTGATTCTTCACCATAAAATTATTTTTTTTTTTCTTTGTTTGAAGCCTGAAATGTGGGAAAAGATTTAAAAATTCAAGGGAGCCGAATATTTTGCAAGGCACTGTATATATAGAAAAATAAATATATATCAAATCATTATATTTAAATATGTATAGGTAGTGTTGAAAAAATCTATATATATAATTGCCTTATTCTGTCTGTCTGTCTTGCTCCAAAATGACGTCATTTCAGTGACAACCGTCGCCACACTGCACGCACTAAAGAGCCTGTGACCAACAGCTCAGCTAACTGAAGAGCCCGAACTATGAGCCGACAGGATGACGCCCGACACTTTTCCCTGAACCCACACGGTGCCCCGATTCTCCGGTGAGTCCTGCACCCCTGGGAGCCCACACCGGCAACCCAGCCGACACATACCTACCGTTTCGCCTCCGCCCCCCGCACATATTACCCCACTTGGCTACACCCCCCCCACACTCCGCTCTCCGCATGTATACACTGAACGAAGACACACACACACACACACACCTGGATAGTCACCTGTCCCCAGCCATGCAGTCCCCGGCACTGACGTCCTCAGCACCATGGCCCCGCTTGGCTCCACTCCCCCGCGCTCCACCCCCCCGCACACATTACCCCACTTGGCTCCAACACCCCCCCGCACTCCCCCCTCCGCATGTATACACTGAACGAACACACACACACAAATGATTAACCTAGGACTTAATGGCAGCAGCCCATAGCTGCCACTAACTCCTTATTACCTCGATTGCCACCGCACCAGGGCAATTCGGGATGAGCCGGGTAGAGTCCCGGGACTGTCGCATCTAATGGATGCGGCAATTCCGGGTGGCTGCTGGCTGACATTGTTAGGCTGGGGGGCTCCCCATAACGTGGGGCTCCCAATCCTGAGAATACCAGCCTTCAGCCGTGTGGCTTTATATTGGCTGGTATCAAAATTGGGGGGACCGCACGTCGTTTTTGGCGGCTGTGATTGCTTGCAGTGAAACAGCTGTCACTCAGCGTGGGGACGTGTCTGACTGCAACCAATCATAGGCGCCGATGGGCGGGGGAAGCAGGGAATTCGAGATTGAATAATCAGCATTTTCAAAAGAGGAAAAGCCGCTGGAGCTTTGTGACAGCCGTGCAGCGTCTCGCCCGTGATCGGTGAGTATAAGATTGGGAGGGAGAGGTGGGAGAGACCAGGAGTGATTTTAAACGATTTAGATCTGCACTCGATGCAAGCATGTTGCGTATTTGGAAGCCAAGGTAACTGATCTAAATAAGCAGCTTGCAACACTAAGGGGCATTGCAAACCTGGAGAGGAGTTTAGAGCTCACTGAGCTTTCTCTGGCTGGGGCCAGTGATATGGAGGAGGGTGGAGGTGGGGAAGATCAGGACCCAGAGGTAGGTAGCTGGGTAACAGTTAGAAGAAGAGGTAGGGGGAAAAGTGTCAGGGAGTCTAGTCCAGACCTGGCACAGCCTAGTAAATATGCCTGTTTGGCTGATATTAGGAATGAAGGGCCTGGACTAGGGTCACTACAGCAGGATGTTGCTCCTAGCAACCAGGAAAACAACTGCTGTAGGAAGGAGGGAAATAGGAGTGCAGCAAAGCCCAGACAGATGTTGGTGGTAGGGGACTCTATAATTAGGCGGACAGACAGGGTCATCTGTCGCCGAGACCGTGAATGCCGAACAGTGTGTTGTCTGCTGGGTGCTCGGGTTCGGCATATTGCGGATCGGATAGACAGATTGCTGGGTGGGGCTGGGGAAAACCCAGCGGTCATGGTGCACATTGGTACTAATGACAAAGTTAGAGGCAGGTGGAAGGTCCTTAAAAATGATTACAGGGAACTAGGAGAGAAGCTGAAGTCCAGGACCTCCAAGGTGGTGTTTTCAGAAATACTACCGGTGCCACGAGCGTCACTAGAAAGACAGCGGGAGCTTAGGGAGATAAATATGTGGCTTAGAAATTGGTGCAGGAAGGAAGGGTTCGGGTTCATGGAGAACTGGGCTGACTTCTCAGTCGGCTACAGGCTCTACGGTAGGGACGGGATGCACCTCAATGGGGAAGGTGCAGCTGTGCTGGGGGAGAAAATGGTCAGACGGATGGAGGAGCTTTTAAACTAGGATCGATGTGATTTGATGTTTCTTTCTTGCTTGTCGGTCCTGAGGAAGGGAGCAGAGCTCCTGAAACGCGTAGACCTATGCCAATAATAAAGACACGTTAATCTGATTCTCATGAATGATTTTTGGCGCAGCATTACTACCCCTCTCTACTGTTTTCTGTTAAACTAGGATCGGGGGGGAGGGAGGGTAGTGGAGCAAATAAGGGGAGAGATAGAGCAGATAGAGACAGTGAGACGGTAGGGGTCAATGAAGGATTGGGGGGATGGGACATACAAGGAACGTAGGGAGGCTAGGAGTAATAAAGGTGTTAATAGGATTAAATGTCTACTGGCAAATGCAAGAAGTCTTGCAAACAAAATGAATGAATTGGAGACTCTTATGTCAACCATGGATTATGATGTGGTGGGCATTACGGAAACCTAGCTGGATGAAAGCCATCACTGGGTGACAAACATACAGGGTTATAGTACATTTAGGAAGGACAGGAAAGGCCAAAAAGGTGGTGGGGTGTGTATATTTATTAAATCTAACCTAAAACCTGTGTTGTATGATGACATTGAGGGGAACAGCAACAATGTAGAGTCAGTATGGGTAAATGTACATGGGGAGGGGAATAATGGAAAAATGCTAATTGGAGTTTGCTATAAGCCTCCTAACATACCTCAACAAATAGAGGGTGAAATGCTGGAACAAATTGAAAAGGCAGCTAATAATAATAATCGGGTTCTTATTATGGGGGATTTCAACTATCCAGACATTCAGTGGGACATAGAATCTTCTGGTTCTGCTAAAAGCTGTAAGTTCTTATCTACTATTCAAGACCATTTCCTCTCTCAGATGGTAGGTGAACCGACCAGGGGAGATAATTTGCTAGATCTGGTCCTGTCAAATAGACCGGATACAATTTCAGATCTACAGGTCCGGGAGCACTTGGGCACCAGCGATCATAATATGGTAAGCTTCAACATAATATTCAATAGAACATTTCAAAGGGGGAATGCTAAAACCTGGAATTTTAGGAAAGCTAATTTCAACAAATTAAGGGAAGAGCTTAAGTGTGTAGATTGGGACAAAGTCATAATAATTGGGGATACCGAACATAAATGGGGTAAGTTTAAGGATATACTACTAGAGTCCTGTAAAAAACGTATACCCTCTGGTAATAAAATGTCCAGGAATAAAAAGAAACCACTATGGATAAATAAGACTGTACAAAGTATAATAAAACAAAAGAAAAGGGCGTTTAAAATCTTAAAGGCTGAGAATACAGAAATAGCATTTCAGAAGTATAAAGATATCAATAGGAAATGTAAAAAAGAAATCAAACAAGCAAAATTAGCTACTGAAACAAAAATCGCCAATGACATTAAAATAAATTCCAAAATCTTTTATAAATACATTAATGCCAAAAGGAAAACAAAGGGTAGTATCGGCCCCTTAAAATATAATAACAAGTTAGTTATAGAGGACAAACAAAAGACTGAGATATTAAATAGGCATTTCTCATCTGTATTCACCAAGGAACTGACTGTACCAGGGATCATTCAACAAGTGAAAAATCAAAATTCACCACCCGATATAATTAATTTAACACAAGATGAAGTACGCCTACGTCTGAGTAAATTAAACATTGACAAATCCCCAGGGCCAGATGGCATTCATCCACGAATATTGAGGGAATTGAGCTCCGTAATCGACAGACCGCTGTATCTCATCTTTTTAAACTCACTTGTAACAGGGTTGGTGCCTCAGGATTGGAGGATTGCTGATGTGGTACCGATATTTAAGAAAGGTAAGAGGGTAGATCCAGGCAACTACCGTCCAGTAAGCCTGACATCAGTAGTATGCAAAGTTTTTGAGGGCATTTTAAGGGATGACATGCAAAAATATATTGCAGAAAATAATATGATAACTGACAAAGAGCATGGATTCATGAAAGATAAGTCGTGTCTAACCAACCTGTTGGGGTTCTATGAGGGGGTAAGTTCAAACCTGGATATTGGTAATGCAGCTGATGTGATTTATTTGGACTTTGCAAAGGCATTTGATACTGTACCACATAATAGCCTTATACTAAAGCTCCAGAAGCAAGGACTAGGGGACACAATATGCAACTGGGTAAGGAATTGGCTAAAAGATAGGAAACAAAGAGTAGTCATAAATGGTACATTCTCTAAATGGGCTATAGTCAGCAATGGGGTGCCGCAGGGATCTGTGCTTGGACCGATTCTTTTTACTCTCTTTATTAATGACCTTGTGGATGGGATTGATAGTACAGTGTCAGTCTTTGCCGATGACACCAAACTATGTAGGATATTAAAAACTGACCTGGATAGTACAATATTACAAAAAGATCTGGATAAGATGTCAGAATGGGCAGATACTTGGCAAATGAGATTTAATGTTGATAAATGTAAAGTAATGCACCTAGGACGGAGTAATCCTATATCTGCGTATACATTAAATGGAAGTAAACTCGGGACTACAGAACAGGAGAAGGACTTGGGTATTCTCATTACAAATAAGCTGAGCAGCAGCACTCAATGTCAAGCAGCAGCTGCTAAAGCAAACAAGATTTTAGGGTGTATAAAAAGAGAGATTAGATCCCGTGATCCCAACGTATTGTTACCCCTCTATAAATCACTTGTAAGGCCACATCTGGAATACGGGATCCAGTTTTGGGCTCCACATTTTAAAAAGGACATTCAGAAGTTAGTCAGTTCAAACGCGGGCAGCTAGACTATTACAAGGAATGGAAGGCCTCCCATATGATGACAGGTTGAAAAAGTTAGATATGTTTAGCTTAGAAAAAAGACGTCTCAGAGGAGATCTCATTTATATGTATAAATACATGTGTGGTCAATATAAAGGACTGGCACATGACTTATTTCTTCCAAAGACAGTACTAAGGACCAGGGGGCACTCACTGCGAGTGGAAGAAAAGCAATTCAGACAGCTAAATAGGAAAGGGTTCTTTACAGTTAGAGCAGTCAGACTGTGGAATGCCCTACCACAAGAGGTAGTAATGGCAGATACTATAACAGCTTTTAAAAAAGGGCTGGATGATTTCCTCAGTACACAAAACATTGTTGGTTATAAATGACTTAGTGACTAAATGTAGAACTGGTGGAGGAGGGTTGAACTAGATGGACCTAGGTCTTTTTTCAACCTAAGTAACTATGTAACTATGTAAGATCGTTCTGCTGGACATGCTGAGCATGCTCAGTAGAACGTGACGGAATTTGTCAGCGGATTCCGCCGCTTAGCGCATAGCGCCGGAATCCGCCACCATAGACAATCATTAGACACCTCGGCGGATCCCAATGGAATCTGTCAAGGTGCGTTATTTTAATGACCCAAAAAATGCTACATGTATCGTTCCTTCCGCCCGAAGCTGTGTCAAAATAACGACTCAGCGTCGTCCAGCGGATGCAACGCAGACATTTGCGCTACAGTGCGTCGTCAATACAAGTCTAGAAAGAATAGCGCAGTGTGTTAACGGACTGCGCTATTCTCCATAGCGGCGGATTGCGCTGAACGCAAGTATGAAAGCGCCCTTACCCCACAGGATGGGGGCACATGTCAGGATGGTGGCTGCACCACGATGGGGGCACATTCCAGCATTGGGCCATATCACAGCATCAGCATATTTTTACTTAACTTTACACTGTTCATGGCCTTCTTTCATTACAAGCCATGGACATCATTAAACATTAGACTCATCTATTAAAACTGTTCCTTCTATTGTTTGTCATTTTAAAACCAATAAACAATTATAAGAATACTAAATTAAACTTAACCCACCCAGTCCATTCATTATCTTATTATTCAATCTGCTAACCTACATACACATTCTAGACTACCCGATACGTTAGAATCGGGCCACCTTCTAGTATATAAATAATTGTGCAAAAAAATATTTTTTTTTATAAATAATCATGTGTAAGTGAAACTCCCTAATAGTTATAGAATTTTATATTTAACTCATTATCATTAAGCTTCATCATCAACTCGTCCAGCTCATTGGGAGTACCCTCCCATATGAGCCAGACATCGTCGATGTATCTTCTCCTGGATGTATCTTATCCTCATTATGAAAGATTTCTTTCCCATGCCTCAAAAACAAGTTATATGGGGGCGCACAAGACGAGCCATTGCTGTACCCTGTAATTGGAGGTATGTTTGATTCTTGAATGTGAAGCAATTATGAGTAAGGATAAACTGTTGCAGAGTCAAGATTAATTCACACAGTAGCTGCTCAATATTACTCATTAATAGAAAACTTTCAACTGCTTTAATGCCATCTGTGTGTCTGATCAATGTATATAAAGACTCTACATCTGCAGTCATCATAATCATATTGGTGTCCAATTGAAGATTATCAAGTCTTCCCAGTGCTGCAGTGGTATCTTTACTATACGATGGTAATTCAGTTACAATTGGTTTTAGATAGTCAATAAATTGACATATTATCTCACAAAGATTTCCTATGCCTGCCACGATGGGTCTTCCTGGGGGATCAGTCAGATTTTTATGAAGTTTGGGGATCAAAAAGAAAGTAGACATCTTTGGTTTGATTGCAACAATGGTGTCTCAATTTTTTGGGGATAATATTTTCCTCATAAGCTATTTCAATAATCCTACATAATTCTGATTGGAAAGATGGTAACGGATTGCTTGGTAGTTTCTGGTAACAGTTTCTATCAGAGAAAAGCTTTTAAATTTCTCTTTATGTTTTGATTCATTTAATGCGGTACTTTGACTATATTTAAGAGATATTGTATCCTACCACTAGATGGTGATACAGTTCAATTTTGGAACAATATAAGTAATTCTAGTGACTTTAAATATATATAATAGCATTAAAAGCTCACTGATTTTTACTATAAGTGCAGGTATATTATGTTCCTCAGACTTGATGGATTGGCAATCTTGCTTTTGATATATTGTTTTTGTATTTTAATTAATATGCAATAAATTACTCGTTTTTTTGGAAACTTTTGTTTCTGATTGTGTTATTGTTTAAGGAGCTTAGCTCACTACTTTTAATATATTTTAAATATTTTGATTGAAAGCAGAATCTATCACTGGCGGCATTCTGAGAAAGCAACTCCAAAATAAACCAGCGTGATCCTCGGAACGAGGCAGAACAGAATAAGCTCGTCCCAAATGACCTAACTCCTGGAGGATACCGACAGCAGGAAAACAAACACAGTGGCTCTGCAGGAGCAGAACCATGAGTGAGTCATGACACTCTGTTCCTGTTTACTGCCATTTCTTAATTACATTTCGAACTAAAATACAAAGAAAATGTGTCATGTTTAATGGGTCTCTTAAGATCTGACTGCCGTGTCCAAATTATCTAGAATGTCATGTGTGCACGCGAGGTAGATAATAATTGAATAGACCAATTATGACTCTCTCACGACTGGCGCCAACAGCTCTACTCCTTTATTTCCAGACAAAAGCCTTTATAGTAAGGGTGTAGACAAAAGTATAGTCCAATCAAGTATCACAGGTCGGGCTCAGGACGTATAGGAATTTGCATAGTCTCTGCAGGATTGGTCAGTCCAAACTTCATCTGTCTTCCATATGGTATTCATTAGTTGGGCGTTGGACAGGATGCAGCAGACATCTTCAAGTTACATGTCCTGGTATATTGTATTAAGGAAAATCACTGAATATGCAGTGTGTGTGTATGTATATGTATATGTGTGTATATATAATATATATATATATATATATATATATATATATATTTTTGTGTTAGTAAAAAACAAAAGCATTCATAAATATGTGTGTTAGGTTACAGTAACTAAACTACATACCTAAAGGCTCCGTTTCACACAGAGATAAATCTTTGGCAGATCTGTGGTTGCAGTGAAATTGTGGACAATCAGTGCCAGGTTTGTGGCTGTGTACAAATGGAACAAAATGTCCATGATTTCACTGCAACCACAGATCTGCCAAAGATTTATCTCTGTGTGTGACAGGGCCTTAAGTCTATGAAATGGCTGAATTAAGTATTTTTGGTTACTCAACTCTTATCCTCAACACCTTTTAGGGATCAATTTTGCATGCCATGCAATTATAATTATAGGTTATCAATATCTACAGCCCTGTAAAATGATAATAATTACAGTCAAAATCTTAAGTTGTTTCAGCTTAAAAAAATTCACTGATGCCTTAAATTTTTTTTACGTTTTTTTTTTAGGCAAAAAAGTGCCCTATTTTTACGGACTTTCCTGGAATTTTTCTGCATAGTTGGCAACCTAACAACAACGGCGCCTTCACAATGGGTTTTATTTTTGCTCATTCTCCAATTATTGTGTTACTGATTTACTTCAACTGGTTTTTAGTTTTTAGAGTTAAGCCTGCTTTACACATGTCGATATGTCGTGCGATCGCATTTGCGATCGCAACTGCCCCCATCGTTTGTGCGGCACGGGCAATTTGTAACGACACAAAGTCGTTAACCCCTGTCACACGTACTTATCTTCCAAACGACCTCGATGTGGGCGGCGAACATCCTCTTCCTGAAGGGGGAGGGATGTTCGGCGTCACAGCGATGTCACAGAACGGCTGGCCAATAGTAGCCGAGGGGCGGAGATGAGCGGGACGTAAACATCCCGCCCACCTCCTTCCTTTCGCATTGCCGGCGGGACGCAGGTAAGCTGTGTTCATCGTTCACGGGGTGTCACACGGAATGACGTGTACTGCCTCAGGAACAATGAACAACCGGCACGCAGAAGGACGTTCAATTTTTAGAAAATGAGAGATGTGTTAACGAGCAACGATAAGGTGAGTACTTTTGCTCAATCACAGACGCTCGTAGCTGTCACACGCTACGATATGTCAAACAATGCCGGATGTGCGTCACTTACGACGTGACCCCGACGACATATTGTTAGATATATCGTAGCGTGTAATGTGCCCTTTACACAGATTTTCTGTTCAATCAACCTTAAAGGGAACCAAACATCAGGATTTTGGTATATAACGTAAAGCCAGTGCAGTACTGGCACTATCAGACACATTGTGTACATACCATTAGTGGGCAGCTCGGATGTTTAGGCTGTGAAATCCAAGTTTATAAAGTTTTGAAAATTCATCCACTATTTAATTGACGTATGCACCTCTGCTAATAATGTCCAGGCGGGTTATGCACATGATTCCCGCCCCCCCGCCGCCTGTTCCTCCCTCTCACTGGCTGTATGTAAATTTCTCTATTCATTTACACGGCGTCTGAGTCTGCGCCTGCCCATATCGCTTATCTCCGGCGCCGTGTTTCTGAAGCCCGCAGTACCTAGTATTGTCCATGAGAGGGCAGCGCATGCGCCCTTGCTTCTTCAGATCTCATTGTGACCATGGTAGCGCGCGCAGTCACAACAGGACTGGAGAACAGCTGATCTTACCGATTAGCTGCAGCAGACAATATCGTAGCAGACGTCTGCTGCAGCTAATCGGGGTAAGATCAGTTGTTCTCTAGTCCTGTTGTGTCACCAGCAAAGCACCCCCACACCATCACACTTCCTCCTCCATGCCTCACGGTGGGAACCAGGCATGTAGAGTCCATCCGTTCACCTTTTCTGCGTTGCACAAAGACACGGTGGTTGGATCCAAAGATCTCAAATTTGGACTCATCAGACCAAAGCACAGATTTCCACTGGTCTAATGTCCATTCCTTGTGTTCTTTAGCCCAAACAAGTCTCTTCTGCTTGTTGCCTGTCCTTAGCAGTTGTTTCCTAGCAGCTATTTTAGGATGAAGGCCTGCTGCACAAAGTCTCCTCTTAACGGTTGTTCTAGAGATGTGTCTGCTGCTAAATCTCTGTGTGGCATTGACCTGGTGTCTAATTTGAGCTGCTGTTAACCTGCGATTTCTGAGGCTTGTGACTCAGATAAACTTATCCTCCGCAGCAGAGGTGACTCTTGATCTTCCTTTCCTGGGGCGGTCCTCATGTGAGCCAGTTTCTTTGTAGCGTTTGATGGTTTTTGCCACTGCACTTGGGGACACTTTCAAAGTTTTCCCAATTTTTTGGACTGACTGACCTTCATTTTTTAAAGTAATGATGGCCACTCGTTTTTCTTTACTTAGCTGCTCTTTCCTTGCCATAATACAAATTCTAACAGTCTATTCAGTAGTACTATCAGCTATGTATCCACCAGACTTCTACACAAAACAACTGATGGTCCCAACCCCATTTATAAGGCAAGAAATCCCACTTATTAAACCTGAGAGGACACACCTGTGAAGTGAAAACCATTTCTGGTGACTACCTCTTGAAGGTTATCAAGAGAATGCCAAGAGTGTGCAAAGCAGTAATCAAAGCAAAAGGTGGCTACTTTGAAGAACCTAGAATATAAGACATATTTTCACTTGTTTCACACTTTTTTGTTAAGTATTTCATTTCACATATGTTAATTCATAGTTTTGATGCCTTCAATGTGAATCTACAAGTTTCAGAGTCCTAAAAATAAAGAAAACTCTTTGAATGAAAAGGTGTGTCTAAACGTTTGGTCTGTACTAATATCTACTTACATAATCACCAGTTTTGTCTGTTCCCCTATTCTGTCATGCACCGTGGCATTGTCCGTTGCACAGCCGCAGTTCGAACGATGCTCCGGATTCCGAGTCCTCACTGCACGCACACATACACACACATAGCAGACACACACATAGCGCACACAGCAGACACACACATAGCGCACGCAGCAGACACACACAGCAGGCACATACATAGCGCACGCAGCAGATGCACATAACAGACATACACATAGCGCACGCAGCAGACACACACAGCAGACACACACATAGCGCACACAGCAGACACACACAGCAGACACACATAGCAGACACCGAACAGGTACACACACATAGCGCACATGCATGTATACACTGAACAGACACACACACACACACACACACACACACACACACACACACACACTGCTCTATACTCACCTGTCCGGGGCCGCCGGCACCGACGCTTCTGCTGTCAGCCCTTTACTGCAGTTGAATGCTTTGTGGCGCCGTAAAGCATTCAACTGCAGTAAAGCCATGACATCAACCTGCAGCGGCCGCTTCGTACACTGGACGCTATCACGGAGGAGTCTGTGTGCTGCAGCTGTAGGCTCTGCGGGCACGGAGGACAGGCGAGTCACGGCATAATAGGGGACAGATGGGGACCAGCAGGAGCACAATGTGCGCATTACTGCAGAGGACATCAGCCCCTCCCACCAGATCTGTATACCCCCACCCCCCTCCACCATATCTGTATACCCCCAGCCCCCCCCACCAGATCTGTATACCCCCAGCCCCCCCAACCTGAACTGTATGACCCCAGCACCCCCCACTAGAACTGTATGCCTCCAGCCCCTCAGGACTTTATGCCTCCAACCCCTGCCACCAGATCTGTATGCCTCCAGCCACCCCCCACCAGATCTGTATACCTACAGCCCCCCCACCAGATCTGTATGCCTCCAGCCCCCCACTAGATCTGTATGCCCCCAGCCCCTTCCACCAGATCTGTATGCCCCATGCCCCCCTCCAAAATATATGTATGCACCCAGCCCCCCCACACCATATATGTATGCCCAGAGCCCCCCCACCAGAGCTGTATGCCCCCAGCGCCCGCCATCAGAACTGTATGCCTCCAGCCCCCCAGGACTGTATGCCTCCAGCCCCCTCACCAGATCTGTATACCTGCAGCCCCCACCAGATCTGTATGCCCCCAGCTCCCCCCACGAGATCTGTATGCCCCCAACTCCCTCCACGAGATCTGTATGCCCCCTGCTCCCCCCACCAGATCTGTATGCCTCCAGCCCCCCAACAGATCTGTATGCCCCCAGCTCCCCCACCAGATCTGTATGCCTCCAGCCCCCCCAACAGATCTGTATGCTCCCAGCCCCCCACCAAATCTGTATGCCCCACCACCAGATCTGTATGCCCCCAGCCCCCCCACCAGATCTGTATGCCCACAGCCCTCCCACCAGATCTGTATGCCTCCAGACACCCTACCATATCTGTATGCCTCCAGCCCTCCCTACAAGATCTGTATGCCCCCACCAGATCGGTATGCACCCCACCAGATCTGTATGCCACCAGCCCTGCCACCAGATCTGTATGCCTCCAGCCACCCCCCACCAGATCTGTATACCTACAGCCCCCCCACCAGATCTGTATGCCTCCAGCCCCCCACTAGATCTGTATGCCCCCAGCCCCTTCCACCAGATCTGTATGCCCCATGCCCCCCTCCAAAATATATGTATGCACCCAGCCCCCCCACACCATATATGTATGCCCAGAGCCCCCCCACCAGAGCTGTATGCCCCCAGCGCCCGCCTTCAGAACTGTATGCCTCCAGCCCCCCAGGACTGTATGCCTCCAGCCCCCTCACCAGATCTGTATACCTGCAGCCCCCACCAGATCTGTATGCCCCCAGCTCCCCCCACGAGATCTGTATGCCCCCAACTCCCTCCACGAGATCTGTATGCCCCCTGCTCCCCCCACCAGATCTGTATGCCTCCAGCCCCCCAACAGATCTGTATGCCCCCAGCTCCCCCACCAGATCTGTATGCCTCCAGCCCCCCCAACAGATCTGTATGCTCCCAGCCCCCCACCAAATCTGTATGCCCCACCACCAGATCTGTATGCCCCCAGCCCCCACCACCAGATCTGTATGCCCCCAGCCCCTTCACCAGATCTGTATGCCTCCAGCCTCCCAACCAGATCTGTATGCCTCCAGCCACCCCACCAGATCTGTATGCCTCCAGCCCCCCCACCAGATCTGTATGACCCCCACCAGATCTGTATGCCCCCACCAGATCTAAACGCCACCAGCCCCCCACCAGATCTGTATGCCTCCAGCCCCCCACCAGATCTGTATGACCCCCACCAGATCTGTATGTCCCCACCAGATCTAAACGCCACCAGCCCCCCACCAGATCTGTATGCGCCCAGCCCCCCCACCAGATCTGTATGCCCACAGCCCTCCCACCAGATCTGTATGCCTCCAGACACCCTACCATATCTGTATGCCTCCAGCCCTCCCTACAAGATCTGTATGCCCCCACCAGATCGGTATGCACCCCACCAGATCTGTGTGCCACCAGCCCTGCCACCAGATCTGTATGCCTCCAGTCCCCCCCCACTAGATCTGTATGCCTCCAGTCCCCCCCCACTAGATCTGTATGCCTCCAGTCCCCCCCACTAGATCTGTATGCCTCCAGCCCCCCCACCAGATCTGTATGCCTCCAGCCCCCCCACCAGATCTGTATGCCTCCAGCCCCCCCACCAGATCTGTATGCCTCCAGCCCCCCCACCAGATCTGTATGCCTCCAGCCCCCCCACCAGATCTGTATGCCTCCAGCCCTACCTACCAGATCTGTATGCTTCCAGCTTCCCTCACCAGATCTGTATGATCCCAGCCTCCCCACCAGATCTGTATGCTCCCAGCCCCCCTACCCGATCTGTATACCCCCAGCCCCCTCCACCATATATGTATGCCCCCAGCACCCCCCACCTGAACTGTATGACCCCAGTGCCCCCCACCAGAACTATATGCCTCCAGGCCCCCAGGACTATATGCCTCCAGCCCCCCCCACCAGAACTGTATGCCTCCAGCCCTCCAGGACTGTATGCCTCCAGCCCCCCCCCACCAGATCTGTATGCCCCAGCCCCTTCCAAAAGATCTGTATGCCCCCAGCCCCTTCCACCAGATCTGTATGCCCCCAGCCCCTTCCACCAGATCTGCATGCCTCCAGCCCCCCTACCAGATCTGCATGCCTCCAGCCCCCCCTACCAGATCTGCATGCCTCCAGCCCCCCCCACCAGATCTGTATGCCCACCACCAGATCTGTATGCCCCCAACCCCGCTACCAGATCTGTATGCCTCTAGCCCCCCCACCAGATCTGTATGGCTCTAGCCCCCCCACCAGATCTGTATGCCTCCAGCCCCCGCACCAGATCTGTATGCCTCTAGCCCTCCACCAGATCTGTATGCCTCTAGCCGCCCCACCAGATCTGTATGCCCCCCACCAGATCTGTATGCCTCTAGCCCCCCCCACCAGATCTGTATGCCTCTAGCCCCCCTTCACCAGATCTGTATGCCTCTAGCCCCCCCCACCAGATCTGTATGCCTCTAGCCCCCCCACCAGATCTGTATGCCTCTAGCCCCCCCACCAGATCTGTATGCCTCTAGTCCCCCCACCAGATCTGTATGCCTCTAGTCCCCCCACCAGATCTGTATGCCTCTAGTCCCCCCACCAGATCTGTATGCCTCTAGTCCCCCCACCAGATCTGTATGCTTCTAGCTCCCCCACCAGATCTGTATGCCTCCAGCCCCCCCACCAGATCTGTATGCCACCAGCCCTCCCACCAGATCTGTATTCCCCCAGCACCCCTTACCAGATCTGTATGTCCCCTGCCCCCCTACCAGATCTGTATGTCTCCAGCCCCCCTACCAGATCTGTATGCCTTCAGACCCCCTACCAGATCTGTATGTCTCCAGCCCCCCTACCAGATCTGTATGCCTCCAGCCCCCCTACCAGATCTGTATGCCTCCAGCCCCCCTACCAGATCTGTATGCCTCTAGCCCCCCTACCAGATCTGTATGCCTCTAGCCCCCCTACCAGATCTGTATGCCTCCAGCCTCCCTACCAGATCTGTATGCCTCCAGCCTCCCTACCAGATCTGTATGCCTCCAGCCCCCCTACCAGATCTGTATGCCCCCAGTCCCCCCACCAGATCTGTATGCCTCTAGCCCCCCGACCAGATCTGTATGCCTCTAGCCCCCCTACCAGATCTGTATGCCCTCCCACCAGATCTGTATGCCTCTAGCTCCCCCAACCAGATCTGTATGCCTCCAGCCCTCCCACCAGATCTGTGTATGCCTGCAGCCCCCCCCACCAGATCTGTATGCCTGCAGCCCCCCCACCAGATCGTATGCCTCCAGCCCCCCACGAGATCTGTATGCCTCTAGCCCTCCCCACCAGATCTGTATGCCTCTAGCCCCCCCACCAAACCTGTATACCTGCAGCCCCCCTACCAGATCTGTATGTGTACCACCCCGCGGGCTCGGCTGCGACCGCCGAGCCGCTTGGATCCGTGCTCGTACTGCAGGTGGTGGCTCGAGCCTCTCACGGACCCGGGGATCACGTCGCTCTGCAAGGGAGTTGGCGCTACACACGGGGACTTTGGTGAGGAGTCCCACGGCCGGGGGCCGCGGTGGGTTTGATTTGGGGTATAAGTTTGTGACGCCACCCACGGGTTGTGGTGAATAGATGGACACCACCGCTGCCATTAACTAGGCCTCCCGGGGACGGTGTTGTGCAGCTTGATGTTGACCCCTCCGTGGGTAGGGAAGCGATGGTCCCGGGGGCCCGAGGGAGGTGCTGAGGCAGGAAAGCATGTGATGCGTGCTGGACGCTGTGCGGTGCGGCGCGGCCCGAAGGCACTGGTATACTCTGACACAACACACTGGAGTCTCTGGTAAACCAAACGGAGTGATGAACGGGGCCCGCAGCCAGCTGCAGCTTCTCCCAGAATAGGTTGGTGGTTTCCGCCTTTCTCCTGCACCTCTGTGTGTAAGTGTTTGACTCCTATGCCTAGACACTGGTAGTCCGCTCCCCGACTTGTATATGCCGTAGGAGCCCATTTGCCCGCAGACGCTGGCCCTTTGGGTCTCTATGCCTTGGCGGTGGCTTCTACCCTGTATGGTTGGGCTGTTGTCTTCTAACGGGACTTGTGTGGGATAGGTCCTTAAGTCCAGTCCGCAATCAGTTGATTTGACTCGGCCCTGTAGGTTCGGGGCTTTGTCTGGGTCTGAGTACCCCTCCTGGTGCTCCAGTTTCCAATCGGTTCCCCGGTTCGGTACCGCCGGGCCACCGCCCGCCCGACCCCGGTCCCTACGGTTCCACCGGCTGTAATCCCAGCTCTTGCAGGCGGCCACCACTGTCTGCCTCCTTGACAATGGCGACTGGGCCCCAACCCAGCCACCGGGTAGTCTCTTGGCAGGCCTGGACACAGGACTTCCCGTGAACTTGACTGCTCTACTCCTCCTCTAGACTACTCTGCACTTGTACTAGACTCTTGTGCGTGTGTTTTCCCGCCTCCAGGCCTAGCTCCACCCCCCTGGTGTGGACATCAAACCTGGAGGGTGGTGACAAGGCTTTTAGTTTGACTGATGTCACCTACACGGGAGGGGGGTGTGTTGTTGTGTGTGACTACCTGGGACGACCTGAATACTCCAGGGCGTCACATATGCTTCCTCTTCCAGATCAGTATGCCCCCCCACCAGATCTGTATGCCTGCAGCCTCCCCACCACAACTGTATGCCTCTAGCCCTCCCCACCAGATCTGCATGCCTCTAGCTCTCCCCACCAGATCTGCATGCCTCTAGCCCCCCCCACCAGATCTGTATGCCTGCAGCCCCCCCACCAGATCTGTATGCCCCCCCACCAGATCTGTATGCCCCCCCACCAGATCTGTATGCCCCCCACCAGATCTGTATGCACCCCCAGCAGATCTGTATGCCCCCCACCAGATCTGTATCCCCCCCACCAGATCTGTGTGCCTCCAGCCCCCCCCACCAGATCTGTATGCACCCCCAGCAGATCTGTATGCCCCCCACCAGATCTGTATCCCCTTCACCAGATCTGTATGCCTCCAGCCCTCCCCACCAGATCTGTATGCGCCCGCCACCAGATCTGTATCTGTATGCCACTAGCCCCAGTCACCACTGCTCCTGTCAACACCACTAAGCATAGACAGATGTTTACTCCACCGCAGTTCCGATGCAATAGCATCTGGCCTTTTTCTACATATATATATATATATATATATATATATATATATATATATATATATATATATATATATATATATATATATATATATTGTTAGGGCCAGATGGACGGGTAGACCCTGGAGGTGGATCCACTGGGCCGAACTCCCGGATGAGGGAAAGGAGTCCGGTAGCCGGAGCACTGTAGGTAGCAGGACAGTCCGTGCACTGGGAGAAAATGGAGAAGTCCCTGGGACCACGAGGTCACTGATGGTGGTCCGGGTGACGGAGCTCAGGTTCGGAAGCCGTGATGGTGTCAGGCGGGGTCCGGAACCGTTGGAGCGAGATGACGGGTCACCGCAGGGATCCGAGATGGTACGGACTGTCAGGATAGCAGATAGGCAGCGTTCGGGGTTTGAGGTACCGCAGAACCGGATGGCGATGCAGGATCGGCTCTAGAAGATAGAGAGGTAAGTATCTCACAAAATACAAGGAGACCTGACTCCTAGCTTGGGAAAACACGAAGAACAGGCCCCGCTCCCTTGGACATTAACCCCCTATATACCCTGTGCCTATGTGCATCATTTCCTGTAATTTGACATTGGCCCTTTAAGAAAGGGTCAGTGACCGCGCGCGCGCCCTAATGCGCGTGCGCGCGGTGCGGGTGCCAGAAGCCAGGGAAGGAAGCTGAGAGGAGGACGCAGGGGAGCCGGCCAGGACCTGGGAAGCCGTCGGGCGCCGGGAGCGGAGACCAGGGGGCCTGGGAAGGACGGGCACCGGAGGTTGGAGAGCGGGGAGCAGGGCAGGTGAGCCGGGGAGCGGAGCTGAGGACCCGGGGAGCGGAGCAGAGGACCCGGGGAGGGGAGCCGAGGACCCGGGGAGCGTGACAGTACCCCCCCCCCACGCCCTCCTCCCCGCAACCGGGACATGAAGGCACGGATCAGAGGAGTGCCCACGTTCTCCCTGGGCTCCCAGGACCTATCCTCAGGACCATACCCCTCCCAGTCCACCAGGAAGAACTGCCGACCACGTACGGTCTTCATGGCCACGATATCCCTTACCGCATAGATGTCGTCCTCAGCAATAGGAGGAGGAGCCGGGCTGGCGGCAGCGGAGAAGGGACCAAGGACAACCGGCTTGAGCAGAGAGACGTGGAAGGAGTTGGGTATTCTCATTGTGGCCGGGAGCTGTAGTTTGTAGGAAACCTCATTGATCTTGCCGAGGACTTTAAACGGCCCGATGTAGCGAGGTCCCAGCTTGTAGGATGGTATCTTCAGTCGGATGTACTTGGAAGCAAGCCAGACGAGATCTCCCGGAGAGAAACACGGAGGATCTAGGCGTCTCTTGTCCGCGTGTCTCTTCATCCGCAGGGTTGCCCGTGCAAGGGACGCCTTAACTGAGTCCCAAATGGTAGTAAAGTCACGGAGTACTGCATCAGCAGCAGGGATGTCCGAGGACGAGGAGACAGGCAATGGGACAGACGGCTGAAGTCCGTAGACGACATGGAAGGGAGAACTGGAGGAGGACTCACTGACGTGGTGATTATGGGAGAATTCTGCCCAAGGAAGAAGCGTGGACCAATCGTCATGATGGGCGTTCACGTAGTGACGTAAGAAAGAGGTCAATATCTGATTGACCCTCTCCACTTGGCCATTAGACTGAGGATGGTAGGCAGATGAAAAGTCTAGAGTCACTCCCAGATGTTTGCAGAGAGCCCTCCAGAAGCGGGAGGTGAACTGAGTTCCTCTGTCGGACACTATGTGTGATGGAAAGCCATGCAAGCGGAAGATGTGATGTATATAGGCGTCCGCGAGTTCCTGAGCAGAGGGCAGTCCAGCCATAGGAACGAAATGGGCCATTTTAGAGAATCGATCCACCACGACCCATATGACTGTGTGTCCGGAGGACAATGGCAAGTCCGTTATAAAGTCCATCGCTATGTGCTGCCAGGGAACTGAGGGTATGGGCAGAGGCAGAAGACGGCCGTATGGCAGGTGTTTGGGTGTCTTGTTCCTGGCACAGGAGGAGCAGGCAGAGACAAAAGAGGCGACGTCCGTGCGCAGGGATGGCCACCAGTAATGACGTACAATAGCGCTCCATGTTTTCTTCTGACCTGCATGACCGGCTATTTTCGAGGCATGGCCCCAGTGTAACACTTTTTGCCTGTCAGTCTCAGAGACATAGGTCTTCCCGGGCGGTATCTGGGCCAGGGTGACAGGAGCCACCGGAATAATCTTGCTTGGACAGATGATGGGTTGAGATGTCTCTTCCTCCTGTTCCATGGGCACGAAAGACCTAGACAAGGCATCAGCGCGTACATTCTTGTTTGCGGGTCGGAAATGAAGCTGGAAGTCGAACCGGGCAAAGAACAAGGACCACCTGGCTTGCCGTGGGTTCAGTCGCTGAGCAGTCCGCAGGTATTCCAGGTTTTTGTGGTCCGTGTAAACAATGACAGGGTACACTGCTCCTTCCAGAAGATAGCGCCATTCCTCCAGAGCCAGTTTGACCGCCAATAGCTCTCGGTCACCGATGGTGTAATTGCGTTCAGGCGCGGAGAAGCTCTTGGAGAAGAAACCGCACGTCACCATCTTCCCGGAGGAGGACTTCTGCATGAGCACTGCTCCGGCTCCCGAGGAGGAGGCATCCACCTCCAAGGTGAACTGGCGGTTTAACTCTGGACGGTGGAGTACAGGAGAGGAGGCAAAGGCTCGTTTTAGAGCGCCAAACGCGGCGTCGGCCGCAGGTGACCAGTCCTTTGGATTAGCCCCCTTCTTGGTCAAAGCGGAGAGAGGAGCAGTCAGAGCCGAGAAGTGAGGAATGAACTGGCGGTAATAGTTAGCGAATCCGAGAAAGCGTTGGATTGCCTTCAGTCCAGAAGGAGGAGGCCAGTTGAGAATGGAGGAGACCTTCTTGGGATCCATCTGCAGTCCGGTATCGGTGATGAGGTACCCCAGGAAGGGGAGAGAAGACTGTTCGAAGACGCACTTCTCGTACTTGGCGTACAGACGATTCTCTCTCAGTCGTTGTAGAACCAGTTGCACGTTCTCTCGGTGGGTCTGGAGGTCCGGAGAGAAGACAAGGATGTCGTCCAGATATACCACCACACAGACGTAGAGAAGGTCCCGAAACACATCGTTCACTAATTCTTGGAAGACAGCTGGTGCGTTACACAGGCCGAAGGGCTTCACGCAGTATTCATAGTGCCCATCGCGAGTGTTGAACGCGGTCTTCCATTCATCCCCTGAGCGGATACGGACCAGGTTGTAGGCACCCCGAAGATCCAACTTGGTGAACACACGAGCTCCTCTGAGCCGATCAAACAATTCGGGGATGAGCGGCAGAGGGTACTTGTTTTTCACGGTGATTAGGTTCAATCCCCGGTAGTCTATACATGGGCGTAGGTCACCCTCTTTCTTCTTTACGAAGAAGAAGCCTGCTCCAGCAGGAGAGGAGGATCTCCGGATGAATCCCTTAGCCAGGCTCTCTGTGATGTACGTAGACATGGCCCTTGTTTCGGCTGGAGACAGTGGATATATCCGTCCTCGAGGTGGTGTAGTTCCTGGGAGCAGGTCAATGGCACAATCGTAAGGACGATGTGGCGGAAGTACTTCGGACTCCTTCTTGTCAAAGACGTCCACGAAGGACCAATAGGCTGAGGGCAGTCCCGGTAGGGACTCGGGAACCGGAGGTCGCCGGATGGGTTGTATGGTCTTCAGACACCTCTCATGGCAAGAAGGCCCCCATCGAGTAATATCACCAGTGCCCCAGCTGACTGAAGGCTCGTGTGTCCGCAACCAGGGAAGACCCAGCAGAATTTGATGTGACATATGTGGGAGGACGTAGAGAGCGATGTTCTCGGTGTGCAGAGCACCGATACGCAGTTCAAGCGGCTTGGTGATCCAGGAGATGGTGTCAGAGAGAGGTCTCCCATCCACAGAGGCAATCACGAGGGGCTTGTCGAGTGGAGTAACAGGCACCTGGTACTTGTCCACCGTGGCCTGCTGGATGAAATTGCCTGCTGCCCCAGAATCGAGGTACGCCTCAGCCGTAAACCGCGTCTCTCCCGTTGTTACTTGCACAGTCCATGTGACTGGGTCTGAGAGATTCCCAGCACCTAGGGTGGCCTCTCCTACCAACCCTAGGCTTTGGAGTTTCCCGGCCTCTCTGGGCAGGCGCGTAGCAGGTGTGTGCCCTCTCCGCAGTAAAAGCAGAGACCCTTGGCGAGCCGCTCTGCTCGACGTTGTTCAGACTGTCGCACACGGTCGATCTGCATGGGCTCATGGACGGAGACACCAGAGGCCGTTGACTGGAGTACGGCGGGCTTCCGTGGAGGAGAGGAATGCCGTACCGGACGTCTCTCATGGGATACCTCTTTGGACCGCTCCTGAAAGCGTATGTCCACTCGAGTCGCTAGGGTAATCAGGGCGTCCAGGGTGGACGGTACATCACGTCCAGCCAGCTCATCTTTGATTCGACCCGATAGTCCTTCCCAGAAGGCGGCGGTTAGGGCCTCGTTATTCCACCCGAGTTCTGAAGCCAAGGTGCGGAAACGGATGGCGTATTGACCCACCGTCAGTGTTCCCTGACGTAACCGGAGAAGTGATGACGCAGACGCGGAGGCGCGTCCGGGTTCGTCAAAGGTGCTGCGAAAGGCCTGCAGGAACTCCTGGAGGTTCTTGGTCATAGGTTCCTCCTTCTCCCACAAGGGGTTCATCCACGCCAGTGCCTCGCCCTCTAGGTGAGACATGATGAAGGCGACCTTGGCTTGGTCGGAGGCAAACAGATGTGGCAGCTGCGTGAAATGGAGGGAGCATTGGTTTATAAACCCCCTGCAGGTCTTGGGATCTCCGGCGTACCGGGGTGGTGTGGCCAAACGCAGTATGGAAGCATCCGAAGAGGCAGCCACAGGAGCGGGGGTCGTGGCTTGACTAGTGGAGGCTCGGGATGTTGAAGACGTGACTGCCGCTTGTAGCGTGGTCAGGCGGGTGTCCACGGAAGTCATAAAGTTCAGCATGCGGGTCTGAACTTCACGCTGGCGTTGGAGTTCCTCATGCAAGGCCGCTAGTGCTTCGGCGGGATCCATGGCCTGTTCTTACTGTTAGGGCCAGATGGACGGGTAGACCCTGGAGGTGGATCCACTGGGCCGAACTCCCGGATGAGGGAAAGGAGTCCGGTAGCCGGAGCACTGTAGGTAGCAGGACAGTCCGTGCACTGGGAGAAAATGGAGAAGTCCCTGGGACCACGAGGTCACTGATGGTGGTCCGGGTGACGGAGCTCAGGTTCGGAAGCCGTGATGGTGTCAGGCGGGGTCCGGAACCGTTGGAGCGAGATGACGGGTCACCGCAGGGATCCGAGATGGTACGGACTGTCAGGATAGCAGATAGGCAGCGTTCGGGGTTCGAGGTACCGCAGAACCGGATGGCGATGCAGGATCGGCTCTAGAAGATAGAGAGGTAAGTATCTCACAAAATACAAGGAGACCTGACTCCTAGCTTGGGAAAACACGAAGAACAGGCCCCGCTCCCTTGGACATTAACCCCCTATATACCCTGTGCCTATGTGCATCATTTCCTGTAATTTGACACTGGCCCTTTAAGAAAGGGTCAGTGACCGCGCGCGCGCGCCCTAATGCGCGTGCGCGCGGCGCGGGTGCCAGAAGCCAGGGAAGGAAGCTGAGAGGAGGACGCAGGGGAGCCGGCCAGGACCTGGGAAGCCGTCGGGCGCCGGGAGCGGAGACCAGGGGGCCTGGGAAGGACGGGCACCGGAGGTTGGAAAGCGGGGAGCAGGGCAGGTGAGCCGGGGAGCGGAGCTGAGGACCCGGGGAGCGGAGCAGAGGACCCGGGGAGGGGAGCCGAGGACCCGGGGAGCGTGACATATATATATAATATAATATAGTGAAGAAAACATTTGGCTTCATATAACATAAGTTTAAGGCTCAACCTGCATTTTATATGGACTAATGCAATCCGGTAAAGCATTGGATTGTACTCACATCAGTGTCAAACTATTGGGCATTAGAAAAGAAATGCAGCACGCTGTGTGCGGCCCCCGTGGGAGCAGCCGAGCTGCTCGGATCAGAATTCGCTGTGGCTCGAAGGTCTCCGGACCTGGGGTCGTCCGGCCACTCGAATGAAGGGGGTATTTACAGGGGAGTTGAAGTATATAGTTTGTGATGCCACCCGTGGTGTACGGTAATTTTGGAAGTACCACCGCTGCCGTTGGGAGTACCCGGGGTGATGAAGTGGGGTAGCAAGGTGTTGTAGCCCTCCATGGGTAGGGGGGATGCCCCGGGACTCGGTGAGGGGGATGCTGTGGGATGCAGGGGTCACTTTCGTACTCACTCAGTCAATAAGTGGATGCTGACAACCAGGTAAACCAAGTCTCTGGGTGCCGCTGCCGCTGAGGGGAGCTCGTCTGGGTCCTGTCCCCGATGGTGTTCCCTGGTGATCCATGACCTGCCTCCTGGCACTAAGTTTGACTTCAATGTGGTGGCCCAGTAGTATGGAACTTGCTGGGTCCGCCCCCCCCTATGGCTAAGTGTGGGAGCGTGCTCTTAGGGCTCACGCTTGGGATTTTCTTGACCGTTTTGGTTTGGAAAGTCCTATGCCCCTCGTTGCGCTAATGCCCCGATTCTGGAGCGGGTGGAAACGGATCATAAAGGCTCCACTCTCCTCAGGTGAATTGTCGGGTTGCCTAAAGCTACTCCCCAACCTATAGTCCGTGTACCCCGTCGTGCCTTCGGTCCCAGACCGGTGATTGTGGTTGGCTGCCGTCTGTCCTCCTCGACAGATCCAGGCCCCTTGCCACAATCCCCTTCGACCAGAGGTCTGACTCCTGTAGGCCCAGACCACCATCTGCAACCTAGACAGTTCCTCCAAGAGCCACCGCTCTCAAACTCCTCTCTCTCTCTCGCTCTCAACTCACTACTCATTGCTCCCTACACTCCTCACCTTCCCTCCCTGACCCCCTAGGTGGACGACTCTATTCCACTCAAGCCAACCACTGGTGTGTCTGGTGGGTGTGGTGCAGGGTGTCTCTAGGATTTGATTTGCTGTTGAAGGCAACACCACTTAGTTAGGGACCCAGAACCATGAGGGACTTGGAATACTATGCAGAAGGGCAGTTTGCGCAGCATCCTGTGATGACCTGATAGTCCAGGGGCATCACACTCCCCCTTAGTTAAACGTAGCTCGTCCTTGAGCTACAGGACACCCAGAGGTTTATTTTTGTAACTGCAAAATAAGAAAAGATAATATTTTATTTACAACTTACATCCCACATTAGGGAGGCACATCATTTGAAAGTTACTTTAACATTTAGAGTTAATTCTTTTAACCATGGAACGCTACCGGTTATTCTAGCAGCCTCTTCCTGCGACAGTCCAGTCCCAACATCCCTGATCCCATCCAACCGCCACCCAAACAACCTGACCCGCTGCATGTCTATCTGTAGGTCCATGACCAGGTTAAGGTCCCGGGTGTTGAAAAGACGACTCTGGTAGGCACAGAAGGTGCAACTTTTTACATTTAGCACAAGTTCATGCTGGTCACAACCAGTCCTGTGGCCATGGTCCATTTTTACTTCTAAAATATGTGCATAATAAACGGAGTCCATGCACCTGGTGCAAACATTACTTTAACTTTTCTTAATCTGGTGAGATTCTCTGTTGATTTAATTCCAGTATGATTATTCAGTATTTTTTTCTTTTTATAAACATTGCTATCTATTACTATGCAAGGAAAATAAACTATGAAAAACAAAAAAAGCTTTAAATTGCAAGGTACCGCTAACATTCCTCTCTATACATTTGTGGGGGCTGACCAAAATTAACCCGGGTCGCCCTTCTCAATGCTGAATCCTCTTCCCCCCCTTTGCGGTATGGCAATGCTTCCTACAGATTCCTCACTCTCAGTGGCAGGTGTGGCCGGTAGGACCCTACGTGTGCGTGGTAAGGGTATAGGTACTACTCTAGATGCTGAAGTGGGTGCAGTGTCAGTAAGCCTTTCCTGTTCTGGTTCCTCCACAGGTTGTGGGAATGTTAACAAAGGGACTATTACTGCTCCATTCTGCATAGGTCAATCTTCTGGGAAGTCACCAAGAATAGTACGGATCATCCTCTTCTTTCTCTCCACTACCTGAGGTTGAGGCTGGTGTGCATCTACAACTTTTAAGGGCTCTGGACATTTTTTCAGGTGGTCCCGGGAGACGGTAGCCGTGGTTCTTCCCTGATCCTTGCTAATAAGGCAAGTCTTTTGGTTGTCAAAGTTGGATGGTTGAACCACATAAGGGTGCTTTACAGGCTGCGACATCGCTAGCGATTGCTAGTGATGTCGCGAGCGATAGCACCCGCCCCTGTCGTTTGTGTGATATGTGGTGATCGCTGCCATAGCGAACAATATCGCTACGGGAGTGTCACACGCACATACCTGTCCTGCGACGTCACTGTTGCTGCTGAACAATCTCTCCTTCAAGGGGGAGGTGCATTCGGCGTCACAGCGGCGTCACAAAACAGCCGCCCAATAGCAGAGGAGGGGCGGAGATGAGCGGCCGAAACATGCCGCCCACCTCCTAACTTCCTCATTGCCGGTGGACGCAGGTAAGGAGATGTTCGTCGTTCCTGTGGTGTCATGACCATTGAGGAAGGATTCTCCAGTCGTGCTGTATGTGTGTTACCCACCAATACCATCTGTAAATAATACACGAACTGCATGTGACTTGGTTTAAAATTGGCCACAGCAGCCTTTATTACCTATTATTTACATACTAACACAAGGGGGCGCCGTCCAACGGGCGACCCCAACAAATAACAATAGGTAACACAGTAACCAATACAGTAAATATACAACCCTGGGTAGGCCCAGTCCAGGAACCACTTCTCACTCCAGTATCCCTGGCCGCAACACACCGACCCAGAGATGAGGTATTAATCACCTACGGATTAACCCCCCAACTTTGCAGAACCCCGTGCCTGCAACATCCCGGAACCTGGAGCCACCATACCAAGATGGTGTCTCTCTGTCCAGTTACCATTGCCTTCAACCGCCTCTGGACCAGACCTACCCCCCGCTGCTGTGACAAAGAAACAACCCAGACAAAATTCCCCTCGGTATTAAACACAAGGGAGGGTGGGCGGGGATCGTTCCATATCCGGAAGTCAAGAGAGAGGGGGGTAAGTCAAGGTCATTTACTTACACCCCTCAACTGTCCCACCTCTTCCTCCAGGGAACTCCTCCTACCCACCAATCCCTCTATTCTGCCTTATAAACAAACCATTCCTGTTTCCATTAACCCCATCACTCCTTCCCTTCCCTCTAGTCATGTCGCCCCTCCACCCTATGGGTTCCATGGCTTTCTCACATAGCGATGTGTGATGCTGCAGGAACGACGAACAACCAGCACCATGCACCATCAACGATATTATGAAAAGGAGCGACGTGTCAACGATGAAGGATTTTTGCCGTTTTTGCGATCGTTGATCGTCGCTCCTAGCTGGCACATGCTGCAATGTTGCTAACGACGCCGGATGTGCGTCACAAACACCATGACCCCGTCGATATATCGTTAGCGATGACGCAGCGTGTAAAGCACCCTATAAGGTTCCTTCTCCCATTGATCATCCAGTTTGTGCAACTTTTTTTTCCTCTTCACTACCACCTCGCCTGGTGAGAAAGGGGTTGCTTTTGCCTGTCTGTTAAAGTTCCTTTCTTGCCTTTCTCTATTCTGAGTCAAATTTTCTTCAACACACTTTTGAATCTGCTTGTACTGAATCTGGTGACGTGAGTCCCAATCCGTCTCGGGCAAGTAAGCTTCAGGCAGCTCGACCTCCATCTCTAAGTCCACCGGGAGTCTCTCAGGTCTGGCTCTCATCAGGTAAGCGGGTGTACACCTGGTGGATCCCACTGGAATATTGTTGTAGATATCCACCAGGTCGGGCAGCTTTTCAGGCCACTGGTTCCGCTCCTCCAGTGGAAGAGTCTTCAGCAGATTGATCACCAAATGGTTCATCTTCTCACACATCCCATTCGTCTGCGCATGGTAGCGTGTAGTGCGTATCCTCTTGCACCTGTACAGACTGCAGAATTCCTGAAAGATCTCAGCTTCGAACGCCGGACCTTGATCGGTAAGGACTCAATCGGGATATCCATGCGGCCTGCAGTAATGCGCTTGGAACGCCTTTGCCACTGTGCTGGCAGTTAAATTCTTTAAGGGTACCACCACCAGGAATCAAGAGTAGTGGTCCACTATTGTGAGTGCATAAGTGTAACCACTTTTGCTGGGAGTTAGCTTGACGTGATCCAGGGGCTGCTTAGTGATTATCGGTTGGAGTGGTGCTCACTGGCTAGTGCCATCTTGCCTCCTCAAGGCACAGGGACCACAGTTCCTACTCCAGGTTTTTATGGAGTCTCTCATTTCTATCCAGTAGAAGCGACTCCTCAGCAACATCTCCAACTTTTTCCAACAAAAGTGCCCTGCTTCATCGGGGTACGCTTCCAGGACCATCGGGACATACGCTTGGGGTATTACAATCTGGCAGATTCTTTCATGTGTCTTGGGATTGGTTAGACTCCTGCACAATTTGCCTCGGTGAAGGTATAACCGACTCCTGTCTTGCCACAACTTTTTTGCTTCTGCTGGAGCACCCGGCTCAAGGCGGGAACCAGCCCGGGCTAGCAATATTTTAACCAGCCTGATTGCAGGGTCACCATCCTGGGCTTCTTACCAACCATGATGGGGCAATGGGTCAAAGGTTGCTTCTTGCTGATGGTTCCAGGGCCGGGACCGTTCTACGTGCATGGGCCAGTGAAAAGCAGGCACTTCAATTTCCTCCAGGTTATCCTCCTCCTTCCCATCATCAGACAGATGGGGCATCCTAGATAAGGTGTCTGCATTGGTGTTCTTGTGGCCAGCCCTGTATTTTATGACGAAATCAGAATTCGCTAACCTTGCAACACAGCGTTGTTCCAATGTTCAAAGTTTCACTGTATCCAGATGGGTCAGTGGATTATTGTCCGTGTAAACTTCATGGCAGCTACAGGTAGTGCTTAACCCTCTCCGTCACGGCCCACACAAGTGCCAGGAACTCCAGCTTGAAAGAACTATAGTTCTCTGGGTTTCTTTTGGTGGGCCTCAGCCTCCGGCTGGCGTAAGCGATCACCTTTAGGCTAGTTTCACACTTGCGTTGGACGGGATCCGTAGCATTGCGTTGTGTGACGCATGCAACGGATGCGTTGCATATAGTGGCACAACGCATGCTACAGATCGTACAAAATAACGCAATCCGTTGTAGTTTTTTTTCCTTATCTTTACACATCTGAGCATGCGCAGTTGTGTAAAGACAGCTGCGTTAACGGAATCCGTCAAATGACGCATTCTAACGGAATCCGCCACCATAGGCGTCCATTATAAAAACAACGGACGCCTAACGGATTCCTGCAGGTTGCGTTTTTTGACACTCCGCCAAGCGCAGAAAAACGTTACATGCTGCGTTCCATCCGCCCGACGCAGCGTCAAAATAACGATGCTGCGTCGTCCAGTGGATGCAACGCAGACACTTGCGTTACAGTGCGTCGTCCATACAAGTCTATGGAGAATAGCGCAGTGCGTTAACGGACTGCGCTATTCTCCATAGTGACGGAATGCGCTGAACGCAAGTGTGAAACTAGCCTTACTTTACCTTTTTGCACCTGTGACAGGACCGCTCCCAGTCCCACATTGCAAGTATCCGTATACAGTATAAACGAGAGACCGTAGTCAGGATATGCAAGGATCTCGTCCCCCGTTAGGACTGACTTTATCCGTTCAAAGGCATCTTCCTGTTCCTTTCCCCACTTGAACGGGGGGCCAGAGGCCTTGCCATGCACGGGTTATCCCACTAAAAGGTCTTGCAAGGGGGCCGCCATCTGAGTGTAACCCTTGAGAAACAGTCGGTAGTACCCAATCAGTCCCAGGTACTGCCGCACCTCCCTGACAGTGTTGGGCCTCGGCCAGTTCTGGATGGCAGTGATCTCGGGATCCGGGGCAACACCCTCAGCGCTGACCACATGTCCCAGGTACTGTACCTTAGGCTTCAATAAGTGACACTTGGAGGGCTTGAGTTTCATCCCGTACTTGGATAGTGCCTCAAATACCTCTGCCAGATGTTCCAGATGCGCCTCATACATCTTAGAGTATACGATGATGTCGTCCAAGTACAACAGGACTGTTTCAAAATTACAGTGGCCCAAGCAGCACTCCATGAGCCTCTGGAACGTCCCCGGTGCATTGCACAGCCCGAATGGCATGCTGTTTAATTCACACAATCCCATCGGGGTGGCGAACGCGGTCTTCTCATGGTCCTCTTCAGCAACAGCCACTTGCCAGTGTGGCGCCCTGGACAAGCCAGGGGCCACAGAGAACAACACCAACACACCCCACACTCCCAGCAGGCACACCGAGGTCAGACACAAAACCCTTGTTGCCTTCCTCCAGGGGCTGATGTTCACACCAGGGGTGGGCCAGGTGGTTGGCCCCGCCCACCGAGGAGTTCACAGTCCTGGAGGCGGGAAAACAGGCAGATTAGTTTTGGAGGTGAAGGTGGAAGGAAGAGAAGTGGTAGTGGAGCAACTAACTGACGGCGTCCGGGTGTGTGGCCCGGGCGGTACAGCAAGGTTGGCAGACGGTGGTGACCGTCTGCAGGAGTGGCTGATTGGAGTCTACCGTAAGGTCCGTGGACGGGCGGTGGCCCGGCGGTACCGGACCGGTACGCAAAGAGAAGCCAGCACCATCTGGCAGGGGCTTACGGACCCCGGCAAGGCTAGGAGTCGCCGTGAATTTGCCGAATTCGTTAGTGAAGGGAACCTCCTGGGTTTCCCAACAGCCAAGTCCCGACAGAAGGCAACAGTCCAACCAAGAGAGGGAGACACCGCCACCGCCAAGGCAACTGTTTCCCAGGGCCAGAGCCTGCGGGCAAAAGGGGCTCCTCCAGCCCATATCCAAGCTGGGGAGCGGGTTACCGGTGGGAACCCATTGGAACCATCTACCGTACATAGGTGCAGGGAAAGGCAGTCACCATCAACCTGCCGGGAGAAACAACACCGCAGCCGTCTGTGGGACCCGTCCATCCAGCCGTGTGTTTTACCGAGAACTGTGTCCTCATCATTGGCTGAGTGAGTACCCCTGTGCCGTGCGGCACAGCTCTGCCCCCACGACCCTGCACCTCACCAGGCCCTGTAACCCGTCTGTCATCCATCCCTACCCCATCACCGGGCCCCGGGACAACCAACCCCCTACCCATGGAGGGGAGAACTAACAACAAAGCTGCTCCCTGTCACCGCTCCCGGGATCCCCGTACAGAGCAGCGGTGGTGTTACTAATATCACCACAACCGTGGGTGGCGTCACGGACAATAATCAAAACCCCCACAATCAAAATCCCCCCCTTTCACTCACGGGCGAGGAGCGCCGCTCGAGTCCCCGGGATCCGGCCCACCGCTCGAGCCACCACCGAGCAGCGGCAGCCGCAGCAGCAGCAGCGGCCGGACCCGAGCAGTGGGAGAGCGCAGCGTCCCCTCCTCCGCCCGCGACACCAGTATCCGCTAGTGAGATCAAGAGTAGAGAAATAAGTGGCAGACTTTAGGGCAGCCAACGATTCTTCTTTGCGAGGTAAGGGGTAGGCATCTTTATACGTGATCTTATTGATTTGTCTGTAATCCACACACATTCTCATAGTGCCATCCTTCTTCTTCACCAGTACCAGAGGGGCTGCCCAGGGGCTGCAACTATCACGGATCACTCCAGCTTCCTTCATTCTCCTGAGCATGTCCTTAGCACACTGATAATGGGCAGGTGGTATGGGCCTATACCTTTCTTTTATAGGCGGGTGAGCATCTGTGGGTATGTGATGTTGTACTCCCTTTATCCGCCCAAAATCTAGTCGGTGCTGACTAAAGACCTGCTCATATTCTTTGACAACCCTGTAGACCCCTTGTTTGTGATGTGCGGGTGTAGAGTCGGTGCCCACGTGTAACTTCTGACACCACTTTTGTAACGGTCCCTGTGGAAGCTGATCTGACAGGTTTGGGGAACTTGTTGCTTGGATAGCATCTGTGTTTACGACAAACAGTTTGGCAATTGAGGCATACCTGGGCAATGTAACCTCCTCTTCCCCACAATTCAATACTAGCACAGGCACCCTCCCCTTCCAGACATCGACTACCCCCCTGGCCATTAACACTGTTGGCCAATGCTCAGAGGGAAGGGGGTTCTACCACTGCCTGGTAATCTTGTCCACGGGAGCCTACAGCTGCCCTGCACCATATCATCATCTCACAGTGCGGGGGAACTATGAGAGGGGCCACATCCATTACCCGTACACCACCAATTTCGCCTCTAGAGAGATTTACCTGTTGCTGCTGCAGGAGGGCTCAGATTTCACGTTGTAGGACTCTCTGTCGCCCTGCTCCTGCAGTCTCAGATAGCTGTTGAAGCAAGAACAACACTTCCCCCATACAGTTTTCAATAACATTTGTGCCTAAAATGATCTTAGGGTTCCGATCACTAGGGTCATTTTGTACGACTATGAGTCCTTGTCGCGTCAACTCTACCCGGCCCACTTTAATGGTCACCTCCTTGAACCCAATCTGAGTCACTGGTAACCCATTGACGGCGTAGATGGTAATGCTGTCATCTGGCTGGGTGAGTTCATCATCAAGCCAAAACCTCTTATACAGTACATAGGGAATAGTTGTTACCTGGGAGCCGGTATCCAGGTCGGGATCCCATCCAGGGTGATAGAAACGATGGGCAGCCCCCCCTGCGTACCACTCTCGACAGTCTGCTGGGCCTTGAGAGTTTATTCCTGGGGATTGGCCCTTGGCCCCAGGGGTTGCCCGTTTAAAGGACAGCTCCGTGCGTAATGGCCGCTCTTATTACACTTATAACAAATGGGTGGTCCATACCGGTTGCTGTTCCGTCCTTTGTACGCCAGGGCTTTTTTCCTCATCCAAGGGATGTCCTCCGGGCAGTCGGCCAGTTGGATCTCTCCTGACGGGGTGGCCTTTGACTTGAGTTGCATCGCCTCTAAGATCCTTGCGATGTCGCTACTCAGCTGCTGTACCTGTGAAGACAAATCTCTGGTTCCGGATACAGGCACCACCGTAGGGGTTGGCTCCGGCAGTGCTAAGGCAGGGGGTTTTATATGCAACGGAGAAGTGCTGGCTTGCCAGGATGGGAGTGGAGAGTCAGGAGTCTCCGGGGGCTGCAAGGCTTTGATCGCCCGCTCCTTCAGGATAGCAAAGTCTAAGGTGGGATGTTCCAGGGCCCACAGCTGGAGCTGCTTACGATCCAGCATTGATCCCAGGCCCTGCAGGAACTGCTCCACATGCGTCTTGTTTTCCTCTGGCTCACCAATGTCATTGACCAGTTTCAGAGTCCGTAACGCTGCTTGTAGTCTTAGGGCATAATCTCTAATGCGGTCTTGGGGGCGCTGTTTACAACTGTAGAATCTCATCATCAGCTCAGCTTCGGTGCGGATCTCAAAGGCGGCTCCCAGCCGTTTAAAGATGGCGGGTACCGAGACCCGATCCTCCTCAGTCCATGTCTCCACTTCCAACTCGGCAGCGCCTGTCAGCTGACAGAGTACCACGGATGCCCGTTGCCAACCGGTCAGGGCGTACATATCAAAAACGTTGCAGATCTTCCTCTTGAACCCCTGTAGTGCATTGGGTCGGCCATCATACTGTGGGAGCCAGGCGGCACCAGGCACGTAGGGCAAGGGGATCGGCATCATAGGCGCGACCGCCTCGGCCCCCGGTGCCGCCGCTCCTGCGGCCGGCGCAGGGCCCGCCACACCCGCATTATCCTTGTCGGGTGGAGGTAGCGCTGCCACGCTTCCATCATCTGGCGTGGACTATCACTCGCTCCCCCTTGGTTTTCGCCCACCACTCGCTGCGGTGCTGTTGCTCTCTGGGAACTTCCGGTTCCAGGCTGACTCTCAGGACGAAGGGCGGGGCTTCTGTTTCGCACGCTTTTGGTCGAGAATATGGTGTTTTGGCACCAAAGATGGCGGAAAATGCCGGAAATCATGAGAAATGGGACTCTTGACTCGCGGTTTGAATTTTCAAGGCGCACGTCACCCAGGTAAGTGGGTCCTGCTTGTATCCTGTTCGTGACGCCAGGAATTTCGAGGTGTGCCACCCCTGTGGGAGCAGCCGAGGTGCTCGGATCCGGGTTCGCTGTGGCTCGAGGGTCTCCGGACCCTGGGTCGTGCAGCCACTCGAATGAAAGGGGTATTTACAGGGGAGTTTGTGACGCCACCCGTGGTGTACAGTAATTTGGGGAGTACCGCCGCTGCCGTTGGGAGTACCCAGGGTGATGAAGTGGGGCAGCAAGGTGTTGTAGCCCTCCACGGGTAGGGGGATGCCCCGGGACTCAGTGAGGGGGATGCCATGGGATGCAGGGGTCACTTTCGTACTCACTCAGTCAATAAGTGGACGCTGACAACCAGGTAAACCAAGTCTCTGGTGCCACTGCCGCTGAGGGGACCTCATTCGGGTCTCGTCCCCAATGGTGTTGCCTGGTGATCAACGTGGTGGCCCAGTAGTATGGAACTTGCTGGGCCCAACTCCCCACTATGGCTAAGTGTGGGAGCTTGCTCTCAGGGCTCACGGTTGGGATTTTCTGGTCCGTTTTTGTTTGGAAAGTCCTATCCCCCTCGTTGCGCTAATGCCCCGATTCTGGAGTGGGTAGGAACGGCTCATAAAGGCTCCGTTCTTCTCAGGTGAATTGTCGGGTTGCCTGAAGCTACTCCCCGATCTAGGGTCTGTGTACCCCGTCGTGCCTTCGGTCCCAGACCGGTGATCGTGCTTGGCTGCTGGCTGTCCTCCTCGACAGATCCAGGCCCCTTGCCACAATTCCCTGCGATCGGGGGTCCCACTCCTCTAGGCCCAGACCACCGTCTGCAACCTAGACAGTTCCTCCAGGAGCCACCGCTCCCGAACTCCTCTCTCTCAACTCACTACTCACTGCTCCCTACACTCCTCACCTCCCCTCCCTGACCCCCCCACTTGGGCGACTCTATTTCACTCAAGCCAACCACTGGTGTGTCTGGTGAGTGTGGTGCAGGGTGTATCTAGGATTTGATTTGCTGTTGCAGGCAACACCACTTAGTTAGGGACCCAGAACCATGAGGGAATTGGAATACAATGCAGAAGGGCAGTTTGCGCAGCATCCTGTGATGACCTGATAGTCTAGGGGCGTCACAGCTGCGTTTGGCGGCGAGTCTCGACACAAACACACTTATAAAAGTCTATGGGTGCCTGTGAAACATAGCACTGTACTCGGATGTCATCCAAGTGCAGTACGATATAAACGCAGACAGGCGGTGGAGGAGATGGAGAGATCACTCTCTTCCTCTTCTCTGCAGCTGTGATCTGATCACATGATCGGGTCACTGTCACATGATTGGCTCATACAGCAGAGCCTGAGCTGAGACTCATTAGCATATCACTTCTGATGCTCTCGTATGTTTTCCATACATGTTTATTATGGCCAGAACATATACCATTTGGGCTTTTAAAATTTCCGTGATTTTTTTTGTGGAACATTTGTTCATTGAAAAAAACAATCACTGGCACATGTACGATTTTAATCCGAGTTATGGACAAAATTCCCCCATGCAAGGTTATGGATCCATGAAGATTATGTTTGCTTTCTGATGTTTAACTTTGCAGTGGACAGTAGAAGCTTTGCATTTTTTGGCGGCACACTAGAAAATCACTGATGGTAAAAACTAAATACTAAACAAGCACTGATGGAAATGGGATCCAAAATAAAATATTGTAACTTTTTTGCTAATGAAAAAAATCTCTTAGGCCTGCAACACACATCCGTGCCCCTGGTACGTGTTTGGCAGTTTTTTCACGTACTGGTGGCACGAAGACACGTGGACCTATGTTTTCATTATTGTTTGGACACACGTAAGTATTTTGGAACGGAACGTGTGTCCGTTCTGTACTTATGGGCATCCGTGATTTTCTCACGCTGACATGTCCACGTATTCTGCGGCAGCACGGGTGTCACACGGCCCGTACCCGTACCACACGGATGTAGTGTGGATGCGATTCCGTGTGACACGCGCCGGAGAACACGTGTGAATAATTTAAAAAAAACACACATACTCACCTCCACCAGCCCCGCAGATTCTTCCGCTGCATAATGTTCCTGCCGGTCACCGCTCGTTATGAGCGTGTAAAGGAGGTGGGTGAGCTGTCACGAGTGCTAATCTCCGCCCCTCCGCTCGGCCGGAAGCAGCGTCAGCAGGGAGTAGGCGGGGCTGGAGTCGAAGATCAGAACCCAGGACAGCAGCGCAGACCACGTGAGTACAAGTGCAAATTACTAGTTCTCTGTGTGCTATCACGGATAGCACACGGAGAACACACGTGGACCGCACGAACTCGAGACACGTACTTATCACACGCAACACACAGGGAAAATACGTGTCTCGCGGCACGTGCATGTTTGTAACGGATGTGTGTTGGAGGCCCTAAGGAGTGCAAAGTAGTCGGTATGTAAAAGGCTGCTACAGGGAGAAAATCTGTCTCTTTGTACTGAGAGGGATACATCTTTTAGTTTTAATTCTACTGTACTGTTTACTATTCATGCTGTAGGAAGCATTTTGGTAAACCTCTTCTTTTTTATATTGATGTGACAAAGTATAGCATTGATGCAACACCTCCGATATTTACTTACTGGAGCCCGATGACATGGGAAATTCTCATTGGCTCCCAGCATAAAGGAATGGCTTTAATTTTCTGATGTTGATGGAGGAAATGATCTCCTATGAACTTGGTCTCTCTGATCAGTTTTGTGGCACTTGGGCATCCTGGTTGGACTTTCGTCATTTTGGTCTTGGTTTTGAAAGATTGCAGGGTTGATCCTAGGATTCAGTCCACTGATGAGGCATACATAGTTGCTATTTGTTTTATAGGGTATGAAAGTAAATGTTTATGTTGTTTTTACTATAAATTACACGGTTTTGTATATGACTGTAACTTTTAGCTTGCATAATTATGTTGAGAGTTTTTATTTTAAATACAGTATATTTCTTTTCTCTTTTATTTCCAGTTGTCAGAGATTTATGGGAATATTATGACCATTTGGGTTGGACAAAGTCCAGCAATTGTGGTGACTGGATATGAAGCTGTAAAACAATGCCTGATTGACAACGCAGAACAAGTGTCTAATCGACCCACAACACCATACTTTAAGTACTATGCTGAGGAACGAGGTAACTAATAAGTAATATTACATTACAGTGGCATGTAAAAGTTTGGGCACCCCTGGTCAAAATTACTGAGCGATCACCTGCTGACAGGTTATGCCCATGTACACAATGTGCGGTCAGGATCTTACCTATCACCTGTTAAAGGAGTTGTCCAACATTAGCTTAACAAAAATTTTTTATCTGTGCTGTATTGTCATATAAATCACACCTACATTGTTATTTTTTGTTTTCTAACTTTTGTTCCTCTTGAATTATCCCTTTATTCTCGGCAGCTTCTTGTTTACATTCAGATCCAGCAAACATGACCACTTCCTGTGCAAAACCTCAGTCAGAGCTGTCACCGCCCACCCCAGTGTCCAGCCTCGCCCTCTGCCCGCCCCCTGCACACACATTCCCTGTCAGTATTCTTCCCCAGCACCTGACCTGGTATCACTGCAGCATTGCAAATAACAGCCCCACATCGGGCTCTGCAACGCACACGCACACATATGGCTCTGCACCGCACACATATGGCTCTGCACCGCACACATATGGCTCTGCACCGCACACGCACACATATGGCTCTGCACACGCACACATATGGCTCTGCATCCCCCCCCCATAGGGAACACATGTACGGAGTGCATACTCACCCGTCCTCGGTCCCCGCCGCTCCTGCACGTTCGCCAGCTGTCTGTGCTCTCTTCAGCACATTAGTGACATCACCGCTGTGCTGAAGAGAGCACAGACAGCGGGAGGGACAGTGATGAGAAGCTGCGCTGCTTCTCATCAGCACTTTCAAATGTACCGGCATCTGTGATCTGTGATGCCGGTACATTTGAATGTGTGATCCTGAGCAGAGGCCGGGGCTGGCGCTGACACCACGGCAGCCGCCGCCAGGCCCCTCCCCCAGGTCACGGACCCCACAGCAGTGCAGGGGGAGGTTACTGGAGAGCAAAAGAGGTGCGGGGGAATGTGTGGGAGGGTGCAGGGAAGGGGGCGGGGCTCATCGCACTGTACCCGCCCAGCTGGGAGGCGACATGCTGTTCCACATTTGCATGTCAACATGGCCCTGCCCATGTTGACATGAAATGACCAGAAGCAGCAAAATCGTGGCAGGAGCGGTCACATAACCACTCTGAGCCGGGGGAGAGGGGCTGACAGCAGGGCAGGTAAGTGGTCTCTATCTACTTACCTGCCCCAATGTAGCCCAATAGGGAAATAAAAAAAAAAAGTCAAAGAAGCCGGATAACCCCTTTAACAGGTTATGTCCATGTATGCAGTGTGCTGCTGGGATCCGAGCTATCACATTTTTTCTCTTTAGTCTCATAACGGGTTGCTTGTCCCTTTTTCCTGGTTCTCTGACTTAAGGGGGCTTTACACGGTAGCGATATCGCTAGCAATTTCTAGCGATAGCGAGCGTGTAAGTACCCGCCCCCGTCGCGCATGCGATTGTTTGTGATCGCTGCCGTAGCTAACATTATCGCTACGCAGCGTCACACATACTTACCTGGTCGGCGGCGGCGCTGTGACTGCCAAACAATCCCTCCTTCAAGGGGGAGGGACGTTCGGCATCACAGCGACGTCACCGCAACGTCACTAAGCGGCCGGCCAATCAAAGCGGAGGGGCGGAGCTGAGCATGATATAAACATCCCGCCCACCTCTTCCTTCTGCATTGTGGCCTGCGGCAGGTAAGGAGACGTTCCTCGCTCATGCGGTGTCACACATAGCGATGTGTGCTGCCGCATGAGCGATGAACCACAACGCTAAACAACCCATACCGATTTTTGAGTTTGGGACGACCTCTCCATGGTGAACGATTTTCACCATTTTTGAGGTCGCCTAAGGTCGCTGGTAAGTATTACACGCTGCGATATTGTTAATGACGCCGGATGTGCGTCACTAACAATGTGACCCCCGACGATAAAACATTAACGACATCGTAGCGTGTAAAGCCCCCTTAACATATCATATTATAAAGAACCAATCACCAGGTACCTATCCTGTTCCATTATCCCTATTGACTATATTTTATTCACTTATGCATGCACGTCCGCTTCCAATTTTCCTTTTGGAAGTCGTGATTCTATTCATATGCTATTTTTACTCTAGATCACAAGCTATTAAGTCATTCACTTTTTCTCCAATAAGGACCGAGGTTCTACTACTTCGTTCTATCATAAAATTATATTACTTGGTCCACTTATGATGTACACAAATTGATTATTTTTGTTTTAAATTTAATTTTATTTTTTGATTTTTTTTTTGCTTGTGTTTGATAGACAGTTTATTGAAAAAAGCTTATGATTCAATAGCCGAAACGTCTGCACAACTATCAATCCTTGATAACCTGAAAAATGTTGTGATAAATAAAGTAATATCTTTCACATGAAAAATCAAGTTCACTTTGTTCCTTTTTGAGTGCCGAAGTATGTGAGACTGTGTGACATTTACGTAAATTTACTTCTGAGCACCAACTGACGGTTGAGCTAGGCCTCTCTCTTTTTATCACCTAGTGCCAGGTTATGTCCATGTACAGTGTGCTGCCGGGATGGGAGCTATCACCTGGTGACAGGTTATGTGTTCTGTCTTCTATTCATTAAATAGGATAAGGGTAATATCGTTTGTTGCCCACAAGAGGTCACTGTTGGCTTTCTTATGTTTTAAGTGTTTTCCTCATACATCTCCACAGTATTTCTGTGGGTTGGAGCCTGTTGCTTTAAGGAAAAGATACTTCCTTGGACTGCCCCTTTTCCCTTCCCTTCCTGAGTTGGAGACGCAGATGTCTTGGTGCCTCCATAGGATTCAGAGGTGCTATAGCTGGCTCCAGTGCCTTTTCTTCAATCGTTCCTCCTGACTAGTGGATCCCGGTAGGAATCATTGTATTAAACTACATATTTATGTTAGAATATGTGTACAGTTGTTATGTAGGCACTGTGAAGTAACAGTGGCTCTACTCAGATTACATAGGCCGTGATACATGCAGAGCAGGTGTAGGGCAGCATCCGCAGTGTAAATGTTGTATTCAGTCATATGCATTGCTCTCTGTTATGCAGATTCTGTAAATACCAGTACTACTATGTATGTCATTCTGTTATTTGTGATATGCCTGTACTGATTTGGATTTGTATCTTTTGTTATAGTTTTTACCAATTAATCATCCATTTCTTATGATCATCCACCTATCCATCATCATTTAATAAATAAAGACTTAAAGGCAACACAGTCTGTTTATTGAAACAGTGGATGAAGGTTAGCTGTATGCCGGAGTCCACACAGCTCACACGTGGACGAAGGCAGAACAGTAAAAACGGGCTGCTGGTCGCAGGCAGCGATTGTACGAACTGTACGGGACAGCTAACACCCATGCTACACGGCACACGGGTATTACAGCAGCTGCCATACAGCTACATAGAACAAGAGCGCAGTCCAGCTCCAGTAAAGATAGCCGGTCGCAAGCTGTAGTACGGGACCGCTAACATCCACACTGTACCGCATATGGATGTCGCAGCAGCCACCATACAGCCGCAGTGACTAGACCGCAGTACGCCAGAAACCACCATTCCACTCTCCACCACGCGGAAGGCCGTCCGCAAATAGACTCTGTTTCCCGCTAAAGTAGTCTGCAGCCAAGTGCACAATGTCTGTCAGCCGAGCGTCTTCCCTGAAGACAAGGTCACGGGCAAGCTCTACTAAGTCCTCAATTAGGGAGCTTGCTGCCGTCGTCCGCGCTGAGGCCGAAGCAGCTAAAGTGAGGTCCTCCTTCGCTGAGCAGGAAATGCAACTCAAACTAAAACAGACAGAGAGTGCACGTCTGCAATCAGAACAAGAAGCAGAGAGTGCACGTCTGCAACTGACTCTAGAAAGACTTGCCGTAGAAAAGGAGACAGCGGCCGCAATAGCCAAGGCAGAGTTCCTGGAAGCGGCAGAGCACCCCGAAGAAAGACGCAGCGATGTTCTTGGGCCGGACCTAAACCAGCAGGATCCAGCACAGCGCGTCACAGAATACGTCTACCAATACTCCAGGATAGATGACAGCTCAGATGTGCTTCACCGAACAGACTACACAGACGGCCAGCCATCCAACCTCGAATTACACCGCTTCAAGCAAGAGAGTGTACAGCACGAGGAGGTTCACCAAAACTACTATTCCACAGAGCGGAAGGTACAACCACCATCTTACCACAAAGAGACACCTTCCTCTCCGGGGAGGTACTATGCTGACTTTCCGAAGGCGGAAACACCCTACAGGTATGGTGATACACCACACAATAGACACGACCACACACCGGCTCGCACCAGCACTGACCAAGCCACCATGGACTTTGCAAAGTTCTTTGCTCGTCGAGATCTGATCACAAAAGGACTTGTAAAGTTCGATGATCGTGCCGAGAATTATAGGTCGTGGCGAGCCTCGTTCCAGAACACTATAAGAGGTTTGGACCTTTCTTGTAGTGAGGAGTTAGATCTCCTGGTAAAATGGCTTGGTAGTGAATCGGTAGAACACGCCAAAAGACTAAGAGACATTAACATTAAAAACCCACCCAAAGGTCTACACTTGGCGTGGAAGAGACTTGATGAATGCTATGGGTCCATAGAAGTTATTGAAAATGCTTTGTTTAAAAGAATTGATGACTTCCCTAAGATAGGACCCAAAGGCTTTCAAAGGCTAAGAGAGCTAAGTGATCTGTTAGTAGAGTTACAGGTTGCCCAAGAGGAAGGAGATTTGCCCGGATTGGCATTCTTGGATACCGCTAGGGGTGTCAATCCGATAGTGCAAAAACTTCCTTACAATCTACAAGAAAAGTGGGTCTCACACGGTTCACGGTATAAGCAAACACATAACGCGCCATTCCCGCCCTTTGCTGTATTTGTAGGTTTTGTAGCTCAGCAAGCTAAAATCAGAAATGACCCTAGTTTTGATTTTACTCTGTCATGTACCACCGCCCCCGGTGTCAAACCCAGTAGGGCACCCGTGGCAGTCCACAAAACTAACATTGTCTCCTCAGGTCCTGCTCACAAAGAGAGTAAGCATCCTCCAGAAGAGAACAAACCCCAGGATATCAGTAAACAGTGTCCTCTACACCGGAAACCACATCCTCTACTAAAATGCAGAGCCTTCAGGGAGAAGTCTCTAGAGGATCGCAAAGGCTTCCTCAAGGAACACAACATCTGCTTCAAATGCTGTGCTGCAACATCGCACATGGCCAGAAACTGCGAAGCTAGCGTGAAATGTGCAGAATGTGACAGCACGGATCACAATACAGCCTTACACCCTGGACCACCTACACGAGTGTTGCCGCAAGCAGAAGAACACGATGGAAAACAGAAGAAAACTGATGAAGACACCACGGTGCTTACCTCTCAATGTACGGAGATCTGTAAAGGACTCACAGGAGGAAGGTCCTGTTCGAAAATCTGCCTTGTCAGAGTCTACCCAGCAGGCCGCAGGGACAAAGCAATTAAGATCTATGCGATCTTGGACGACCAGAGCAACAGGTCTCTTGCCAAGTCCATCTTCTTCAGCAGTTTCAACATTGCAGGCCCCGGTTCTCCCTACTCCTTGAAGACATGTTCAGGTACCGTTGAGACGGCGGGGAGGAAGGCAAGTGGATACAAGGTGGAATCCATAGATGGTCAGACCTGCCTATCATTACCTACCATACTGGAGTGCAACCAGATTCCTGACAACAGGTCCGAGATACCTTCACCAGAGGTAGCAGCTCATCACCCCCATCTGAAGCGTATAGCTCACCTGATTCCAGAACTGGACTCAGAAGCTCCAATAGCCTTACTCCTTGGAAGAGACATGCTACGCGTGCATAAGGCTAGAGAGTCCATTAACAACTTCCAGAACGCTCCATATGCGCAGAGACTTGACCTAGGATGGGTCATAGTAGGAGATGTCTGTCTAGGAGGAGCACACAAGCCAGACTCAGTCAACAGTATGCTCACCAACACACTAGAAAATGGACGTCCGTCTTTCTTCCGACCATGTCACAACAGTCTGTTGGTAAAGGAATTACCAAGCAGTACTCCTCTGCCATGTCTTTTCGCAGTTCCTTCCAACGAAGACCACGCTTGTGAGGGCGAACAAGACCACATAGGCTGTACAGTCTTCCACAGGACCAAAGAGGACAACAAAACAGCAATGTCCATAGAAGACAGGATGTTCTTGGACATCATGGACCAAGAAATAACCAAAGACAAGTCGAACAGCTGGGTGGCACCCTTACCATTACGACCACGGAGACAACGCCTACCCAACAACAGGGAACAGGTCTACAGTCGATTTGTCTCCCTCAGACACAAGCTCAAGAAGTCTCCCGAGATGAGAGAACATTTCTTTACCTTCATGGAGAAGATATTCCGAAATAACCATGCAGAGATCGCACCTACACTACGAGACTCTGAGGAACGCTGGTACTTACCCATCTTCGGAGTGTACCATCCTAAAAAGCCAGGCCAAATAAGAGTGGTGTTCGACTCAAGTGCCAAGTGCGAAGACGTCTCGTTGAATGATGTCCTACTATCTGGCCCAGACCTCAACAACAGACTCCTAGAAGTTCTACTCTGTTTCCGCAGAGATACGGTGGCATTTATGGCTGACATCCAACAGATGTTTCACTGCTTTCTCGTCAAAAAGGAACACAGAAACTACCTGAGGTTTTTCTGGTACCGTGACAACGACCCAGATAAAGACATCATAGAGTACCGGATGAGGGTACACATCTTCGGGAATAGTCCTTCCCCCCGCAGTGGCTATCTACGGTCTCAGGAATTCTGCCAAAAAAGGTGAAGAGAAGTACGGGTCGGATGTCAGATCCTTTGTGGAAAAGGATTTCTACGTAGACGACTGCTTGAAAGCCACACCCACAAACGAGGCAGCAATCAGTCTTCTAAAAAGAGCTCAAGAAATGCTCGCTGAGTCCAACTTAAGGTTGCATAAGATTGCATCCAATAGCCGAGAACTGATGGAAGCCTTTCCCTCTCAAGACTATTCCAGTGATCTGAAGGGCATAGACCTGAGCATCGACTCTCTTCCCATGCAACGGAGCCTAGGACTACTTTGGGACTTGAAGACAGATGCCTTCACCTTTCAGATCAACAAAGAAGAAAAATCCTTCACACGTAGAGGTGTCCTTTCCTTTGTGAATAGTTTGTACGATCCTCTGGGATTCTGTCACGCTCCCCGGGTCCTCTGCTCCGCTCCCCGGCTCACCTGCCACGCTTCCCGCTCTCCAGCCTCCATTGCCCGCGCTTCCCAGGCCTCCTGGTCCCCGCTCCCGGCGCCCGTCGGCTTCCCAGCCCCTGCCCGGCTCTGCTGCTTCCTCCTCTCAGCTTCCTGCCCTGGCTTCTGGCACCCGGGCCGCGCGCATGCGCATTAGGGCGCGCGCGCGGTCACTGACCCTTTCTTAAAGGGCCAGTGTCCACTAACAGGAAATGATGCACTAAGGTACAGGGTATAAAGGGGTTTAATGTCCAAGGGGGCGGGGCCTGTTCTTCGTGTTTCCCAAGCTAGGAGTCAGGTCTCCTTGTGTTCCTGTGAGATACTTACCTCTCTCTCTTCTAGAGCCGATCCTGCATTGCCATCCGGTCCTGCTGTATCTCGAACCTCGAACGCTGCCTATCTGCCATCCTGACAGTCCGTACCATCTCTGTTCCCTGCGGTGACCCGTCATCTCGCTCCAACGGTTCCGGACCCCGCCTGACATCATCCCGGCTTCCAAACCTGAGCTCCGTCACCCGGACCACCACCAGTGACCCCGTGGTCCCAGGGACTTCTCCATTGTGCTCTAGTGCACGGACTGTCCTGCTACCTAAAGTGCTCCGGCTACCGGACTCCTTTCCCTCATCAGGGAGTTCGGCCCAGTGGATCCACCTCCCGGGTCTGCCCATCCATCTGGCACTAACAGTAAGAACAGGCCATGGATCCCGCCGAAGCACTAGCGGCCTTGCATGAGGAACTCCAACGCCAGCGTGAAGTCCAGACCCGCATGCTGAACTTTATGACTTCCGTGGACGCCCGCTTGAACACGCTACAAGCCTCGGTCACATCTTCAGCGCCCCGGGTCTCCACTAGTCAATCCACGGCTCCCGCTCCCGTGGCAGCCTGCTCGGATGCTTCCAGACTTCGTTTGGCCTCACCACCCCGGTACGCCGGAGATCCTAAGACCTGCAGGGGGTTTATAAACCAATGCTCCCTCCATTTCACGCAGCTGCCGCATTTGTTTGCCTCCGACCAAGCCAAGGTCGCCTTCATAATGTCTCATCTAGAGGGCGAGGCACTGGTGTGGATGAACCCCTTGTGGGAGAAGGAGGACCCTATGACCAAGAACCTCCAGGAGTTCCTGCAGGCCTTTCGCGGCACCTTTGACGAGCCTGGACGCGCCTCCGCGTCTGCTTCATCTCTTCTCCGGTTACGTCAGGGAACTCTGACGGTGGGTCAATACGCCATCCGTTTCCGCACCTTGGCTTCGGAACTCGGGTGGAATAACGAGGCCCTAACCGCCGCCTTCTGGGAAGGACTCTCGGGTCGAATCAAAGATGAGCTGGCTGGTCGTGACGTACCGTCCACCCTGGACGCCCTGATTACCCTAGCGACTCGAGTGGACATTCGCTTTCAGGAGCGGTCCAAAGAGGTGTCCCGTGAGAGACGTTCAGTACGGCATTCCTCTCCTCCACAGAAGCCCGCCGTACTCCAGTCAACGGCCTCTGGTGTCTCCGTCCATGAGCCCATGCAGATTGACCGTGTGCGACAGTCTGAACAACGTCGATCAGAGCGGCTCGCCAAGGGCCTCTGCTTCTACTGCGGAGAAGGCACACACCTGCTACGCTGGACGCTCTGTCCAGAGAGGCCGGGAAACTCCAAAGCCTAGGGTTGGTAGGAGAGGCCACCCTAGGTGCTTGGACTCTCTCAGACCCGGTTACATGGACTGTGCAAGTGACAATGGGAGAGACGCGGTTCACGGCTGAGGCGTACCTCGATTCTGGGGCAGCAGGCAATTTCATCCAGCAGGCCACGGTGGACAAATACCAGGTGCCTGTTACTCCACTCGCCAAACCTCTTGTGATTGCCTCTGTGGATGGGAGACCCCTCTCTGACACCATCTCCTGGATCACCAAGCCGCTTGAACTGCGTATCGGTGCTCTGCACACCGAGAACATCGCTCTCTACGTCCTCCCACACATGTCACATCAAATCCTGCTGGGTCTTCCTTGGTTGCGGACACACGAACCCTCAGTCAGCTGGGGCACTGGTGATATCACTCGATGGGGGTCTTCTTGTCATGAGAACTGTCTGAAGACCATACAACCCATCCGGCGACCTCCGGTTCCAGAGTCCCTACCGGGACTGCCCTCAGCCTATTGGTCCTTCGCGGACGTCTTTGACAAGAAGGAGTCAGAGGTACTTCCGCCACATCGTCCTTACGATTGTGCCATTGACCTGCTCCCGGGAACTACACCACCTCCAGGACGGATATATCCACTGTCTCCAGCCGAAACAAGGGCCATGTCTACGTACATCACAGAGAGCCTGGCTAGGGGATTCATTCGGAGATCCTCCTCTCCTGCTGGAGGAGGCTTCTTCTTCGTAAAGAAGAAAGAGGGCGACCTACGCCCATGCATAGACTACCGGGGATTGAACCAAATCACCGTAAAAAACAAGTACCCCCTGCCGCTCATCCCCGAATTGTTTGATCGGCTCAGAGGAGCTTGTGTGTTCACCAAGTTGGATCTTCAGGGTGCCTACAACCTGGTCCGTATCCGCTCGGGGGACGAATGGAAGACCGCGTTCAACACTCGCGATGGGCACTATGAATATTGCGTGATGCCCTTCGGCCTGTGTAACGCACCAGCAGTCTTCCAAGAATTAGTGAACGACGTGTTCCGGGACCTTCTCTACGTCTGTGTGGTGGTATATCTGGATGACATCCTTGTCTTCTCTCCGGACCTCCAGACCCACCGAGAGAACGTGCAACTGGTTCTACAAAGACTGAGAGAGAATCGTCTGTACGCCAAGTACGAGAAGTGTGTCTTCGAACAGTCTTCTCTCCCCTTCCTGGGTTACCTCATCACCGATACCGGACTGCAGATGGATCCAAAGAAGGTCTCTTCCATTCTCAACTGGCCTCCTCCTTCTGGACTGAAGGCAATCCAACGCTTTCTGGGATTCGCCAACTATTACCGCCAGTTCATTCCTCACTTCTCTGCTCTGACTGCTCCTCTCTCCGCCTTGACCAAGAAGGGGGCTAATCCAAAGGACTGGTCACCTGCGGCCGACGCCGCGTTTGGCTCTCTAAAGCGAGCCTTTGCCTACTCTCCTGTACTCCACCGTCCAGAGTTAAACCGCCAGTTCACCTTGGAGGTGGATGCCTCCTCCTCGGGAGCCGGAGCAGTGCTCATGCAGAAGTCCTCCTCCGGGAAGATGGTGACTTGCGGTTTCTTCTCCAAGAGCTTCTCCGCGCCTGAACCCAATTACACCATCGGTGACCGAGAGCTATTGGCAGTCAAACTGGCTCTGGAGGAATGGCGCTATCTTCTGGAAGGAGCAGTGTACCCCGTCATTATTTACACGGACCACAAAAACCTGGAATACCTGCGGTCTGCTCAGCGACTGAACCCACGGCAAGCCTGGTGGTCCTTGTTCTTTGCCAGGTTCGACTTCCAGCTCCATTTCCGACCTGCGAACAAGAATGTACGCGCTGATGCCTTGTCTAGGTCTTTCATGCCCATGGAGCAAGAGGAGGAGACATCCCAACCCATCATCTGTCCTAGTAAGATTATTCCGGTGGCTCCTGTCACCCTGGCCCAGATACCGCCCGGGAAGACCTATGTCTCTGAGACTGACAGGCAAAAAGTGTTACACTGGGGCCATGCCTCGAAAACAGCCGGTCATGCTGGTCAGAAGAGAACATGGAGTGCGATTGTACGTCATTACTGGTGGCCATCCCTTCGCACGGACGTCGCCTCTTTTGTCTCTGCCTGCTCCTCTTGTGCCAGGAACAAGACGCCCAAACACCTGCCATATGGCCGTCTTCTGCCTCTGCCTATACCCTCAGTTCCCTGGCAACACATTGCGATGGACTTTATTACGGACTTGCCATTGTCCTCCGGACACACAGTCATATGGGTCGTGGTGGATCGGTTCTCTAAAATGGCCCATTTCGTCCCTATGGCTGGACTGCCCTCTGCCCAGGAACTCGCGGACGCCTATATACATCACATCTTCCGCTTGCATGGCTTTCCATCACATATTGTGTCCGACAGAGGAACTCAGTTCACCTCCCGCTTCTGGAGGGCTCTCTGTAAACATCTGGGAGTAACTCTGGACTTTTCTTCTGCCTACCATCCTCAGTCGAACGGCCAAGTGGAACGGGTCAATCAGATATTGACCTCCTTCTTACGTCACTACGTCAACGCCCATCATGACGATTGGTCCACGCTTCTTCCTTGGGCTGAATTCTCCCATAATCACCACGTCAGTGAGTCCTCCTCCAGTTCTCCCTTCCATGTCGTCTACGGACTTCAGCCGTCTGTCCCATTGCCTGTATCCTCTTCCTCGGATATCCCTGCTGCTGATGCAGTACTCCGTGACTTTACAACCATTTGGGACTCAGTTAAGGCGTCCCTTGCACGTGCATCTCTGCGGATGAAGAGACACGCGGACAAGAGACGTCTGGATCCTCCATGTTTCTCTCCAGGAGATCTCTTCTGGCTTGCTTCTAAGTACGTCCGATTGAAGTTACCATCCTACAAGCTGGGACCTCGCTACATCGGACCGTTTAAAGTCCTCGGCAAGATCAATGAGGTCTCCTACAAACTGCAGCTCCCGGCCACGATGAGGATACCCAACTCCTTCCACGTCTCTCTGCTCAAGCCGGTTGTCCTTGGTCCCTTCTCCGCTGCTGCCAGTCCGGCTCCTCCTCCTATTGCTGAGGACGACATCTATGCGGTAAGGGATATCGTGGCCATGAAGACCGTACGAGGTCGACAGTTCTTCCTGGTGGACTGGGCAGGGTATGGTCCTGAGGATAGGTCCTGGGAGCCCAGGGAGAATGTGGGCACTCCTCTGATCCGTGCCTTCCTGTCCCGGTTGCGGGGAGGGGGGTGTGGGGGGGGGTACTGTCACGCTCCCCGGGTCCTCTGCTCCGCTCCCCGGCTCACCTGCCACGCTTCCCGCTCTCCAGCCTCCATTGCCCGCGCTTCCCAGGCCTCCTGGTCCCCGCTCCCGGCGCCCGTCGGCTTCCCAGCCCCTGCCCGGCTCTGCTGCTTCCTCCTCTCAGCTTCCTGCCCTGGCTTCTGGCACCCGGGCCGCGCGCATGCGCATTAGGGCGCGCGCGCGGTCACTGACCCTTTCTTAAAGGGCCAGTGTCCACTAACAGGAAATGATGCACTAAGGTACAGGGTATAAAGGGGTTTAATGTCCAAGGGGGCGGGGCCTGTTCTTCGTGTTTCCCAAGCTAGGAGTCAGGTCTCCTTGTGTTCCTGTGAGATACTTACCTCTCTCTCTTCTAGAGCCGATCCTGCATTGCCATCCGGTCCTGCTGTATCTCGAACCTCGAACGCTGCCTATCTGCCATCCTGACAGTCCGTACCATCTCTGTTCCCTGCGGTGACCCGTCATCTCGCTCCAACGGTTCCGGACCCCGCCTGACATCATCCCGGCTTCCGAACCTGAGCTCCGTCACCCGGACCACCACCAGTGACCCCGTGGTCCCAGGGACTTCTCCATTGTGCTCTAGTGCACGGACTGTCCTGCTACCTAAAGTGCTCCGGCTACCGGACTCCTTTCCCTCATCAGGGAGTTCGGCCCAGTGGATCCACCTCCCGGGTCTGCCCATCCATCTGGCCCTAACAGATTCGTAGCTCCAGTTACCGTCCAAGGTAAAATGATGCTAAGAGACTTCACCCAAGAGACATCTGATTGGGATGATACACTTCCTGCAGAAAAGGCAGACCTGTGGGCAGAGTGGAGGAAGTCTCTCGAGGCCTTGACCGATCTTCATGTGAACCGACCATACGCTCCTTTGCCATCCACAGAAGTCAAATCTCAAAGACTCTGTATCTTCTGCGATGCATCAGTCAAAGCAATCGCAGCAGTAGTATACCTTAAAACCACCGATGTGAATGAACAGATCCATATTGGGTTCGTCATGAGTCGGACAAAACTGGCGCCACTCCGTGAACACACGATACCTAGACTGGAACTCTGTGCTGCCGTCCTTGCAGTTGAGCTGGCTGAACTTATCTCAGATGGAATGAATCAGGAGATCAAAGATGCAGAGTTCTACACTGACAGCAAGGTGGTACTAGGATACATCTACAACGAAACACGACGCTTCTACGTCTACGTCAGCAACCGGGTGTTGAGAATAAGAAGATCAACTTGCCCTGATCAGTGGCATTACGTATCTACTCATCACAATCCCGCCGACCATGCGACTAGATCCGTTGCACCAAGTCACCTTAAGGACACTACATGGTTCACAGGCCCTGCCTTCCTGTACCAGACAACATCCTACATCAGCAGGCCCGAAACATTCGAACTGGTGGATCCAGATGTCGACGACGACCTTCGTCCTCAAGTGTCAGCTCTTCATACAGTGGTTTCAGGATGTCACCTCGGATCTCATCGGTTCAGTAGATTCTCAACCTGGGACTCACTTGTTAGGGCCATCGCCTTTTTACTACACGTGACTCAGTTTTACAAGTCCGAACTACCAACAAATCAGAGATGCAGTAAAGGTTGGCATCACTGCAAGCATGCGTTTACTGCTCCCAACCTAGAGAAAGCCAAGATTACAATACTCCATGTTGTACAAAATGAAGCCTACAACAAGGAAATAGGCAATCTCGACAAAGGACTACCCATTCCTAGAGACAGTGCGTTGAGGAAACTCGACCCGTTCATTGACAAAGATGGGCTGCTGAAAATAGGTGGCCGCATTCAAGAAGCTAAGGTAGAAGTCTCAGAGAAACACCCGGTAATAATTCCCAGACGTCATCACGTCACAACCTTGCTCATTCATGCCTGTTTTACCTCTAGGTTACCTAGACTAACCTTTCTGGGTTCCTTGCAGGCCTTTTCTTGCTGCTATCAGTGCTCATTGCTTTCTTGCACTGTTATATTTGCATTGGTGTATCAGTACCTTTGGGGCCACTACTGTTGTTGGTTCTATTTAGACTGACAATCTTGGTTTGCATACTGATATATAGTGTCTCAGTCAGTTTCTATATTTGGTTCCCATATTGATATACCTGCATTGTATTGTATATTGCCTCAGCACTTTAATTGTGGTCCATGGGAGGAGTGTCTTGCTGTTTTTACATGTTTTTATGGTGTTTGCACTGTATTTTTCCTCAATAAATTCCATGTTATATTTTGTATATGTATTCAGTGAGTTGAGTGCTTTTTGCCTACTTCTTTTTCTCTTCTACATATACAGTTTGGTAGGCTTGCACCCTCACTTCTTGTATATTTTTGTTATTATAGCTGTGCAGCTCTGTCTCTTGTTTAGAACCTTGCTCATTCAACATCATCACATCTTGGTGAGACATCAAGGTCGTTTGTTTACCGAAGGGAGTCTACGAGCGGCTGGACTATGGATAGTCGGAGCGAAGAGAAGCGCGAGCAAACTCATCTTCAACTGCGTTACGTGTCGCAAACTTCGTGGCATGTTTCAAAACCAGAAGATGGCCAATCTTCCACCTGACAGGCCCAGTACTGAACCCCCCTTCACCAACGTTGGACTGGATGTGTTCGGCCCCTGGTCCGTAGCTACAAGACGCACTAGGAAGGTCCATGCCGAAGCAAAGTGTTGGGCAGTTCTATTCACCTGTTTGTCTGTCAGAGCTGTTCATATCGAAGTAATAGAATCTATGGACACTTCAAGTTTCATAAATGCACTTCGACGCTTCATCGCTATCAGAGGCCCTGTGAAGCACATTCGTTCTGATAGAGGCACGAACTTTATTGGAGCAGCAAGAGAACTCCAAATCCCTTCCAATCTAGACATTACAAATGTAGAGAGGTGCCTAGGTGAGCAAGGATGCACCTGGACCTTCAACCCGCCACACTCTTCGCACATGGGAGGCACCTGGGAAAGAATGATAGGAATTGCACGCAAGATTCTATCCTCTTGCAAGCAAACACCAGACTTACCCACGAAAGCTTGACTACGTTCTTGGCCGAAGTTACAGCTATCATGAATGCTAGGCCATTGACAGCTCTTTCTGGAGATTCTGGAGACTCAACAGTTCTTACTCCTGCCATGTTACTTACACAGAAAACCTGTGTCCCAGGAGCTCCACCTGGAGAATTCACCGAGAAAGACCTCTACAGAAGACAATGGAGGCAAGTACAAAACGTGTCCAATGCCTTTTGGGACAGATGGAGGAAACAATATCTCTCCACTCTGCAAACCAGAACAAAATGGCAGAAAGACCATCCAAACATCAGACTTGGCGATGTGGTACTTGTAAAGGACAGTCAATCACACCGAAATGAGTGGCCACTCGGCCTGGTCACCAAACCCTTTCCCAGCAAGGATGGGAGAGTACGCAAGGTAGAGGTCAGAGTGAGCAAGCTCGGAGAGAACAAACTGTTCACCAGACCAGTCACTGAACTTGTGTTGTTGTTATCCCCTCAGGAGTCCAATAGTGGCATTGGTTAACACCAAGCGGGGAGTGTTCTGTCTTCTATTCATTAAATAGGATAAGGGTAATATCGTTTGTTGCCCACAAGAGGTCACTGTTGGCTTTCTTATGTTTTAAGTGTTTTCCTCATAAATCTCCACAGTATTTCTGTGGGTTGGAGCCTGTTGCTTTAAGGAAAAGATACTTCCTTGGACTGCCCCTTTTCCCTTCCCTTCCTGAGTTGGAGACGCAGATGTCTTGGTGCCTCCATAGGATTCAGAGGTGCTGTAGCTGGCTCCAGTTCCTTTTCTTCAATCGTTCCTCCTGACTAGTGGATCCCGGTAGGAATCATTGTACTAAACTACATATTTATGTTAGAATATGTGTACAGTTGTTATGTAGGCACTGTGAAGTAACAATGGCTCTACTCAGATTACATAGGCCGTGATACATGCAGAGCAGGTGTAGGGCAGCATCCGCAGTGTAAATGTTGTATTCAGTCATATGCATTGCTCTCTGTTATGCAGATTCTGTAAATACCAGTACTACTATGTATGTCATTCTGTTATTTGTGATATGCCTGTACTGATTTGGATTTGTATCTTTTGTTATAGTTTTTACCAATTAATCATCCATTTCTTATGATCATCCACCTAGCCATCATCATTTAATAAATAAAGACTTAAAGGCAACACAGTCTGTTTATTGAAACAGTGGATGAAGGTTAGCTGTATGCCGGAGTCCACACAGCTCACACGTGGACGAATGCAGAACATTATGTCCACGTACGAAGTGTGCTGGCAGGATGAGAGCTATCGCCTAGTGACAAGTTATGTCCACGTACGCAGTGTGCTGGCAGGATGAGAGCTATCACCTAGTGCCAGGTTATATCCATGTACGCAGTGTGCTGGTAGGATGAGAGCTATCACCTGGTGAAAGGTTATATCCATGTACGCAGTGTGCTGGCAGGGTGAGAGCTATCACCTGCTGACAGCTTGTGTCCATGTACGCAGTGTGCTGGCAGGATGAGAGCTAACACCTGCTGACAGGTTATATCCATGTACGCAGTGTGCTGGCAGGATGAGAGCTAACACCTGCTGACAGGTTGTGTCCATGTACGCAGTGTGCTGGCAGGATGAGCGCTAACACCTGGTGACAGGTTATATCCATGTACGCAGGGTGCAGGCAGGGTGACAGCTATCACCTGGTGACAGGTTATATCCATGTACGCAGTGTGCTGCCAGGATGAGAGCTATCACCCGGTGACAGGTTATATCCATGTACGCAGTGTGCTGGCAGGATGAGAGCTAACACCTGCTGACAGGTTGTGTCCATGTACGCAGTGTGCTGGCAGGGTGAGAGCTATCACCTGGTGACAGGTTATATCCATGTATGCAGTGTGCTGGCAGGATGAGAGCTATCACCTGGTGACAGGTTGTGTCCATGTACGCAGTGTGCTGGCAGGATGAGAGCTATCACCCGGTGACAGGTTATATCCATGTACGCAGGGTGCTGGCAGGATGAGAGCTATCACCTGATGACAGGTTATGTCCCTGTACACAGTGTGCTGCCAGGATGAGGGCTTAAACCTGGTGAAAGGTTTCAGTTGCATGCAAAAGCGTGTGCATCCCTGTTAAAAATTTCTGATATTGTGAACAATTAAGATGAAATGATCTCTAGTAGGCATAAAGTTAAAGATGACACATTTCCTTTGTATTTTAGGAAAAAAAATATAAATATAGTTTAATCTTTTACATTTTTTTATAAAACAAAAAGGAAATTAGGCGGATGCAAAAGTACGGAAGCCCTTGGAAATTTGTGTGCTCAGATAACTTTAAAGGATTCAGACCCTTATTAGCCCATTAGGATTATGGCTTGTTCATTATCATTAGGAAAGGCTAGGTGATGTAAATTTCACAGCTCTATAAACACCCAGACACCTCTAACCTGGTGTCGAATAACAGCAGCCATGGGCTCATCTAATCAGCGGAAAAATGAAAAGGAAAAGGCTATAAGAAGATAGCAAAACGTTTTCAAATTGCCGTTTCCTGAATTTGAAATGTAATTAAGAAATGGCCGTTAACAGGAACAGTGGAGGTCAAGAGAAGGTATGGAAGACCAAGCAAAACATCTGTGAGAGCTGCTTGTAGCATTGCTAGAGAGGCAAATCAGAACCCCTGCGTGACTGCAAAAGACCATCAGGAAAATATAACAGACTGGAGTTGTGGTACATTGTTATACTGTTCAGATATACCTGCATAAATATGGCCTTCATGGAAGAGTCATTGGAAGAAAACCTCTCCTGCATCCATACCATAAAATTCAGGATCAGAAATATGCAAAAAAATCTAAACAATCCTTATGCACTTTGGAAACAAGTCCTGTGTGTTACGCTCACCGAGGAGCGGCGAGCGTCCGGAGGTGGACCCACTGGACCGTGCACCGGACTCCCCTGAGAAGGCGACCAGCAGCGAACCCCTATACAGGGACTGTGCGGCGCCTCCCCAGAAGGCCTAAATGCACGGCAGCCAGGAACCGGTAGTAGGAGTCTCTGTAGGGCCAGGTGTAGCAAGGTTGTGACGTCCACAGCCGGCAGGACACGGAAACTGCACCGGAGATGTTCACAGCAGGTGACGTCCGCCGCAGGTACGGCACGGATAATGTCCACGGCAGGTAGGGCACGGTGACGTCCACTGTCGGTATGAGCGGTGACGTCAACAGCAGGTACGGCACAGATAATGTCCACGGTAGGTAGGGCACGGTGACGTCCACTGTCGGTATGAGCGGTGACGTCCCCAGCCGGAATGATACGGATGGCACTACGGTGAGACAAGGGATTAGAACCAGGTATCAATGCACAGAAAACAGATAACAGCACAGGGGTCTGGACACTGGCAAGCCTCTAATGGAAGCGTTGCTCGGGCGCCTGCTGCTGGGGGAGGTGAACCTAAATACCCATTAGGTAACAGGTGACCTCTGAGGTCACTTCCAGAAAACGGAGCATACCGTTTTAAGAAAGGGGGCGTGGCCTCGCGCGCAGCCTAGAGTCACTTACTGCAGCTCTGTGTAAGGAAGGGAGACAGGAAGAGGCTGCAGCAGGGACCGGTAAGAGAAAGGTCGTCGCTGCCTGGGGCTATGACTGGGAGTTCTAGTGGGAGCCATGCTGGGACTGGGCACATGTGAGGGAGCGCGCCCCCCATGGGGTCTGGTGGGACCAGGCGCTACAGTGTGGACCGATGAGGTTGCAATAGAACTCTTTGGCCACAATGATAAAGGTATGTGTAGAGATTAAAGGGCATAGAATTTGAGGAACAGAACGTCTCGCCAACCATTAAGCAGGTGGGTGGATCAATCATGCTTTGGGGTTGTGTTGGAGCCAATGGCACAGAGAACATTTCATGGGTAAAGGGATGAATGGATGGCCTCTACAAATGGATAATGATCCTAAACACTTGTCAAAATCCACAACAGACTACCTCAAAAGGTGCAAGCTAAAGGTCCTCACAGTCCTCTGATCTGAACATCATTGAAAATCTGTGGCTAGACCCCAAAGGAACAGTGTATGCAAGACGACCCAGGAATCTCACAGAGGTGGAGGACTTTTCCAAGTAGGAATGTAGGAAAATCCCTCAAACAAACAAGAATTGAAAGTCTCTTGGCTGGCTACAAAAAGGATTTACAAACTGTGATACTTGCTAAAGGTTGTTCTACAAGTTACTAACCATACAGGGTGCCCAAACTTTTCCATTGGCCCATTTTTCTTTTTTTGTTAAATTAAAAAATGAAAACTTTTTTTTTGCCTAGAATACATATGAAATGTGTTATCGTTAACTTGTATGCCTTTTAGAAATCATTTAATCTTCAACTTGTTTACTGTTCAAAATAACAGTAATTTGACCAGGGGTGCTCAAACATTTCATGCCACTTTATACTGTAAACTATGCTCCTGATCATGAAAGACTAAATGTACCCTCCACCTGTTACAGTAGATACTGGAATTGGTTTCCATCACAATATGGAACATTGTGTCCATGATATCCTGTTCAGAAACAACACCTGCATACAGTATATCACAAAAGTGAGTACACCCCTCACATTTTTAAAAAAATATCTTATATCTTTTCATGGGACAACACTGAAGATATGACACTTTGAGACAGTGTAAAGTAGTCAGTGTGCAGATTGCATAACAGTGCAAATTTGGTGTGCCCTCTTAATAACTCAAAGTACAGCCATTGATGTCTAAACTGCTGGTGTGGCGCCCCTGACCTGGTCAGGCACCACTGAGTACTGCACCCATGCTGGGGACAGTACAATACAGGTAATCCAGAAGGCTGACCGGGGTGTGGTACACAGGCGCATAGTGATCAGGTCTCACACATGTACCCATGAGAGGACCCCTGGGGATCCCAGGAGGGGGAAAAGCCTTCACCTTCACTGGAATAGTGGAGGGGGCCAAAAGCCTCCATCTCCTCTCAAGGGGTGTGGTAAGAGAGTCTGGTTGCTAGGTGGCGTAGGCAGGCACAAAAGGGAAAAGAGAAGGAGGAGTAAAGAGTCTGAAGCAGAGTGTGGAGGAGTGAGGAGCATGAAGTGGAGCTCTGACAGGAGCAGCAGTGAAGGTCCCAGATGTGAGCCGGTTCAGAGCAGAGTCCAGGGAGCTCCGAGGAGAGCTGACCCCTTCCCCTGGGCTGCTGTAGTCTGACAGCGTCCGCGCAGTGGCTACCGACGGGGGAGAACGGTCAACTAGGAGTGCTACCCGAAACCCATCTCAGCTAGAGAGAAGAGCACGGAGTGGGAAGTAAGGAGACTGCTGGAGAGTACCAGGCCCAAACGGGCGGCAGATCCCGAAGCGGAGATAGATTCAGCTTTCTTTTGCTAAACCTGCCGGTGTGGGGCTCTCAAAGCCCACGCCACAACACCACAAAAGCCGCAGCCACGTAGCCACAGTTAGGGCCCATAGGTCACAGGAGGCAAGCAGCTGGAGTGGCCTGGCCCAGGCAACAAGCACACGGCAAACGAAGGGGAGTGAGGCTTCAGCAACTTCCCTGGGTGACCCCCATAGGGACTCAAAGTCGGGGTCACCCCAAACCACCAAGGGCTAAGGAAGGCGAGTTAGTAGTCACCCTCACAAGTCAGCCTGAAGGACACCTGGTTCCCGCCTGGTTCATCCCAGCTACGCCCGGGTTACTCACCCCGCCATCTGAAGTGAGTAAAAAACCCTGAAAGACATTCTGCCTGTGTGGAGTTATTCTGCGCCTTGTGGTTCTACGCACCTACACAGGGCCCTGGGGCTTGCCTCACTCTCAGGAGGCTATTCCAACTAACTGCACTCACCATCAGCCCCAGGCGCCCCTCAACCTGCAGTGGCGGTCCCCACTGACCGCAATACTGAGAGTGGCGTCACGACAATCAAGAAGAAGATCTCCTACCTGTGACAAGATCCAGCCGAGTGGAGTCCCTGAAGGTAATGTGTGGCACCCCAGGGTTGCCACACAAAGGGTTAACTCCCCACACACAACACCAAGACCTCCTGGCCAGAAGGGGGAGACCAAGCTGCTTCCCTGTATATTCTGGTGGAGGGAGGAAATGGTCAGGAGTAGTTTCAGTTTGGAAGTTCAGTGCAGAGGACTGAGGAGAAAGGATCTCTGTAGGTTGGAAGCTGGCTTTAGCTCACCTCAGGATCCACTGACCAATTCCAGGCCTAGCTGAGGGTCTGAGGAAAGGAGAAAGCGTACACAGAGGAACATTCCTGGGAGACAGAGCATTGCTGAGATTATCCCAGTGGAGCACACAGAACGGATGCTGGATCCGAGACTGCAGGTTACATACTGCATAGTTACCACCAGAGAAGTGAAGATTCCAGATCTTTCACCTGTACCACAGACACAAGCAACATAGGAGAGTTCAGGAACATACTAGGAAGGACTCGAGTTGCCTGTCAGGTCGGTACCTAGGAGCAGAGCACAGCAGAGCCGGCTGCATAGTTCACAGCAGCAGGCCACAGACACACAGTGCAGGCAAGGAAGCCAAAACGGCCCGGCTGGGTGGGAGAAACCCTGAACCCCTCACAGACTCCGTGGACAGTACTCTGCTGAATACCATCATCAGTAAAGGACAAAGAAACTGCAAAACCGTGAGTCTGCCTGTTTATTGTGCTCGTGTCCTGCACTCCCCCCATAGACTACTAACACACTGCCCCGGGGAAAAGGCTCTACCCGTGGGGAGCCGTCCCATCTCAAGCTGCCTTCCATCACCCCGGAGGTTCTGCAGCAGCGGTGGTCATCTCTGATCACATTCCACGGGTGGCGTCACGAACATAACCCCCCCCTTTTATTGTGGAACCAGGGAGCACAGACCGGGTCACGACACCGTGATCCCCTTTCCAGAAGCGACCCCTTGGCCCGGTTCTGGGTATCTCCTTAACCCCTGGCGACACAACTTTGGCGCTGCGAACAGGATGCGGACTGGACCCGGCTGCAACCCGGGTGACGTGTGCCTGTAAAGACTTATTGCATCGCATAAAAGACTTGCACTGTGAATTGTTGCACCAAAGAACGGACTTTAAACTTTGCAAAGATACCTGGAAAAATCCAAAAACATCATTGGTAAAATTTTCCAGGCGCCATCTTTAATCGCGCCATTACCTGCTACGCGCGGGAAAACATCGCGCCTAAACTAAGACTCCGCCTACCGCTTGCAGAGGAGGTGCGCTCGGTGCTGCGACCCGAACGAAAACGCAGAAAAGTGCCCCAGGCTTGCTGTCAAGAAGACTGGTGAAATTAACTAAGGGGGCGCAAAGATGTCGCAGCAGGGAGACGCTGTTGTACCCGGAGGTGCAGCGGCACCTATCATGCCGTTCCTGATGCCGTACACCCCGGGTGCAGTGTGGCTGCCGCAGTACTCAGGTGAGCCCAACACACTTAATGACTTTATCGGAAAGCTAAAAATCTACTACAGCATGTACCCCCTGACAGAAGCTCAGCGTGTTGGTATGCTTATGGGACAGTTAACTGGTAGTGATGAGCGAGCATGCTTGTCACTACTCGGTACTCGCACGAGTATCACTGTACTCGGGCTGCTCGGCGGGGACCGAGTAATCTCGCGATACTCGTGCTTTACTCGTGGTCTTCATTTCTGCATGTTGGCGCTCTTTTGAGAGCCAGCCCTCATGCAGGGATTGGCTGGCAGACCACTGCAATGCCACAGCCCTGTTAGTTGTGGAATTGCAGTGATTGGCCGGCCTGCACAGCGTCACCGAGCCTTTATATAGGCCGGCGCGCTGTGCTCTGCTCACAGCTATTCTGACAGTGAGTGTAGGGAGAGTGTCGCTGATTCAGGGAAAGCTTTGCGGCCCTTTATAGTTAGTTCCGGAGCAGGGCTGCAAACAGTGTGACCAGAAGTCCTTCTCAGGACTATTCTAGTTGTATACAGGCAGGCAGGGTATAGCCAGGTCGGAGTACAGTAGCAGAGTCCTTCTCAGGACTATTGTTGCTATATACAGGCAGGGTATAGCCAGGTCGGAATACAGGCTAGTGACCAGAAGAGTCCTTGTCAGGACTATTGTAGCAGTATACAGGCAGGCAGGCAGGGTATATATAGCCATTCCTAGTGGTGACCGTATACCAGCCTTCATCATATCTGGGGCTGGTGTACACAGTGTAAAACAGTCCAGATAGTGTCAGACTTCTCAGTAATTGTCGCTCCTAAAAACCAGTTATGTTCTTATTGCGTCCGTGCTTGCATTTAAAAACAGCACGTGTGTGGCAGTCGGTGGCAGGGTACAGGTGCGCGTTTTGCACAAACTATTATATAACGCACAAGTCTAGTGTATAATACACGTCAGTCAGCAGTGTCTGATAGTGTCAGACTTCTCAGTAATTGTCGCTCCTAAAAACCAGTTAGGTTCTTATTGCGTCCGTGCTTGCATTTAAAAACAGCACGTGTGTGGCAGTCGGTGGCAGGGTACAGGTGCGCGTTTTGCACAAACTATTATATAACGCACAAGTCTAGTGTATAATACACGTCAGTCAGCAGTGTCTGATAGTGTCAGACTTCTCAGTAATTGTCGCTCCTAAAAACCAGTTAGGTTCTTATTGCGTCCGTGCTTGCATTTAAAAACAGCACGTGTGTGGCAGTCGGTGGCAGGGTACAGGTGCGCGTTTTGCACAAACTATTATATAACGCACAAGTCTAGTGTATAATACACGTCAGTCAGCAGTGTCTGATAGTGTCAGACTTCTCAGTAATTGTCGCTCCTAAAAACCAGTTAGGTTCTTATTGCGTCCGTGCTTGCATTTAAAAACAGCACGTGTGTGGCAGTCGGTGGCAGGGTACAGGTGCGCGTTTTGCACAAACTATTATATAACGCACAAGTCTAGTGTATAATACACGTCAGTCAGCAGTGTCTGATAGTGTCAGACTTCTCAGTAATTGTCGCTCCTAAAAACCAGTTATGTTCTTATTGCGTCCGTGCTTGCATTTAAAAACAGCACGTGTGTGGCAGTCGGTGGCAGGGTACAGGTGCGCGTTTTGCACAAACTATTATATAACGCACAAGTCTAGTGTATAATACACGTCAGTCAGCAGTGTCTGATAGTGTCAGACTTCTCAGTAATTGTCGCTCCTAAAAACCAGTTATGTTCTTATTGCGTCCGTGCTTGCATTTAAAAACAGCACGTGTGTGGCAGTCGGTGGCAGGGTACAGGTGCGCGTTTTGCACAAACTATTATATAACGCACAAGTCTAGTGTATAATACACGTCAGTCAGCAGTGTCTGATAGTGTCAGACTTCTCAGTAATTGTCGCTCCTAAAAACCAGTTATGTTCTTATTGCGTCCGTGCTTGCATTTAAAAACAGCACGTGTGTGGCAGTCGGTGGCAGGGTACAGGTGCGCGTTTTGCACAAACTATTATATAACGCACAAGTCTAGTGTATAATACACGTCAGTCAGCAGTGTCTGATAGTGTCAGACTTCTCAGTAATTGTCGCTCCTAAAAACCAGTTATGTTCTTATTGCGTCCGTGCTTGCATTTAAAAACAGCACGTGTGTGGCAGTCGGTGGCAGGGTACAGGTGCGCGTTTTGCACAAACTATTATATAACGCACAAGTCTAGTGTATAATACACGTCAGTCAGCAGTGTCTGATAGTGTCAGACTTCTCAGTAATTGTCGCTCCTAAAAACCAGTTATGTTCTTATTGCGTCCGTGCTTGCATTTAAAAACAGCACGTGTGTGGCAGTCGGTGGCAGGGTACAGGTGCGCGTTTTGCACAAACTATTATATAACGCACAAGTCTAGTGTATAATACACGTCAGTCAGCAGTGTCTGATAGTGTCAGACTTCTCAGTAATTGTCGCTCCTAAAAACCAGTTATGTTCTTATTGCGTCCGTGCTTGCATTTAAAAACAGCACGTGTGTGGCAGTCGGTGGCAGGGTACAGGTGCGCGTTTTGCACAAACTATTATATAACGCACAAGTCTAGTGTATAATACACGTCAGTCAGCAGTGTCTGATAGTGTCAGACTTCTCAGTAATTGTCGCTCCTAAAAACCAGTTAGGTTCTTATTGCGTCCGTGCTTGCATTTAAAAACAGCACGTGTGTGGCAGTCGGTGGCAGGGTACAGGTGCGCGTTTTGCACAAACTATTATATAACGCACAAGTCTAGTGTATAATACACGTCAGTCAGCAGTGTCTGATAGTGTCAGACTTCTCAGTAATTGTCGCTCCTAAAAACCAGTTATGTTCTTATTGCGTCCGTGCTTGCATTTAAAAACAGCACGTGTGTGGCAGTCGGTGGCAGGGTACAGGTGCGCGTTTTGCACAAACTATTATATAACGCACAAGTCTAGTGTATAATACACGTCAGTCAGCAGTGTCTGATAGTGTCAGACTTCTCAGTAATTGTCGCTCCTAAAAACCAGTTAGGTTCTTATTGCGTCCGTGCTTGCATTTAAAAACAGCACGTGTGTGGCAGTCGGTGGCAGGGTACAGGTGCGCGTTTTGCACAAACTATTATATAACGCACAAGTCTAGTGTATAATACACGTCAGTCAGCAGTGTCTGATAGTGTCAGACTTCTCAGTAATTGTCGCTCCTAAAAACCAGTTAGGTTCTTATTGCGTCCGTGCTTGCATTTAAAAACAGCACGTGTGTGGCAGTCGGTGGCAGGGTACAGGTGCGCGTTTTGCACAAACTATTATATAACGCACAAGTCTAGTGTATAATACACGTCAGTCAGCAGTGTCTGATAGTGTCAGACTTCTCAGTAATTGTCGCTCCTAAAAACCAGTTAGGTTCTTATTGCGTCCGTGCTTGCATTTAAAAACAGCACGTGTGTGGCAGTCGGTGGCAGGGTACAGGTGCGCGTTTTGCACAAACTATTATATAACGCACAAGTCTAGTGTATAATACACGTCAGTCAGCAGTGTCTGATAGTGTCAGACTTCTCAGTAATTGTCGCTCCTAAAAACCAGTTAGGTTCTTATTGCGTCCGTGCTTGCATTTAAAAACAGCACGTGTGTGGCAGTCGGTGGCAGCGTCAGGCTCCACGTTGTCCCTGGATAGAGACGTGCATGAGGGCCTCAAAACATTGTTCCCATTGCAAAGGAGTGGGTCTCCTGTCGTTGTAATGTCCATTCTGCAAAGAATGGGCGAAAAAATTTACCACTGGGGGTATACCTGAAACAAAGGCCTAAGTATTGCAATTTGTAACGGTCATCATCATGGTGGCGCATGAGGAGAAGGAGGAGCAGTCCAGCGATTAGCCAAACTCCAGAAGTGTGTACCCATGGGTGAGTGGAGGTACATGGCAAACTTTAAATTCCGCTCTCATTTGCTGGTGGTGTGGTGAAGTCTGGCCCAATCCAACCCTTGTTCATCTTGATCAGAGTCAGCTTGTCAGCATTTTCAGTTGACAGGCGGGTGCGTTTATCTGTAATGATTCCACCTGCGGCACTAAAAACACGCTCTGACAAAACGCTAGCAGCAGGGCAGGCCAGGCCTTCCAAGGCGTAGAGAGCCAATTCATGCCACGTGTCCAGCTTGGATACCCAATAATTGTAAGGCACAGAGGAATGTCGGAGTACAGTTGTTCGATCTGCAAGGTACTCCTTCAGCATCTGGGCAAACTTAGGATTTCTTGTGGCACTACCCCGCACCTCAGGGGCTGTGGTACGTGAGGGGCTGAGAAAACTGTCACACATCTTAAAGACTGTTCCCCTACCTCTGGCGGATTGGACTTGTGCCTCTCTCGGCTGTACGCCTCGGTTGTCCACTGATTCATGACCTATGCCGCTAGCGTTTTGTGAGGGGAATGCTTTGCCTACTTCCGTGACTATGGCCTTCTGGAACTGCTGCATTTTGCCTGACCTCTCCGCCTCGGGAATAAGAGACATAAAGTTCTCCTTTTAGCGTGGGTCTAACAGTGTTACCAACCAGTAATGATTGTCGGCCAAGATGTTCTTAACGCGAGGGTCACGAGACAGGCAGCTTACCATAAAGTCAGCCATGTGTGCCAGACTCTTAACAGCCATCACTTCAGTATCCTGACCGACACGATGACTGAACATGCTGTCCTCCTCCTCCTCATCATCTACCCTGTCCTCTGGCCAGCCACGCTGAACCGAGGATATGACTGCATGTCATATCCTCAATTTGGCCAGAGAGTTGCTCCATGTCTTCATCCTCCTCCTCGTCATAGTCCTCCACTGCACGTTGTGATGAGACGAGGCTGGGCTGTGTGTTATCATCACCCACACCCACTACTGTTTCTTGCTGAAACTCATCGCGCTCCGCCTGCAATGCATCATGTTTGTTTTCTGAGCAGAGACCATTTTAGAAGGCAGAGAAGCGGTATGGTGACGCTAATAATGTCGTCATCGCCGCTCACCATCTTGTTGTAGTCCTCAAAGTTTTGGCGGATGGTGCATAGGTCGGACATCCATCTCCACTCCTCAGGTGTTATGTGTGGAGTTTGACCCATTTCCCGACGGCTTAGGTGATGCAGGTACTCAACAACTGCCCTCTTCTGCTCACATATCCTGACCAACATGTGCAGAGTTGAATTCCAACGCGTGGGGACATCACACACCAGTCTGTGTGCCGGAAGATGCAAACGGCGTCTTAAGGCGGCAAGGCCGGCTGAAGCAGTAGGTGACTTTCGAAAATGTGCAGACAGGCGGCGAACTTTTACCAGCAGATCAGACAGCTCTGACTATGACTTTAGAAACCGCTGAACCTCGAGGTTGAGCACATGGGCCAAGCATGGAACATGTGTCAGCTGGCCTCGCCTCAAAGCCGCCACCAGGTTCCGGCCATTGTCACACACCACCTTTCCTGGCTTTAGGTTCAGAGTTGTGAGCCAGTGATCTGCCTGCTGTTTCAGAGCTGTCCACACCTCTTCTGCATTGTGGGGTTTGTCACCTATGCAGATTAGCTTCAGCACTGCCTGTTGCCGCTTCGCCGAGGCAGTGCTGCAGTGCTTCTGTGTCGCCCTGGACAAGCCAGGGGCCACAGAGCACAACACTTAAACACCCCACACTCCCTGCAGGCATATCATAGTCAAAACACAAAATCCTTGTTGCCTTCCCCAGGGGCTGTTGTCCACACCAGGGTGTGGAGCCAGGCGGTTGGTCTCCACCCACCGAGGAGGAGGGAAAACACAGGCAGTGAGAGTTAAGCTAAGGAAGTGGAAGGAGGAAAGTAGTAGAGAGGAGAAAAGTGACAGCAAAGAGCCTGAAGTTGGTCCGGGTGTGTGGCCTGGACAGGACAGCAAGGTTGGCAGGATGTGCTGACCGTCTGCAGTGGAGGCCGATTGGAGTCTGCCGTAAGGACCGTGGACGGGTGGTGACCCGGCCGTACCGGACCGGTATACAAAGCGAAGCCAGCACCATTGGCAGAGGACTTTCGGATCCCGGCAAGGCTTGGTGTCGCCGTGAATTTGCCAAATCCGTTATTGAAGGGGACCTCAGGGTTTCCAAACAGCCAAGTCCAGATAGAAGGCAACCGTACAACCGTGAAGGGGAGACACAGCCACCGGCAAGGGCAACCGTCTCCCAGGGCCAGCGCCTGTGGGCAAAAGGGGCTCCTCCGGCCCATATCCAGGTCAGGGAGCGGGTTACCGTTGGGAAACCATCACTACCAACACTTAACTTCGGTGCAGGGAGAGACAGTCATCACTAACCTGCAGGGAGGAACAACCGCAGCCGTCCGAGTGACCTGTCCATCCAGCCACTTGTTTTACCCTGAACTGTGTCATCATCATTGGGCTGAGTGAGTACCTCCGTGCCATGCGGCACAGCGCTGCCCCTGCGACCATGCACTTCATCAGGCCCCGCAACCCGCCTGTCATCCATCTCTACCCCATCACCAGGCCCCGGGACAACCAACCCCCCTACCCACGTAGGGGAGAAATAACAACAAAGCTGCTCCCTGTCACAGGCTCCCGGGATCCCCGTCCAGAGCAGCGGTGGTGTCCACACAATCACCACAACCGTGGGTGGCGTCACGGACAATATCCCCAAAACCCAAACCACCCCTTTTCACTCACGGGCGAGTAGCGCCGCTCGAGTCCCCGGGATCCGGCCATCGCTCGAGCCAACGAGCAGCAGCAGCCGTAGAGCTGCGTCAGCCGGACCCGAGCAGTGGGAGAGCGCACCGTCCCCTCCTCCGCCAGCGACACTTACAGCTTGGGACTGGTGTGGAGGGTAAAGTGGATCAGGATGCGCAGGAGGAGGAGGAGGCTGAGGAGCATGACATTCCGGAGCTGTAGAGTGTGTGTGAAACCCTGACTGAGGTAGGGCCTGCAAAACTTGGTGTGTGAAGGACGTATTCCGTCCCTCGCTCAGACTGGGTCCCAGCTTGCACAATATTAACCCAGTGTGACGTCAACGAGATGTAGCGGCCTTGCCCACATGCACTTGTCCACGTGTCTGTGGTTAGGTGGACTTTGGCTGAAACAGCGTTGTTCCGGGCACGTGTGATGTTTTGTGACACGTGGTTAGTTATGCAATGCGGGGACGGCACACAGGGAGAAATAGTGGCGGCTGTGGACCGAGTAACGTGGGACAGCTGCCACCATCAGTTCGCGGAATGCTTCTGTCTCAACCAGCCTAAAAGGCAACATTTCCAGCGCAAGCAGTCGCGAAATGTTAGCATTTAGAACTGTGGCATGTGGGGTGTTGGCAGTGTATTTGCGCCTGCGCTCAAAGGTTTCCTGAATGGATAACTGAACGTTGCGCTGGGACAAGGACGTGCTTGATGATGGTGTTCTTTCTGCGTAGGCAACTGCAGGTGCAGGAGTGGAGGAGGCTTGTTCGCAGGCAGCATGGACAGGGGATTGGCTCGCATGCACAACCAGCGAAGACGTAGCAGTGACATCAGCAAGCACTGCTCCTCGACTCTGTTGTACTTCCCACAAAGTCGGGTGCTTGGCTGACATGTGCCTGATCATGCTGGTGGTGGTCAGGCTGCTAGTTTTGGTACCCCTGGTGATGCTGGCATGGCAGGTGTTGCAAATGGCCTTTTTAGAATCATCTGGAGCCAACTTAAAAAACTGCCAGTGTCAGAGTTCCTGGTTTTCCAGTTTTCTTTTGAAAGAGCTTGCCCTTTGTTAACATGGAGTTTTCTGTTATGTTGCCCTACTTCCTGTCCATCTGTTTAAAAGCCGCCCCTAAAGCTTAGTCCAGTGCCTGAGTATACTGCTTCCTGTGTGCTCCTGCCCTGCTGCTTTTGGTTCCTGATTGTTATTCGGATCCTCTTGGAAAACAACCGACACCGACTCTGGACTTCATCTGGTATCATCTAGCTGTACCTGGACTCCGTTTGCCGTCTTTGGTCGGAACTTCTGCCCGGTTCCTTCCGTTTAATACCACTCTGGACTCACATCACGTACAGACATTTTTCGACTTACCTATTGCCCTTTTGTGTCCCGGCTGCTGCGCATTTAGGGCTTCTGGGGTGATTGCCAGACAGTCCCTGTATAGGGGTTTGCTGTTGGTGGTCTCCCTGGGGGAGTCCGGTGCGCGGTACCGGGAATTCCCTTTCGCTCAGTCCCTGGAAGGTATTTCCTGTATTTATGTTCTACTGTGTTTTTGTTCCGTTTATGTACATATTTGCTGGTTGCATATTATAAATGTCTTGCACCAAGAACTCGTCTCTGGTTGTCATTGCCCTAACGCAATCGAAATCCTCAATACATACAATAGTATTACAGCCAGACTCGGGAAGACCTAACATTTGTACAGGCACCTTGTGTCGTGTTGTTCCGGGGAACAGTTGACTGACGTCTGCCTGGGGCCACCACTCTGCTTCTTACTGCCTGTTGTGATGCTACGCCTCCCTCCCCCTGTGCACTGCTGTCCTCGCTCTGCATATCCTCCTGCCAGGTTGGGTCAGTTACTGGATCATCCACCACGTCGTCTTCCTCTTCCGCACCCTGCTCCTCCTCCTGACTTCCTGACAATTGTGTCTCATCATCGGCCACCCCTTGTTGAGACACGTTGCCAACTTCGTGAGAACGTGGCTGCTCAAATATTTGTGCATCTGTACATACAATCTCGTCATGGCCCACTTCAACAGGAGCTGGCGAGAGGCCAGAATTTGTGAATGGAAACGTGAACGAACAGCTATTCCGAGTGTCCAAGTGTGGGATCAGTAATGTCCGTGGACGTGTACTCGGCCTGGTGGTAGGAAGGAGGATCAGGTTCTGAAATGTGCGGTGCAGTATCACGGCTACTGACACTTGACCGTGTGGAAGACAGAGTGTTTGTGGTGGTGCCAATCTGACTGGAAGCATTATCCGCTATCCAACTAACAACCTGTTGACACTGGTCTTGGTTCAAGAGGGGTGTACTGCTGCGGTCCCCAAGAATTTGGGACAGGACGTGCGAGCGACTAGATGTGGCCCTTTGTTGTGGCGAAATTAGAGCTTGCACACAACCTCGGTGTCTGCCTGCACCACCATCACGTCCACTTCCTTGTTCGTTGACAACGCCCTTGCGCATTTTGCAATGCTGTGCTGATGTGTATTCACTAGACTTGTGTGTTATATCCAAGTTTGTGCAAAACTCACACAAATGCAGCGGAAAGCTGCCACCAACAGGCACACACGTGCAATTTTTAAATGCAAGCACGGAGGCACTAAGAACCTAACAGGTCTCTATCCAGGGACAACGTAGAGCCTCCCAATGTTTGGCTTCCCTGCCTAAGGGCTATACTATAATACACCCACTTCCTTCCAATGGGCACTTCAGGTTTACAGGCCTTCATGCACGTCTCTATCCAGGGACAACGTGGAGCCTCCCAATGTTTGGCTTCCCTGCCTAAGGGCTATACTATAATACACCCACTTCCTTCCAATGGGCACTTCAGGTTTACAGGCCTTCATGCACGTCTCTATCCAGGGACAACGTGGAGCCTCCCAATGTTTGGCTTCCCTGCCTAAGGGCTATACTATAATACACCCACTTCCTTCCAATGGGCACTTCAGGTTTACAGGCCTTCATGCACGTCTCTATCCAGGGACAACGTGGAGCCTCCCAATGTTTGGCTTCCCTGCCTAAGGGCTATACTATAATACACCCACTTCCTTCCAATGGGCACTTCAGGTTTACAGGCCTTCATGCACGTCTCTATCCAGGGACAACGTGGAGCCTCCCAATGTTTGGCTTCCCTGCCTAAGGGCTATACTATAATACACCCACTTCCTTCCAATGGGCACTTCAGGTTTACAGGCCTTCATGCACGTCTCTATCCAGGGACAACGTGGAGCCTCCCAATGTTTGGCTTCCCTGCCTAAGGGCTATACTATAATACACCCACTTCCTTCCAATGGGCACTTCAGGTTTACAGGCCTTCATGCACGTCTCTATCCAGGGACAACGTGGAGCCTCCCAATGTTTGGCTTCCCTGCCTAAGGGCTATACTATAATACACCCACTTCCTTCCAATGGGCACTTCAGGTTTACAGGCCTTCATGCACGTCTCTATCCAGGGACAACGTGGAGCCTCCCAATGTTTGGCTTCCCTGCCTAAGGGCTATACTATAATACACCCACTTCCTTCCAATGGGCACTTCAGGTTTACAGGCCCTCATGCACGTCTGTATGCAGGGGCATTGGTGAACCTCACAATTTAGGACTGCCCTGGCAAAGGAAAATACTACAAAGACTCACTTCCTCAAAATGGGCACATTAGACTCAAGAGGCCTTCATGTACGTCTCTTCTCAGGGACATCGGAGTGCCACACAATGTTTTCACGTAAAATCTTTCATGTATTGATCTCAAAAAGTAACATACACCAGCTCTATCTCACTATTGGGTATGTGCCCTTAACATTTCCGCCATGAAAAATCATTTTGGGGTCATTTTGGAAGGTTTTCTGGTGAGTCCGTAAAAATGGCGTAAAACGCGGACAAAATTGTTCACAGCTGTGACTTTTGAGTGATAAATGCTTCAAGGGGTCTTCCCCATGCTGTTGCCATGTCATTTGAGCACTCTTCTGAGACTTTTGTGACATTTTTAGGGTTTCTCCATGCTGCCGGGAGGTCATTTCACAAAAATACTCGGGTCTCCCATAGGATAACATTGGGCTCGTTGCTCGGGCCGAGTACACGAGTATCTTGGGAGGCTCGGCCCGAGCTTCGAGCACCCGAGCTTTTTAGTACTCGCTCATCACTATTAACTGGCAATGCCCAGCGGGAGGTTACATCCTGGCCGGACGATGCAAAAGACACTGTAGAGCATATAATAGCTGGACTAAAAGCAGCTTTTGAATCCACTGCTGGCAGCCGGGCTAAAATGAGGTTCTTTGGATGCAAGCAAAAACCTAGAGAGAGCGCAAGAGACTTTGCCTTAAACTTACAGGAGGCGCTCAGAGCACTTAAATTAGCAGAACCTGCCTTAGCCCCTGGAGCAGATAAGCTGCTGATAGACCAATTCCTGGATGGACTCTCATCCCCTTCCCACCGGGGACAACTGAGCATGATGGTGATCCAGGATCCAGGACTAACATTTGCCCAGCTAAAGGATAGAGCCATCCGCCTCCAGCAGGTGGAGGAGCCGCAGGATATAGACTCTGTTCAACACCTTACAGTGGCACCCCAGCAGCCAGTGGTGCCGGTGACATCGGCCATGTCAGCGGCTGTTGCTAACCACCTGGAGCCGATCACTAATGAGGCTCTACATCAAAAGCTTGAAGCCCTTACAGACACTGTTGCTTCCATGTCTAGAATCGTCCAGGAGCTGCGTGGATCCAAGTCTGCACCCAAGATTGAGCTGGCGACCAGCAAGGAGGATGTCCCATGGATGAGGCCTAGGAGATACCAAGCGACGAGAGGACGACCCAGCGACCGCTACCAGCCGGATGGACAGCCCATTTGCCGCCGTTGCAATGAGCCAGGTCACTTTGCCCGTGAATGTGCTTTAAATGGGGATCCCCTGGGGAGGCGGGCCGCTCCTCAGGAATGAACTCTCAAGGCCCTTCACCCTGGCACGACAAGTATGTGGGGGGACGTCCAGTCATCCCCATCGTGCTGGATGGCATTCCGCTCAACGCCTTGCTGGACACTGGTTCCCAAATATCATCAATTCCACATGTCCTTTATAAGAGGTACTGGGCTGATTCAGACGTTAGCAGTGGTCCATCTAATGTTGCATTGAATATATGGGCTAGCAATGGTGAATTAGTACCACAGGTTGGTTTCAGAGAAATGACCATTAAGATTGGGAGAGTAGAATTGCAGAATCAGGGTATTATCATTGTTGATGTTGACCGACGAGAACGTGAACCAACTTTGCTGCTAGGAATGAATGTAATTGAAAATTGTTTTGCAGAGGTAATTACTGTCTTGCAGCAGATCGCCGAGACTGCCAAACCTGGGCAACAGAGAGTCCTGCAGAAGGAAATTAAAGCCTTGATGCTGAAGCAGCAGGTAGAAATGTCAGGAGGTGAAATTGGCAGTGCAAGGGTAAGTGACCCAATACCTATTGTAATTCCTCCCAAAACAGAAATGCTGGTCTGGTGTAGAGCCGCAATAGGCATCAGAGGGCGAGACTATCAGGCCCTGGTAGAACCCGTGTACTCAGACAGTAGGCCCACTGTACTGACGGCCAGAGGAATAGTTGAGGTACACAGGGGAAGAGTGCCAATACGCCTTCTAAATTGTGGGGAAGATGAGGTCGCCCTACCTAAGTATGCTACCATGGCTAAGCTATATACGGTTGATAACAACGCCATCACCACCGTTGAGCCCTTGAAGCCGTCAAGTCAGGCGGAAGACAATGGCTCAGAGGGAAAGCTGGAGGATTGGTGCCAAAAGCTACATGTAGGTACCGATTCTACACCCTCCCATCAAAAGCATGGAGTATGCAGGGTAGTGAAAGAATATGAACAAATATTCAGCAAACACCCATTAGACTTTGGGCAGATCAAAGGGGTAGAGCACACTATACCCACAGGTAACCATCCACCCATAAAGGAGAGGTATAGACCAGTACCACCGGCTCACTACCAATGCGCCAAAGACATGCTCAAAGAAATGAAAGGAGCAGGGGTAATAAGAGACAGTTGTAGCCCCTGGGCAGCCCCACTAGTGCTAGTTAAGAAAAAAGATGGGACCATGAGGATGTGTGTAGACTACCGACAGATCAACCGCATTACACACAAGGATGCATACCCATTACCTAGGATAGAAGAGTCATTGGCTGCATTAAAATCCGCTACTTACTTTTCCACCCTAGATCTGACTAGTGGGTATTGGCAAGTTCCTGTGGCAGAGGCTGATAAGGAGAAGACAGCATTCACCACGCCGATGGGCCTCTGTGAGTTCAATTGTATGCCGTTTGGACTCTGCAACGCACCTGGAACCTTCCAGCGAATGATGGAGTGCTGCCTAGGACATAAGAACTTTGAAACTGTCTTCCTGTACCTGGATGACGTCATAGTCTACTCCAAGACCTATGAACAGCATCTACAAGACCTGGCAGAAGTGTTTGAAGCCTTATCCGGATACGGCATGAAAATCAAGCCATCCAAGTGTCACCTTCTAAAGCCAAGGGTACAGTACCTGGGACATGTCGTGAGCTCAGAAGGGGTAGCACCAGATCCTGAAAAAGTTACCGTGATCAGAGATTGGCCGAGACCCACCAGCGTGAAAGAGGTGAGGCAATTCCTGGGACTGGTAGGCTACTATAGAAGATTTATAAAAGGGTTCACGAAGCTAGCAGCTCCCCTACAAGACATCCTGGTAGGACAGTCAAAGAAGTCTGCAGCCCGAAATCCTCCTTTCCAGTGGAGTGATGAGAGAGAAGAGTCCTTTAAGAAGTTGAAGTGGGCACTGACAGGAGAAGAGATCCTGGCATATCCAGATTACCATCAACCCTTCATTTTGTACACGGATGCCAGCAACGTAGGACTGGGAGCAGTATTGTCTCAAAAGCAGGAAGGCAAGGAGAAAGTTATTGCCTTTGCAAGCAGGAAGCTCCGGCCTACAGAAAGAAACCCAGAGAATTACAGCTCCTTCAAGTTAGAACTACTAGCAGTAGTTTGGGCTGTAACAGAGCGTTTCAAACACTACCTGGCAGCTACAGAATTTACCATCTTTACTGACAACAATCCGTTGACCCACCTGGACTCGGCAAAATTAGGTGCGCTGGAACAGCGATGGATAGCCCGACTGTCAAACTACAACTTTGTCATCAAGTACAGGGCAGGCCACAAGAATGGGAATGCAGATGCCTTATCCCGGATGCCACACTCGGGGGACGTGGAAGAGGAACCGGAGGGACTGGAAGAAATTGAGTTACCGGCCTTTCACCGTCCTAAGGTGGGACAGTATCAACCAAGTGTCTACCAAAAACAACAGCAGGCAACTCTCAACCCATTAGCACACCACGGATGGGCTGAAACACAAGACAGTGATCCAGCTGTGAAGCTAGTGAAAGAACTGCTTACACAACAAGGTGCATACCCTAATCAGAATGCCCCAGCTGAGACACAACATCTCTGGAAAGAGAGAGGTAAATTGTTCCTGTACCAAGGGAAGCTCTGTAGAAGGCACACCAATCCAAAAACACATGAGTTGGTCTGGCAGATCATCGTGCCCAAGAGAGACGTCAAGATGGTTCTGGAAGCTTACCACGACGGTGCTGGTCATTTTGGTTGGAAAAAGTTGGAAGTGCTCTTAAGAGAAAGATTCTACTGGGTTGGCATGAGAAAATCAATTGAAGATTGGTGTAGAAAATGCGGACCGTGCAACCTCAGAAGAAAGGATCAACAGAACCAGAGAGCTCCACTCCAGTCCATAGTAACCAAGCAACCACTCGAGCTAGTCGCATTAGACCACGTCAAGTTGTCACCAAGCCGGTCCGGCTATGTCTATGCCTTAACCATCGTGGACCATTACTCACGCTTCTTAGTGGTGGTACCCGTGAAAGACCTTACAGCTAGAACAGCAGCTAAAGCATTCCAGACGTACTTTTGCAGACCCCATGGTTACCCAGAACAAGTCCTTGCAGATCAAGGTCCAGCTTTCGAATCACAGATCTTCCAAGAATTCTGCAACATGTATGGCTGTAAAAAGATCCGCACAACAGCATACCATCCCCAAACAAATGGCTTATGCGAGAAGATGAACCATATTGTGATTGACCTGTTGAAGACCTTACCAGAGTCAGAAAGAAATCAATGGCCAGAGAAATTGCCAGACTTAGTGGACTTGTACAATCATGTCCCGGTGAGTTCTACAAACTGCACCCCCGCTTACCTCATGCGTGCAAGGCCCGGTAAACTGCCAATTGATCTAGATATGGGAATTCTGAAGCCAGATGCGGAAGTTCAAGAATCCAATTGGGATACCCTACGTCAGCAACAGTATCGCCAAGTACAAGAGTGCGTAGAGAAAAGTCTCCAACAAGCTAGGGGAAGACAGGAGAGAACCTTCAACCAGCATGCTCTAGCAACCCCATTGCAACCTGGTGACCAAGTTCTCAAGAGGAAGCGGCGCACAAACAAATTGGATAATCAGTGGGAAACCACCCCATATACAGTCTTACCATCCAGTATGGATAATCCCAAAGTGTGTCTAATCAGTAAGGATGAAGGAAGGACATCAGCTGTCGTGTCAAGAGATCAACTCAAACCGTGTCCTGAAACCCTGAAAACACCAGAAGTCACCTTACCCATACAGGTACAACCTGTCAAGAAGGAAGATGATGTATTCCATACAGTCTTAGGAGATTTCCCAAAAACATGGCCAAATTACTATGGAGCAGTAGTAGTCCCAATGATCGCCTTCCCTCAAGTGGTGGAACCAGCATCAGAACTTGTACCACAAGAAGTCCCAAGACATGAAGAACTGGAAGTTGAAACCGTAGAGGAAGAACAGATTCCTGGTCCCAGTGAGCTTGCCAGTCCTACAGTCAGTACACCATCCTCACAAGTACCAGAAACACCAAATAGGTACACTTCCACCCACACCATTATGCTAAGTACACCCAGTACACCAGCAGTACGCAGGTCACAGCGTAGTACTCAGGGTCAGATACCAGCAAGATATAAAGACTAATGTGGAATTGCATATAAAATGTACATATGTTATAATGTTTATATGAAAAACCGTAACAGTTTAGTGTACAGAAAAGGTGAGAGAAGAGTGGTGTAAGGTGGCAGCACGGAGAGTTACAACTTGATCACATTGTTGGTGGCCCGAGGGCCGTGAGGTCTACTGCACTTACGACCAGAGTAGAGACACCTTTAAGAAGTGTTTGTTGATTGAAATGTTTATTTAATTGCAACGTTAAGACCAAAAGCCCAGTACCTACAGAGACTATACTGTATGAACACTTATATATTTTTGAACATTTTGGACTCTTTTTGAACTTTAAGGTTTTTGTATTTTTTCCTTTTGAGACTCTGTATATATATATAATTGTTGTGATAACTTGTTTGTTTGTTTCACAGTCCCGGAGTACTGTTCTTCACTAAGGGGGAATGTGGCACCCCAGGGTTGCCACACAAAGGGTTAAGTCCCCACACACAACACCAAGACCTCCTGGCCAGAAGGGGGAGACCAAGCTGCTTCCCTGTATATTCTGGTGGAGGGAGGAAATGGTCAGGAGTAGTTTCAGTTTGGAAGTTCAGTGCAGAGGACTGAGGAGAAAGGATCTCTGTAGGTTGGAAGCTGGCTTTAGCTCACCTCAGGATCCACTGACCAATTCCAGGCCTAGCTGAGGGTCTGAGGAAAGGAGAAAGCGTACACAGAGGAACATTCCTGGGAGACAGAGCATTGCTGAGATTATCCCAGTGGAGCACACAGAACGGATGCTGGATCCGAGACTGCAGGTTACATACTGCATAGTTACCACCAGAGAAGTGAAGATTCCAGATCTTTCACCTGTACCACAGACACAAGCAACATAGGAGAGTTCAGGAACATACTAGGAAGGACTCGAGTTGCCTGTCAGGTCGGTACCTAGGAGCAGAGCACAGCAGAGCCGGCTGCATAGTTCACAGCAGCAGGCCACAGACACACAGTGCAGGCAAGGAAGCCAAAACGGCCCGGCTGGGTGGGAGAAACCCTGAACCCCTCACAGACTCCGTGGACAGTACTCTGCTGAATACCATCATCAGTAAAGGACAAAGAAACTGCAAAACCGTGAGTCTGCCTGTTTATTGTGCTCGTGTCCTGCACTCCCCCCATAGACTACTAACACACTGCCCCGGGGAAAAGGCTCTACCCGTGGGGAGCCGTCCCATCTCAAGCTGCCTTCCATCACCCCGGAGGTTCTGCAGCAGCGGTGGTCATCTCTGATCACATTCCACGGGTGGCGTCACGAACATAACCCCCCCCTTTTATTGTGGAACCAGGGAGCACAGACCGGGTCACGACACCGTGATCCCCTTTCCAGAAGCGACCCCTTGGCCCGGTTCTGGGTATCTCCTTAACCCCTGGCGACACAAATGCACCGACACTACACCTGTGGGGCTTCACATCTGGCGTCACGAACAGGATAAGGACTAGACCTGTCCAGACAGGTGACCATGTGCCTGGGCGGTCCGCTTGAAAAATTGGAAGCGCCGCCATATTGCCACCATGAAAAGCGCGCTGAAAAACAACAGCAGCCCGCGCTGGGAGAAGTTACCGCCCACGAAGAGGTGTGGCTACCCAGAGATCCCCTGCAGAGTTCTGACCTCGCTTGTGAAGAAAGCGGAAGCGTCCAGAGACGGCGGGAAGGAAAGAGAGCCACAAGCCTGCTGCTGCAGAGAGAAGAGATGGAGTCCGGACGTGGATACCCAGAACCAGGCTCTGCTGCCTGGTGGTGCCGGGAGCTTGCTATCTTCTGCGATCAGCTGGAGGCCAGGATTATGCGACAGCTCAGTGAGGGACGCACGGAGCTTCTGGAGATGGCTGCGGCGGTTCGGACCTACGAGGAGGGAGCCGCGCGACGCCTGCCAGATCGAGCGGCGACGACTCAGATCCCGATGGTGCCACCGATGGGTGAGTCCAGAGTTGCCCCGGCCAGCGCAAGTGCTCCGACCCCTGCTGCTACGACCGCGGTCCCAGAAGAGGCGCCCGGCGCGGCGACGCTGAGCCAGGCCGCAGCCATGCCAGGTGCGGCCCGCCAAGCCCAGGCCGCCGCAGCGATGCCCTGCTCGGCCCGCCAACCCCCGGCCGCCGCAGCGATGCCCTGCTCGGCCCGCCAAGCCCCGGCCGCCGCAGCGATGCCCTGCTCGGCCCGCCAAGCCCCGGCCGCCGCAGCGATGCCCTGCTCGGCCCACCAAGACCCGGTCCCTGCAGCGACGCCCAGCCCAGCCTGCACAGATCCCATCGCAGCTGCGACGCCGATCCAGGCCGCCGCCATACAGGGCGCGGCCCGCCAAGACCAGGCCGCCGCCATACAGGGCGCGGCCCGCCAAGACCAGGCCGCCACCATGCCAGGCGCGGCCCGCCAAGAGATTGCATCACCATTAACCCCGGCCTGCAAGGCCAGAGCAGACACCGCTCCCCAGTCCAAAGAGGTCCCTGCTAGGAAGTCCACGCTGGGGGAGGACCCTGCATACTGGCAGCTGAAGGCTGACCTGGAGGCCAAGTTCCCACAGGAGATGGTGGACCGATACATGCTCCCTCCGCACACCCCTAAGGCAACCCCAGCAGCAACCACGCTGAAGAGTCCACCGCCTGGGCCAGCTGAGGGACACTCATCCCCAGCGCTGCCACGACCAGAGTGCAGCGAAGAACTAAGGGGGAGAGGAGGGCAAGAAGCTGAGGAGTTGCCCCCGGAGCCAGCAGCAGTGCTAGTCCCAGAGCCGGAGATGCTGCCATATTCCCGTTGGGACGAGGAAGACCTGACACCTCCTGCTGATGAGGAAGATCTGCCCCAAAGCCTCACCTGGGAGCTTGTAAGCTGCACCTCGCAGAATCCAGCCCGCAAGACACAGCGTCGCAGCAGAACTCGGTTTTCCCCTGCACCGCCATCCCCAGAGCAGAGAGAAGTCACGGCCAGAGATCTACAGGAGAAAAGGTTCCTGAGAAGAGCCAAAGCCCAGGCCAGAGGACCCCTTTGCAGAGGAGTAGTGGAGGACTTCAGCCTCAAGTCAGGATATGGGTTCATCGTAGCACCTGGCATAAAGGAAGGTATCTTCGTCAACAGAAGAGACGTCAGAGCTAATCTGCCCAGAGGACATCCTGGAAGGAACCTGCGTACAGGAGACTCCGTACAGTTTACCCTGCATCAAGGCGAAAGAGGCTGGTATGCCCTAGATGTAGTACCATGTCCCAAAGAAGAAAGGAAAGACAGCCATAAAGAAAGAAAAGACCAAAGACCTAATGAAGAGACCACTACAGATGAGGAAAAAGGTCAAGAAACCAACAGGTGCCGCAGCCCTACAGGCCCAAGCCCTGGTGAAGAGGAATCTGCCTAAGTTTAAGTAAAGTACAGCAAGTTTTGACCAGTTTGGAAAGTTTGTTTTGCAACGTTTTAAAGTTCAAGAATGTGCCCACAAAAACTATTGTGAGAAATAAACCTTAAGGCTATGAACTGGCTATAGCCACAAACTCTCGCAGTGTAAATAGTTACACCAAAAGGGCACCACCACCACCAGAGTCAGCCTGTTTAGGGGCTTGGCTCGTCTGCAACCAGGAGGAGCCCGTCCGTATATAGGGCCTTGGCTCGCCTGCGACCAGAGAGCATGCCTGTTTATGGGGCCTGGCTCTCCACCACAAAGAGGGTACCTGGTCAGCACCAACTGTGGAGGCCGCCTCTACATCCTGCCAGAAGCGGCTGAAGGCGCGGATCCACCAGGCCAGGTATACCCTGAAGACCACCAGCCCATGAAAGCCGCCTCTACATCCTGCCAGAAGTGGCTGAAGTCGCGGCCAACGTGAAAGGGTTTTGGGTGGGTTAACGGACTTGTGGGTGGAGGGTGGTGATGTATGGTACCTGGTGCTTTTAAATGTTTTACATGTTTTAATGTTTTATGCATTTTAAAATGTTGTCTTGCAGCCCGAGGACGTGCTGGTGATAACTAAGGGGGAATGTGGCGCCCCTGACCTGGTCAGGCACCACTGAGTACTGCACCCATGCTGGGGACAGTACAATACAGGTAATCCAGAAGGCTGACCGGGGTGTGGTACACAGGCGCATAGTGATCAGGTCTCACACATGTACCCATGAGAGGACCCCTGGGGATCCCAGGAGGGGGAAAAGCCTTCACCTTCACTGGAATAGTGGAGGGGGCCAAAAGCCTCCATCTCCTCTCAAGGGGTGTGGTAAGAGAGTCTGGTTGCTAGGTGGCGTAGGCAGGCACAAAAGGGAAAAGAGAAGGAGGAGTAAAGAGTCTGAAGCAGAGTGTGGAGGAGTGAGGAGCATGAAGTGGAGCTCTGACAGGAGCAGCAGTGAAGGTCCCAGATGTGAGCCGGTTCAGAGCAGAGTCCAGGGAGCTCCGAGGAGAGCTGACCCCTTCCCCTGGGCTGCTGTAGTCTGACAGCGTCCGCGCAGTGGCTACCGACGGGGGAGAACGGTCAACTAGGAGTGCTACCCGAAACCCATCTCAGCTAGAGAGAAGAGCACGGAGTGGGAAGTAAGGAGACTGCTGGAGAGTACCAGGCCCAAACGGGCGGCAGATCCCGAAGCGGAGATAGATTCAGCTTTCTTTTGCTAAACCTGCCGGTGTGGGGCTCTCAAAGCCCACGCCACAACACCACAAAAGCCGCAGCCACGTAGCCACAGTTAGGGCCCATAGGTCACAGGAGGCAAGCAGCTGGAGTGGCCTGGCCCAGGCAACAAGCACACGGCAAACGAAGGGGAGTGAGGCTTCAGCAACTTCCCTGGGTGACCCCCATAGGGACTCAAAGTCGGGGTCACCCCAAACCACCAAGGGCTAAGGAAGGCGAGTTAGTAGTCACCCTCACAAGTCAGCCTGAAGGACACCTGGTTCCCGCCTGGTTCATCCCAGCTACGCCCGGGTTACTCACCCCGCCATCTGAAGTGAGTAAAAAACCCTGAAAGACATTCTGCCTGTGTGGAGTTATTCTGCGCCTTGTGGTTCTACGCACCTACACAGGGCCCTGGGGCTTGCCTCACTCTCAGGAGGCTATTCCAACTAACTGCACTCACCATCAGCCCCAGGCGCCCCTCAACCTGCAGTGGCGGTCCCCACTGACCGCAATACTGAGAGTGGCGTCACGACAATCAAGAAGAAGATCTCCTACCTGTGACAAGATCCAGCCGAGTGGAGTCCCTGAAGGTAATGCACCGACACTACACCTGTGGGGCTTCACACTGGCAACAAAAGTGAGTACACCTCTAAGTGAAAATGGCCACATTGTGCCCAATGAGCCATTTTCCCTCCACGGTTTCATGTGAATTATTAGTGTTCCAAGATTTCAGGTGTTAATGGGGAGATTTTCCCATAGAGATGGACTATAATAAAATAATTTCCTTACCAAAGGGAGAGGTTGTTTTAATAACAAAGTGCCAGTCTTCAGGGAGGAAAGGAGCGGAGGGGCCGCTCAGTGGAGCCAGTGTTCAGCCCGCTCCTTTCCTCCCTGAAGACTGGCACTTTGTTATTAGAACAACCTCTCCCTTTGGTAAGGAAATTATTTAATTATAGTCCATCTCTATGGGAAAATCTCTCTTGCAGATATGTGTAGCTCTGTCTCACAAACCCTGTACATGTCCTTTGCACTACCAGCACTTTATTTCTATATTAACGCTTCAGCAAAAAGGAGTAATTTTACCTTATATGCACTACGGCACTTTTTCATATGTTATGTTATATTTATAACTCCCGGCTGGCCCTTTATACCTATTACATTTAGCTGGTATTTTTATCATCTAGTGCTCCTTGAGAATTTTTCCCTTTTTCCGGCCATGTTTATCTCAAGGGGGAAAGGAATTGTTTTATTTGATCTTTTAATGTGAAAATCCTTGTCAACCCCTCCTTGTTTGTGCAAAAAATGTCATTTATTAAACAATCTATGCTCTCTTGTTCTCCTGTTTTCATGTTAATTTTGGAGTGTGTGCTTACATCTGGAGGACCCTAGAGTGGCCTCCACTCGCCAACATAGCTTACTATGGTGCTATGGAGATTTTTCTGTTTAATTATATACTGTGTGTGTGCCGCCCCCGTGCTCAGCAGCCTGCCGCTGCTCGGATCCGGACTCTCCGGTGAGTGGCTCGAGGGTTTCCGGACCCGGGGGTCCTGCGGACACTCCGAATTAAAAGGGGGGAATCTGGATTGTTGGGGATGTGTTTGTACGGGCTGAGCCGTACAGAGTTCGTGACGCCACCCACGGTGTGTGGTGAGGTTGTACACCACCGCTGCAGTTATTCGGGCACCCGGGGGAGATGTTGTGCAGCAAGTAGTTAACCCCTTTGTGGGCAGGGATGGTGGCCCCACGGCCCGGTGGGCTTTGGTGCAGGGAGCTGGGTGACCGCAGAGGGTACTGGTGTACTCACTGTGACTGAAACACACAAGTCTCTGGTAAACCAAGGTGATAGTGGTCGGTGCCCGCAGCCGGCTGCATTCTGGTCCCCCACCCGGCTGGTGGTCTCTGCCTTTCTCCTGCACTGTTTAGAACGGTGGACTACCTGTGTCTAGAATTCCAGGAGTCCGCTCCCGGCTGGCTGTGGCCTAAGGAGCCCTTGCCCTCAGACGCTGGCCCGTGGGATCTCTGAGCCATGGCGGTGGCCTTTTTATCCCCCTCGTTGGGCTGTTTTCTTCTATTAGGGACTTTGGGTTGGACATGACCTCTAGTCCTGGCCTCAATCAGTTAATTAACTAGTTCCAGTGGTTTCTGGTGCTGGCTTCAGGGTCCAAGTACCCCCCTCTGTGCTCCGGTTTCCAAGTCGGTTTCCCGGGTCGGTACCGGCGGGCTACGACCCTGCCTCGGTCCACCTCGGTTCCACCGAATTGTCTTCCCGGCTCCTGTAGACGGAGACCGCCATCTGCCTCCTAGCCAGTGGCACCAGGGCTCCTACCCCTGTACCGCGGTCAGTCAGTTCCAGGCCTGACACACAGGCCTCCTCCACTCCTCTGACCTTGAACTTGACTAGACTAAGGACTGATCTGAGCTTTTCTCACCCCGGGCAGTCTAGACCCCTGGGTGGCCGTGCACCAACCGCCTAGTCACGCCCACTGGTGTGTCTAACTGTTCCTAAGGGAGGGGTGACTAGGGTTTGTATGTTTGGCTGGTGTTACCTGTGAGGGACTGGTGTAATGCAGGGGCCTATTTGTGACTACCTGACCCAGCCAGGGCGTCACATGTGTACAGTATATGCTGTGTGTGACCGAGCAGCATGAGGGCAGCTGAGACAGTGTGTGTATATACTAAATACTGTGTGTATATACTGTGTGGGTGACTAAGCAGCATGAGGGCAGCGAAGTCAGTGTGTATATACTATATACCATGTACTGTGTGTATATACCGTGTGTGTGACCGAGCAGTATGAGGGAGGCAGAGCCAGTGTATGTATATACCATGATTAGCAAATTTTAGGTAACACAATGTAGAGAAAAAAAGCTCCAAAAATATTATATCGAAGAAATATGGAAGGATATAAATTAAACCCCCATATAAATAGAGCAAAAATTTCAATATAAAATTATTAATTTTTGTTAGTATATATTAAAATGAAACAATAATAAAAATTGAGAATATAACAGCATTAAATAAGAGGACAATGAGGCATAACAACAACTGTGAGCACAATGTAAAATTTCCGTGATAAATAGGATTATGACCGTTTATTGATAAGGAAATTCAAATACGTAGACTATTTCATCAAAATATATATATGGTAAAGTGCAATGTGCAATAAATAATGTAATTCTATACCATATTAAAAATACACTGCCTTGCGAAAGTATTCGGCCCCCTTGAATTTTTCAACCTTTTTCCACATTTCAGGCGTCAAACACAAAAAGATACAAAATTTTAATGCTATGGTGAAGAATCAACAAGTAGGACACAATTGTGAAGTTGAATGAAATTTATTGCTTATTTTAAACTTTTTTAAAAAATAAATAACTGAAAATTGGGGCGTGCAATATTATTCAGCCCCTTTACTTTCAGTGCAGCAAACTCACTCCAGAAGTTCATTGAGGATCTCTGAATGATCCAATGTTGTCCTAAATGACTAATGATGATAAATATAAGCCTCCTGTGTGTAGTCAAGTTTTCGTATAAATGCACCAGCTCTGTGATGGTCTCAGTGTTCTGTTGAAACCGCAGATAGCATCATGAAGACCAAGGAACACAACAGGCAGGTCCGTGATACTGTTGTGGAGACATTTAAAGCCAGATTTTGTTACAAGAAGATTTCCACAACTTTAAACATCCCAAGGAGCACTGTGCAAGTGATCATATTGAAATGGAAGGCGCATCATACCAGTGCAAATCTACCAAGACCCGGCCATCCATCCAAACTTTCATCTCAAACAAGGAAAAGACTGATCAGAGATGCAACCAAGAGGCCCATGATCACTGTGAATGAACTGCAGAGATCTACAGCTGAGGAGGGAGAGTCTGTCCATAGCATAACAATCAGTCGTACACTGCACAAATCTGGTCTTTATGGAAGAGTGGAAAGAAGAAAGCCATTTCTCAAAGATACCCATAAAAAGTGTTGTTTAAAGTTTGCCACAAGACACCTGGGAGACACACCAAACATGTGGAAGAAGGTGCTCTGGTCAGATGAAACCAAAATCAAACTATTTGGGCACAATGCCAAACGATATGTTTGGCGTAAAAGCAACACAGCTCATAACCCTGAACACACCATCCCCACTGTCAAACATGGTGGTGGCAGCATCATGGTTTGGGCCTGCTTTTCTTCAGCAGGGACAGGAAAGATGTTTAAAATTGATGGGAAGATGGATGGAGCCAAATACAGGACCATTCTTGAAGAAAACCAGTTGGAGTCTGCAAAAGACCTGAGACTGGGACAGAGACTTGTCTTCCAAGAAGACAATTCCAAACATAAAGCAAAATCTACAATGGAATGGTTCACAAATAAACGTATCCAAGTGTTAAAATGGCCAAGTCAAAGTCCAGACCTGAATCCAATCGAGAATCTGTGGAAAGAGCTTAAAACTGCTGTTCACAAACGCTCTCCATCCAACCTCACTCAGCTCCAGCTGTTTGCAAAGGAAGAATGGGCAAGAATTTCAGTCTCTCGGTGTGCAAAACTGATAGAGACATAACCCCAAGCGACTTTCAGAAGTAATCGCAGCAAAAGGTGGCGCTACAAAGTATTAACTTAAAGGCACCGAATAATATTGCACGCCTCAATTTTCAGTTATTTATTTTTTATAAAAGTTTAAAATAAGCAATACATTTTGTTCAACGTCACAATTGTGTCCCACTTGTTACTGATTCTTAAATTTTTTATCTTTATGTTTGAAGCCTGAAATGTGGGAGAAGGTTGAAAAATACTTTCTCAAGGCACTGTATATGGTAAAGTCTATGATGTAAAGTAAATAGATATAAAAAAAAGTCCTTATATAATGTAATAAATATAATGCATAAATCATTTGCAGAATTTCCACCTGATGGAATTCAAATGTCTGCTGTGCAATATATAAAAGAACCAAAATCTCTTTACAGCGAATGCTCAAATATTCATTGCAGGCATATGCGGTGCTCCCTCCGCCAGATAAAGAGAGACTTCCTGACGGGCAGCGTGGAACACAGCTTGTGTGTCACCTTTAGGTCCCTTTATGCGGGGGAGGGACCAATGCTGTCATGTGAGCGCCGTATATGCCTGCAATGAATCTAGCATTGGCCCAGCACTTTTATTTAAACTCAGCACCTTTTTCACTTGAAGCAAGGGCGAAGGATATGTCGGAGTCTGAGGCACTCTGTATTTCACAGCCAGGTAAAATATGCCAAGCTATTCTGAATCCACAACATGCCTTCTTTAAATCGTTTGATTGTGAATATATGAATGCGATCTATGCATAAATTACATTGCACCACACACAGCGTCTATTCTAGCTGGCGCCTTCTTGTGGACATATTATAGAATTACATTGCCTTACCTGTTTTTGAGCATTAGCTGTAAAGAGATTTTGGTTCTTTTATATATTGCACAGCAGACATTTGAATACCATCAGGTGGAAATTCTGTAAATCATTCATGCATCATATTTATTACATTATATAAGGACTTTTTTATCTATTTACATCATAGACTTTACAATATATACCGTATATTTAATATGGCATAGAATTACATTATTTATTGCACATTGCACTTTACCATATATATATTTTGATGAAATAGTCTACGTATTTGAATTTCCTTACCAATCTACGGTCATAATCCTATTTATTACGGAAATTTTACGTTGTGCTCACAGTTGTTGTTATGCCTCATTATCCTCTTATTTAATGCTGTAATATTCTCAATTTTTATTATTGTTTTATTTTAATATATACTAATAAAAATTAATAATTTTATATTGAAAATTTTTCTCTATTTGGGGGTTTAATTTATATACTTCCATATTTCTTTGATATAATACTGTATACTGTGTATATACTGTGTGTGTGACCGAGCAACATGAGGGCAGCGGAGCCAGTGTGTGTATATATTATATACCGTGTATATATTATATACCGTGTGTATATACTGTCTGTGTGTGAACGAGCAGCATGAGGGCGGCAGAGCCAGTGTGTGTATATACTATATACCGTGTGTAGAATGTGTATATACTGTGCGTGTGACCGAGCAGCATGAAAAAGGTGGAGCTAGTGTGTGTGTATACAATATACCGTGTGTAGAGTGTTGCAACAAAATTCCACATCAACATGACTAAATTGTCTTAGCCATGTAAAAATGAGATCATCAAAGAACATTGAGAGTAGCATAAAACTCTATGAAATGATAATGAACAGTAGGAAAAAGAGTATAGCACCACAAAGAGGATGAATGAATTTAGTGAAAAAAATACAAAAGCGTTCATTCGTTAAAAATACAAACCGTCAACACTAAATTGTTGATCTGTGAAAATGACCACATTCGGTAATAATTAGAATAACACAATGCAGTACATCAATTTATATCCATGGAGTGCTGGGAAAGAAAACCCATTGAAAAGGGGATGTAGAACACTAAAAAATGGTAGTAGTGAGTGCCTCACAAGGCCAATATAATCTGATTACTGGTCAGGCGAAGGTCTAACAATAGCACAGATAAATGTAGCCAAAACTGTAGGGTATATCAGGAGATCACATTACCACAAAAATATTGTTAAATGTACATAACAGAAGTAACGGTTCTATATATTGTGCTTATCTATGTAAACTGACCAGGAATCAGAAAATCAAATGAAAGTCAGGCATTTTTGAGGCATACTCACATTGTGCAAGGTGGCAGTACCCACAGGTCCCAAAGAGACCAAGAGAGGACCTAACGTACGTTTCGCATACACAGATTGAAAAGTATGTGGCTTCATCAGAGGTCATGACACTCACTCACTCACAGACCAGGGTTTTTATAATGAAGTGTGATGATCACGTGACCGGAATCCGGGCACGTGACCGCTACAACAGGAAATGATGAAACAACTGTTTTGGAAGTCAGGAGTAACATGGAGAACAATGTGACCGTGATGCCGGTCACATGACAGCTACAAGAGGAAATTATGAAACAATTGTTTGGAAGTCATGAGTCACATGGAGAAACATGTGACCGCGATGCTGGTCACATGACCACTCAATCGGCGCATGCGCAGTTGCCGCAAACCCACGTGATGCCGGCAACACCTGACAGTCAACGCCACCCACAGATGCGCAAGAGCAGCTGGCCAGAACTCCCGCGCATACGCGGCAAGGCGATAAAGATGTCGGGAACTGCAGGCAGTGGGCTACACGGCAACCGCGCATGTGCACCGCGGTCATACAAGCGGCACGCAAAAATAGACAAGTATCAAAATGTGGTGATCCCTTTTTTCTTCTATTTGGGTATGTGCATTATGTGATGATTCCTGTATACGCCTATTGCCAGCAGTCCAAAAAATTTTTTTTTTTTTTTTGTCATGCGGTACTTTACTACACTATAGTCACATGATATTGTGAATGGTAAGTGCACTTGCACTTTATAATTTTGATAATATGTTCACAAAAAGATGTTTTTGGTAATCTATTGCCTTTGGTCATTATGTGTATGCATTAATTTCCATACGCCCTGGCCACGACTTGAGAAAGAACTAGACTCTGCATTCCTCTTGACCACGGCTATATATTATTAATTACTGTTTACTGTATTAAGCCTTTGGTATTAAACCTTTGGTTATTATGTGTATGCATTAATTTTCATACGCCTGGGTCACGACTAGAGAACGATACTATAATTTGCATTTCCTCTTGACCACGGCTATATATTACCAATTACTGGTTGACTATATTTTTTCTTTTGACCACCTATTTTTCCCACTGCTAATAGGGATGATGAACATTTGATTGTATTACTATTTTCCAACCAACTTGGTATCTCTTTGTACAACATTACCACACGTTCATCTCTCCCACGACTACTGGCGGCCTACATACTGTATTTTTCTTCACCATGTATGCCCCCCTTGATTTTGTGGTAGTTGTTTTTAATCCTTGTTCTATTGCTGTTTTGCTTGTGTCTTTTTTTGAATAAATAAATTTCTGCATATACACTCGTTTTTTCTCTATTTGTTGCATTCTATTGCGAGTGGTGCATATATTCCGCCAACGCAAGTGTGCTGGCGGAGTATTTACTATATGGCTCATAATTTGGGATATTCCCTCATAACAAGTATCAAAATGTATATAGTGATAAAATGATATGCAAATTACATAGTAGATTTACATATGTCATACAAATATATCGAATTGCAATAATTAAAAAAAAAAAAATGCAATATGTGACGACTTGTGGCAATAGCAAGAAGGACGCAATCCTTCCTCTCCGTAACACAGGAAAATCCACAATGGAGCTGCAAGATGTATGTTCCAAATCCCATTGAAAATAGAAACACTTGTTACTGATCCATGATGTGAGATCTGAGAAAATAATAAAGCCAGATTAAATAAAAATTAATTAAAAAACAAAGCAAGAGAAAAACAGGAAAAGAAAAGAAAAAAGGGAAAAGAAAATCCAAATGGTAGGCAGTCACAAAAATGACGAGAAGCTTAAGGCTTCTTTTAAACCTCGAGGGACTAGTATATCAGGGGTCCACCTCGTCTCGCATTGAGCGAGTTGTCACTTCAAATCACCCCCAGTGATCCCACTGTGGATCTCATCAATCCCACAGATTTTCAGGGATCTAGGGTCACAGCTGTGGTGTGATTTAAAGTGGCGAGGAAGTGTCCTAAGTAAGGACACATCCTGTACATCTCTCGCAGCCCTAATGTCCCTTACATGCTCCCTGACCCTAACACGGAGCTCACGCGAAGTGAGCCCCACATAGATCAGGAAGCATGCACATACTGCAAAATATACTACAAAGGTAGTAGCACAGGAAATGTGATGTCTAATATTATAAGATCTCAATCCATCAGATGAATGGAATATAGTACTGCGAAGGACATTAGGGCATGCGAGACAATGCCCACACGCATTGCAACCACGCAGGGGACCACTTGGCCCAAAGGGATTGGGGGGTGGAGGGACATAGTGACTCCTCACCAGCAAATCCCTTAGATTTTGGGATTTACGTACAATCATAAGAGGCTTATCTGGAAGAAGGGAGGCCAGCATAGGGTCAGCTTTTAATGCAGGCCAATGCCTTGTGAACACATGCCTCATGGTTTCCCTTCCATGATTGAAGGTCCCAATAAAGCGAATGTTAGTATCACAACCCTCCACCCTCTTCTTGTATACCAACAGATGTTCACGGGGTGTATATTTTGCCCTCAAATAACCACGTTTGATGGATCAATTGCTGTACCCATGTTCCCTAAAGCGCTCTTTAACCCCTTAACGACCGCGGGCCGTAAAATTACGTCCTAAAGGACATAATCTTACTGCCCGCGGTCCTCCGGCGGCAGCATGCCGCGATCGGCACACATCTCAGCTGATTTTCACAGCTGAGATGTGTGCCTGCTAGGCACGAGCAGAATCGTTATCTGCTCGTGCCGATTAACCCCTTATAATGGCGCTGTCAATACATGACAGCGCCATTATAAGCGCAATCGCGGTAAAGTTTTACTTACCGCCGAAACCGGAAGTCACGTGACGCGATCACGTGACTCCCGATAGTTGTCATGGTAGTACAGGGTCATGTGATGACTCCTGTACTACACATGAATTGGTTTCACTTTCGCTGTGCCCGGGGCACAGCAAAAGAGAAAGACAGCGTATCTGCTGTTTACAGCCTTCCAGCTGTGATCAGCAGATACTGCAGAGCGATCGGAATGCTGATCGCAATAGCCCCCTAGGGGGACTAGTAAAATAAAAAAAAAAGTAAAAAAAAAAAGTTTTAAAAAATTAAAAAAAAACAAAAAAACCTAAAAGTTCAAATCACCCCCCATTCGCCCCATTAAAAATTAAAGGGTTAAAAAAATAAAAAATATACACACATTTGGTATCGCCGCGTTCAGAAACGCCCGATCTATCAAAATATAAAATCAATTAATCTGATCAGTAAACGGCGTAGCGGCAAAAAAATTCCAAACGCCAAAACGACGTTTTTTTGTCGCCACAACTTTTGCGCAAAATGCAATAAGAGGCGATCAAAACGTAGCATCTGCGCAAAAATGGTACCGTTAAAAACGTCAGCTCGAGACGCAAAAAATAAGCCGTCATTGAGCCTAAGATCCCGAAAAATGAGAACGCTACGGGTCACGGAATATGGCGTAAAACGTGCGCCACTTTTTTCGGACAAACTTCCGATTTTTTTTTAACCCCTTATATAAAAGTAAACCTATACATGTTTGGTGTCTACGAACTCGCACTGACCTGAGGCATCACACCCACACATCAGTTTTACCATATAGTGAACACAGTGAATAAAATATCTCAAAAACCATAGTGCTATCGCACTTTTTTTGCAATTTTTCAGCATTTGGAATTTTTTTGCCATTTTCTAGTACACAATATGGTAAAACTGATGGTTTCATTTAAAAGTACAGCTCGTTCCGCAAAAAATGAGCCCTCACATGACCATATTGACTGAAAAATAAAAAAGTTACGTCTCTCAGAAAAAGAATGGCGAAAAAAAAAAACGGAAAGCGAAAAATCGGCCGGTCGTGAAAGGGTTAAGCACTGCACACTGTCTCTCAAAGTCCCCATCAGAGCAACAGATCTGCCTCATCCTGAGGAACTGACCGGTCGGAATGGCATTGACGGTGGAAGATGTATGGGCAGAGGTAGCATGTAAGTATGAATTGGTAGCCGTGATCTTCCGGAAAACGTCAGTCTGAATTGCACGGTCCTCACCAACATAAATAAGTATGTCCAAAAAGTCAATGACTTGAGGGCTAAACTTGTATGTGAGTTTTATGTTGTATTTATTCCGGTTCAATTCAGACATGAAATTCTCAAGCTGCTCCGCAGTGCCCTGCCACAAAAATAAAACCTCATTAAAGTATTTCAACCGGCACTGCACATGGGAGCGGCCCAACGCCACGTCATCGCCAAAAACCTCCCTCTCTCGAGGAAAAGATTGGCGTACGACGGAGCACAGGCCACGCCCATTGTAGTGCCGCGCCTCTGATGGTAAAAAACATCTTTAAAAACAAAAAAATGCGCGTAGGGGCAAAGCGGAGCAGATCCAAAATGAACTCACCGAAAATGCCACCCCGATCGGCACCCTGCAGGAAGAAACGGACCACCTCGACTCCGTCCTCATGTCGGCTATAAGTGTACAGTGCTGCAACATCTGCTGTTACAACAAGAACGCCATCGTCCACAAAAATGCCACCAATCCTATTGAGGACGTCCGTCTTGTCTCTGATGTAGGATGGGAGAGTGTTTTGACCAGTGATTTGAGATGAAAATCTACATATTTACAAATTCGATCACATAACCCATCCACGCCAGAGACTATGGGGCGCCCCAGTGGGTTGGTGGCATCCTTGTGGATTTTTGGAAGCAAATAAAAAGTAGGGACACGTGGGCACTTAAACAATCCATCACGTTCTTTGGGATCAATCAAGCCATCATCCATGGCATGGTTAAGAATAGAGAGCAATTGCCCCAAAAAAGAGGGAAGAGGCTTGTGAGCCAACCTTGCATACGTGTCACGATCACGTAGCTGTTTAAGGGCCTCCTTCTCCTATAGAGATATTGGCCAGATCACGACATTTCCCCCCTTGTCCGCAGCCTTGATGACAACGTCCCGTAGAGACTGTAACTCAGCCAGAGCCACTCTTTGAGCCCCGGTCAAGTTATCGAATCTAAGTCTTCCACTAACTGTTTTAAGGTCATCAATTACTAATTTAGTAAAAATGTCAACCGCAGGGCATATGGATAAGGAGGGAAATCTGGTCGATCTGGGCAATAACTGGCTAGGGAAGTTGCCTCAGGAGAGCGATGATTGTTCATCCAGAAGACCCTGGAGAGCGATGAAAGCTTCCCTTTCCGCATCCCTTTCAAGACCGAGGTCAGAATCTTTAGTGTAGAGCTTCTTTAAGACTAATTTTCTTGTGAAAATATGTACATCTTTTACTGCAGTAAAAAAAATTGAACAAATTAGTCGAGGAGAAGGACAAGCCCCCGAAAAGGACATCAACCTGTGCATCAGAAAGGACATGCGACAATAGATTAATTACCTGGAGTTTGCTTTGATTATTTTTCGATGTTAAATTTGCCTTATGAGCAGATTGTTGGCGTGTCTTTGTGCCGTCCCTGAAGTAGTCAAACTGCTCGGATCCAGGGTTGCTGTGGCTCGAGGGTCTCCGGACCCGGGGGCTTGCTTCCACTTCGAAGTGTAAAAAGGGGGGAATATTTACAAGGGAGAGTTCGTGACGCCACCCGTGGTTCACGGTAAGTGGAGTACCGCCACTGCCGATGGGAGTACCTGGGGGAGATGGAATGGGGCAGCCAGATGATGTTCCCTCCACGGGTAGGGGAGACCCCGGGACTCTAGAGAATAGGTGGAGGGTAGCGTGGTGCGGGCTGTGGGGGCAGGCAGGATGCAGGGAGAGCTGTGTACTCACTCAGACTATGTGGATGTTGGTGCAACCATTAAGCAGACTCTGACACAGAAGTAAACCAAGTCTCTGGGTGCCGCTGCCACTCTGGGGAGCTTGTTCCCATATTTAAATAGGGGAGCTGTGCTCTCAATGGCTGACACTTGGGATTTCTGTAGGCCGCATAAGCTGGAAAGCCCTATCCCCCTCGTGTTGGTGCCTTCGATCTCTGAGCTCTTGGGGAAAGTTCATAAAGAGACTATCCTCCACAGGTGAATTATCAGAGTTGTGTGAAGCTACTTCCTGATTCAGGGTCCTGTACCCTGCCGTGCTTGGTACCGGTCTGGTTACTGGACTTTCCGGTGCCGACCGTTCTTCAAAACTAAGTCTAGGCACCCTTCTCCAATACCCTGTGACTGGGTCTTCGACTCCTCCCGTCCCAGACCACCGTCTGCGACCTAACCAAAGTCTCCCAGGGAGCTACAACTCCCTCAGCTCCTCACTCTCTGAGGGCTACTACTCAACAGACTATGTCCCTCCCACCAGTCTGCCTGCCCCCTAGGCGAGTGGCCCTTTTCCAGCTAGACCACCCACTGGTGTGCCTGACAGGGTGTGGTTAGGATTTGCGTGCTGATGGTAAACAATACCAGAGTTAGGATCCCAGAACCATGGAGGATGAGTTCTGCACCATAAGAGAAAGGAGTGCAGTTCTATGTGACACCCTGATAAGGTCAGGGGCATCACATTCCCCCTTGGTTAAACGTAGCTCGTCCCCGAGCTACAGGACACCCAGAGAATTTATTTTTGTTTTTAACAGAAAAAGAATAACAGGTTATACATAATTATTCATCCCTCTTAGGGGAGACAATACTCTTGAACGTCACTAAAGTTCCAGAGTTCATTTACTAGAACAACGGGGAACGCTACCGGATGTAGCGGTAGTTGGCGGCTCAGCCTGCTCTGCTGCAGCCCCTTCCTGTGACAGTCCATTCCCATTGTCCCTCTCCCTTCAACACTCCACCCAAACAATTTGGATCCTTGGTGCTGTGTCACCCCCGCGTCAGAAGCCTGCCACTGCCACTCGGGGGGTCTCCAGACCCGATGGGTCGGGGTCGCGCAGCCACCCGGGATAAAAAGGGGGGTATTTACAGGGGATGGTGTGCAAAGTTTGTGACACCACCTGTGGTGTGTGGTAAGGTGAAGTACCACCGCTGCTGTGGGGAGTACCAGAGAGTGATGGTGCGGGCAGCCAGATGGTTAACCCCTCCACGGGTAGGGGGAATGCCCCGGGACTCGGTGATGGTGACTGGGAGGTGCCGTCGGGCCGGTAAGGGTTAATTGCCTACTCACTCAGTCCAATAACGCTGACACTGACAACCGTGGTAAACCAAAGTTCTTGATGCCACTGCAGCAGGGAGGGAGCACGCCTGGATCCCGTGCCCGTTGGTGTTGGCCTGTAACCTTGACCTTGACCTTGGCACCTCTTTTCTGTAGTTGGTCCCTTTTAGCCTGAAACTAAACGGGTCCCGCTGACCAGTATGGCTAACTGCAAATCAAAAAAGTCTGTGGAGCCTCTGTTAAGGCCCCTTTACACTAAACAACTTACCAGCGATCCCAACAACGATACAACCTGATAGGGATCGCTGGTAAGTTGCTAGGAGGTTGCTGGTGAGAGGTCACATAGTCAGACGCTCCAGCAATCCCACCAGCAACCAGTGACCAGCCCCCAGCCAGCAGCGACGCACTGAAGCGATGCTGCGCTTGGTAACCAAGGTAAATATCGGGTAACCAACCCGATATTTAACTTGGTTACCAGCGCACACAGCTACACGTGCAGAGAGCAGGGAGCAGCGCACACTGCTTAGCGCTGGCTCCCTGCTCTCCTAGCTATAGTACACATCGGGTTAATTACCCAATGTGTGCTGCAGCTACATGTGCACAGAGCAGGAGCCGCGCACACTGCTTAGCGCTGGCTACCTGCTCTCCTAGTTACAGCACACATCGGGTTAATTACCAGATGTGTGCTGTAGCTACACCTGCAGAGAGCAGGGAGCCGCGCACACTGCTTAGCGCTGGCTCCCTGCTCTCCTAGTTACAGCACACATCGGGTTAATTACCCGATGTGTGCTGTAGCTACACCTGCAGAGAGCAGGGAGCCGTGCACACTGCTTAGCGCTGGCTCCCTGCTCTCCTAGTTACAGCACACATGGGGTTAATTACCCGATGTGTGCTGTAGCTACATGTGCAGAGAGCAGGGAGCAGCGCACTGACAGTGAGAGCGGCGGAGGCTGGTAACGAAGGTAAATATCGGGTAACCAAGGACAGGGCTTCTTGGTTACCCGATGTTTACCGTGGTTACCAGTGTCCGCAGAAGCCGGCTCCTGCTGCCTGCACATTTAAGTCCCCTTTACACACTGAGACTTTCTAGCGATCATGCTGCACAGTGGGAAACAAAGGACCAAAGAATGGTCCTGAATGATTTGTAGCGATCAGCAACTTCACAGCACGGGCCAGGTCGCTGATGTGTTTCACACACTGCAATGTCGCTGGGGAGGTCGCTATTACGTCACAAAACCGGTGACGTTACAGCGATGTCGTTTGCGATATTGCAGTGTGTAAAGCCACCTTTAGGAGTCTCAACACAGAATCTAGCCAGATATCCTTCCGGGAAGCACCTAGCCAAGGAGTGGCTCTTTTTAGGAGACTACAATAACCACCATATTAAGTGGCCCTTTTAGTCAATATCAAACTTTTTGACAAGTTTAAAGAAATGACAAGGGAAATGCCAAGGCCAGGTATCCATCCACAGACATCTGTTTTGGGGTATTGCCCCTCATCAGTGTGGAGTAGGATTCTGGCCAGGTGGGAACAATGCCTAGTAGACCAACAAGACAAAACAATCACTGATCTCGGGGAGACCAGCCAGGGAAAACACTGCCGGCAGCCAATGAGGGCGCTCAAAACAGTGAAATCCTAGGTACAATTCCCCCTGGGAAATATGCAAATCAAAAAAGTCTGTGGAGCCTCTGTTAGGAGTCTCAACACAGAAACTAGCCAGATATCCCTCCGGTCAGGACCTAGTCATGGAGTGGCTCTTTTTAGGACACCACCATAACCACCATATTAAGTGGCCCTTTTAGTCAATATCCAACTTGTTGATATTGGCTCCTTGGCCAGGTCCTTCCCGGAGAGATATTTGGCTGGTTTCTGTGTTGAGACTCCTAACAGACGCTCCACAGACTTTTGATTTGCATATTTCCCAGGGGTCAATGTACCAAGGATTTCACTGTTTTGAGCGCCCTCGTTGGCTGCCGGCAGCGTTTTGTCTCGCTGGTCTCCCCGAGATCAGTGATTGTTTTGTCCAGTATGGCTAACTGGGTGGGCTTGCTCTCAGGGTTCACGCTTGGGATTTTCTGGACTATGTAGTGGGAAAGTCCTATCCCCCTCGTTGCGCTAGTACCCTAATTTTGGAGCGGGTGGAGAATGCATCTTGAAGGCTCCGTCCTCGTCGGGTAAATTACCAAGATGCCTAAAGCTACTTCCTGGCCTAGGGTCCATGTACCCAGTCGTGCCCTGGCCCCTGCCCGGTGATGGCACAAGGCCGGTGGCTGTCCTTCTCGACAGCCCGTGCCCCTTGTAATGATCCCCTGCGACCGGGGTCCAGCTCCTACCAGGCTAGACCAACGTCTGCCAGCTAGTAGTCTCAAGGAGCCCAGCTGCTGACCTCTCCTCTTGAGAGCCACTTCACAACTAACTGTCTCCTAACACTCCTGACCTACCCTTAACCAACCCCCCAAGTGGGAGACCCTATTCCCTTCAGGCCAGCCACTGGTGTGTCTGGTGGGTGTGGTGTACAGTCATGGCCAAAAGTTTTGAGAATGCTACAAATATTAATTTTTATAAAGTCTACTGCTTAAGTTTTTCTAATGGCAATTTGCATATACTCCACAATGTCATAAAGAGTGATCAGCTTAACAGCAATTACTTGCAAAGTCAATATTGGCTAAGAAAATTAACTTCAACCCCCAAAACACATTTCAACATGATTGCATTCCTGCCTTAAAAGGAGCAGCTAACATTGTTTTAGTGATTGTTCCATTAACACAGGTGTGGGTGTTGATGAGGACAGGGCTGGCGATCAGTCATGATTAAGTAAGAATGACACCACTGAACACTTTAATGGAGGCTGGTGTGTTATGATCTGGAACCATGGAAGACCACCACAAATCATTGGTAAAAGGTGACAAGAGCATAGGCAACTAATCTGGCCGCCACTAACCATCAACACTAGAAGTAGCCGAGGGGTGAACTAACATCCTGTGCACCGCGAACCCAGCCGGAGAACTAACTATCCTAAAGGAAGGAAAGATGAATAACTCTCTGCCTCAGAAAATAGACAAGAATAGCAAGCCCCCCACATTCAAAGACTGCGGTGATATAGGAACAACACAATACACAGATGACAGGATTAGCAAAAGGTGAGGCCCCCACTGACTAAAATAGGAAAGGACAGGAAAGGGGCTGATGGTGGCCAGAGAAAAACCCTGCAATATCCCAAATTCCTGATAGTACAAAAAGGCCCTCAGATCGCACGATCTGAACTCCGTCCTATACCAGGTGCTCTTGTCATACCAATGAACAGAAAACAAGAATCATAACAAATTCAACAAGCCACAAACACATGGACCCAAAGGAGCTATACTCCAAACAGAACTGCAGGGAGTTCCCCAGCCAAGAAACTGAGGGGGAAAATCCCTGCATGCAAATAAACTGAAAACAACCACAGCAAATGACAAACCCAGACAAGAGCAAAAGAACCAAACAATAAATAAAGAGCAAGCACTTATCTGGGGTAGATGTGGTGTGGAGCAGAATGAAGCAGGCCGGTAATACAAAGAACAACTGACATCCGGCATAGCCTGCTATCAGACCAGGATTTAAATAAGCAGAGAGTTAGCAAAGGAAACGCCCATTGCACAACACACCTGGTCCAAGTCCAAACCATTCCTGGCCACCAGAGGGAGCCTCCCAGCAGCCAAAACATAACTAACATTCACAACAGTACCCCCCCTTGAGGAGGGGTCACCGAACCCTCACCAACGCCACCGGGTCGCTTGGGATGAGCATGATGGAAGGCGCGAACCAACCTGTCCACATGAATGTCAGAAGCCACAACCCAAGAGTTATCCTCCTGCCCATAACCCTTCCATTTCACAAGGTACTGAAGCTGACGCCTACTGCGATGGGAATCCAGAATTTTTTCAACCTCATACTCCAGATCCCCTTGTACCAAAACAGGGTCAGGAGGCGCTGCTGCAGGAACTGTTGGCTCCACATGTTTCTTCAACAAGGACTTATGGACGACATTGTGAATCTTAAATGACACAGGCAAAGTCAAACGGAAAGATACAGGGTTGATAGTCTCCGAAATCTTATAAGGTCCAATAAATCTGGGCTTAAATTTAGGAGATGGAACTCTCATAGGAATATTTTTAGAGGACAACCACACCATGTCCCCTACTTTAAACCGGGGACCAACAGTCCGACGCCGGTTGGCAAACTTTTGGGCAGTTTCTTGGGACTGAAACAATTTATCCACTACCTGCCCCCAAATCTGCTGCATTCTGTTGACCACCGAATCCACCCCTGGACAGTCAGACGCCTCAAGCTGCCCTGAGAGGAACCTAGGGTGATACCCAAAATTGCAGAAAAAGGGGGACACCAATGTGGTAGAGCTAGCTCTATTGTTAAGGGCAAATTCAGCCAAAGGCAAAAACGAAACCCAGTCATCCTGATCCGCAGAAACAAAACACTGTAAATAGGTCTCCAGGGTCTGGTTAGCCCTTTCAGTCTGACCGTTGGTCTGAGGATGAAACGCCGAGGAGAAAGACAGCTGAACACCCAATTTGGAGCAAAAAATCCTCCAAAACCTGGATACAAACTGCACCCCTCTGTCAGAAACAATGTTTTCGGGAATACCATGCAAACGAACAACATGTTGGAAAAACAAAGGCACCAACTCTGATGAAGATGGCAACTTAGATAGAGGAACCAATTGGACTATCTTGGAGAATCTGCCACAGATCACCCAAATCACAGTCATTTTCTGAGAGACGGGAAGCTCTGAAATAAAATCCATAGAGATGTGCGTCCAAGGTTTCTTAGGTACCGGCAAAGGCAATAATAGCCCACTAGAACGTGAACAACAGGGCTTGGTCCTAGAACAAACTCCACACGACTGCACAAAACGACGGACATCCCGGGACAGGGAAGGCCACCAAAAAGAGCGTCTCACAAGATCCCGAGTACCAAAAATGCCAGGATGACCCGCCAAAACAGAGCAATGAACCTCAGAGACAACTCGGTTTCTGCATTGGTCCGGGACCAACAGTTTCCCTGTAGGACATCTCTCAGGTTTATCCCCCTGAAATTCCGCCAGTGCCAACCGCAGATTAGGCGAAATAGCCGAGAAAACTACACCATCATTCAGGATAGTAGACGGTTCGACAACCTCCTAAGAGTCAGCGCAGAAACTCCTGGAAAGGGCATCGGCCTTAACATTCTTGGTGCCCAGCAAAAAAGAGACCACAAAATTAAACCGGGTAAAAAACAAAGTCCACCTGGCCTGCCGAGGATTCAACCTCGTGGCCGATTCCAGATAGATGAGATTCTTGTGGTCCGTAAGCATCACAACTTGATGCCTAGCCCCCTCCAACCAATGCCTCCACTCTTCAAATGCCCACTTCATAGCCAATAATTCCCAGTTCCCCACATCATAATTCCATTCAGAAGGAGCAAACTTCCGAGAGAAAAAGGCACAGGGCTTAAGTTTACACGAAGTAGCGTCTCGTTGAACAGCACCTGCTCTGATCTCTGAGGCATCGATCTCAACTTGAAATGGACGAGACACATCAGGTTGCTGCAGGACTGGGGCAGAAGTGAAATCGCCTTTTAAGCTCCTGGAAGGCCACAATTGCCTCTGGGGTCCAATGCTCAGCATCAGCTCCCTTCTTTGTCAAATTTGTCAGAGGTTTGACAATGGCAGAAAAATTGGCTATAAATTTACGGTAAAAATTAGCAAACCCAAACCACTGTAGGGATTTTAGAGAAGTCGGTTGCACCCAGTCGTAAATAGCCTGAACCTTAACCGGGTCCATTTCGATAGCGGAAGGAGACAAGATGAAGCCCAAAAAGGAAATCCTTTGCACCCCAAAGAGGCACTTTGACCCCTTAATGTGCAGTGCATGATCCTTAAGTATCTGAAAAACAGCCTGTACTTGCCCAACATGAGAGTCCCAATCATCAGAAAAAAATCAAGATGTCATCCAAATACACAATCAGAAATTTACCAATAAGGTCCCGAAAAATATCATTCATGAAGGCCTGGAAGACAGAGGGTGCATTAGTGAGCCCAAAAGGCATCACTAGGTACTCAAAATGACCCTCAGGAGTATTAAAAGCTGTCTTCCATTCATCACCCTCCTTAATACGGCTGAGATTATATGCACCCTTGAGATCCAATTTCGTAATCCATTTGGCACTCTTCACTCTAGAGAACAGATCAGACATCAGAGGCAAAGGGTACTGATATTTGACCGTAATTTTATTAAGAAGACGGTAATCAATACAAGGCCTCAACGACCCATCTTTCTTAGCAACAAAGAAGAAGCCGGCACCCAAAGGAGAAGATGAGGGTCGAATGTGCCCCTTCTCCAATGATTCCCTGATGTATGACCGCATGGCATCATGTTCGGGCACAGACAAGTTGAAAATCCGCCCCTTGGGAAATTTACAACCGGGCACCAACTCAATGGCACAGTCACAGTCCCGGTGTGGGGGCAGAGAATCAGATTCCTGGTCATTAAATACATCACGGAAATCCGACATGAAGGCCGGAACATCAATTGCCTGAGCAGACGTGGATGACATGGAAAGATCCTGATGCAAACCTTGACAACCCCAACTAGCTACTGACAAGGATCTCCAGTCAAGAACTGGATTATGGGTCTGCAACCACGGAGATCCCAGTACCAAGGTATCCTGTAGATTATGCAATACTAAAAATGTACAAGTTTCCTGATGCGCTGGTGCAACTCTCATAGGCACCTGGGTCCAAAATTGGGGTTTATGTTCTGCCAAAGGGGAAACATCAATGCCCCTTAAAGGAATAGGAGTTTGCAAAGGAACCATGGGGAAACCACAATCCCTAGCAAACCCAAAATCCATCAAATTGAGCGCTGCCCCTGAATCCACAAAGGCAAATGCAGAAACGGAAGACAATGAGCAAATCAATGTGACAGACAAAAGAAACTTTGGTTGCAAAGAACCCACAGTAACAGAAGCAGCCAATCTCCTTTCACATTTAGGGCAGACAGAGATGTTATGAGAAGCGTCTCCACAATAGAAGCACAGTCTATTCTTCCGTCTGAACCCCTGCCGACTAGTATTAGAAAAGACCCTATCACACTCCATAGGCTCCAAAGGCTGTTCCACAGGCACAAAACTAGCAGGTATCTTCCTGCGCTCACGTAACTGTCTATCAATCTGAATGGCCAAGGTCATAGAGGCATCAAGACCAGATGGGACGGGAAATCCTACCATTACATCCTTCACAGAATCAGGAACACCCTTCCGAAAAAGAGCCGCAAGCACATCATCATTCCAATTGGTAAGGACCGCCCACTTTCGAAATTTCTGACAAAACGTTTCTGCAGAATCCAAACCCTGAGTTAGGGACAACAAAAATTTTTCTGCTTGGTCCACAATATTGGGTTCGTCATATAATAAACCCAAGGCCTGAAAAAAGGAGTCCACATCACTGAGAATCGGATCATCAGACGCTAAAGAGAAGGCCCAGTCCTGAGGGTCACCACGCAGTAAGGAGATGACAATCTTAACCTGCTGTACAGGATTCCTTGAGGACTTAGGGCGCAGGTCAAAAAATAATTTACAATTGTTTTTGAAGCTCAAAAATCTCGACCTATCTCCCGAAAAAAATTCAGGAACGGGAATCTTAGGCTCTGCAAGGGGAGTCTGAGCAAGATAAGACTCTATACGATGAACCTTAGCATCAAGATGAGCAACACGCTCATCTAATTCATCCATGCTAGACAAAAGAAATCTTCCACGGAACCCAAAGAAGAAGAGGAAAAACACAAAAAAAAAAAAATCTCTCAGCAGACTTTTTTTTTTTTTTCTTTTTCTTTTCCCCTTTCTTTTCTTCCTTCTTAAGAGTACCCTTTAAATTTGTTGGCCGGATGTACTGTTATGATCCGGAACCATGGAAGATCCCCACAAATCATTGGTAAAAGGTGACAAGAGCATTGGCAACTAATCTGGCCGCCATCCCCTCACTAACCATCAACACTAAAAGTAGCCGAGGGGTGAACTAACATCCTGTGCACCGCGAACCCAGCCGGAGAACTAACTATCCTAAAGGAAGGAAAGATGAATAACTCTCTGCCTCAGAAAATAGACAAGAATAGCAAGCCGCCCACATTCAAAGACTGCGGTGATATAGGAACAACACAATACACAGATGACAGGATTAGCAAAAGGTGAGGCCCCCACTGACTAAAATAGGAAAGGACAGGAAAGGGGCTGATGGTGGCCAGAGAAAAACCCTGCAAAATCCCAAATTCCTGATAGTACAAAAAGGCCCTCAGATCGCACGATCTGAACTCCGTCCTATACCAGGTGCTCTTGTCATACCAAAGAACAGAAAACAAGAATCATAGCAAATTCAACAAGCCACGAAACACATGGACCCAAAGGAGCTATATTCCAAACAGAACTGCAGGGAGTTCCCCAGCAAAGAAACTGAGGGGGAAAATCCCTGCATGCAAATAAACTGAAAACAACCACAGAAAATGACAAACCCAGACAAGAGCAAAAGAACCAAACAATAAATAAAGAGCAAGCACTTATCTGGGGTAGATGTGGTGTGGAGCAGAATGAAGCAGGCTGGTAATACAAAGAACTGACATCCGGCATAGCCTGCTATCAGACCAGGATTTAAATAAGCAGAGAGTTAGCAAAGGAAACGCCCATTGCACAACACACCTGGTCCAAGTCCAAACCATTCCTGGCCACCAGAGGGAGCCTCCCAGCAGCCAAAACATAACTAACATTCACAACACTGGTGCTTGGTATCATTGTTTCTCTTCAGTTAACCATGGTTATCGCTAAAGAAACACGTGCAGCCATCATTGCTCTGCACAAAAATGGCCTAACAGGGAAGAGATTGCACGTCAGTCAACAATCTATTGCATCATCAAGAACTTCAAGGAGAGAGCTTCCATTGTTGCCAAAAAGGCTCCAGGGCGCCCAAGAAGGACCAGCAAACGCAAGGACCGTATCTTTAAACTGTTTCAGCTGCGGGATCGGACTACCAGCAGTGCCGAGCTAGGTCAGCAATGGCAGCAGGCTGGTGTGAGTGCTTCTGCACGCACTGTGAGGCGGAGACTGCTTGAGCAAGGCCTGGTTTCAAGGAGGGCAGCAAAGAAGCCACTTCTCTCCAGGAAAAACATCAGGGACCGACTGATATTCTGCAAAAGGTACAGGGAGTGGACTGCTGAGGACTAGGGTAAAGTCATTTTCTCAGATGAATCCCCTTTTTGATTGTTTGGGACATCTGGAAAACAGCTTATTAGGAGAAGAAGAGGTGAGCGCTACCACCAGTCTTGTCTCATGCCAACTGTTAAGCATCCTGAAACGATTCATTTGTGGGGTTGCTTCTCAGCCAAGGGAATCGGTTCACTCACAGTCTTGCCTAAAAACACAGCCATAAATAAAGAATGGTACCAGAATGTCCTCCAAGAGCAACTTCTCCCAACTGTCCAAGAGCAGTTTGGCGCCCAACAATCCCTTTTCCAGCATGATGGAGCACCTTGCCATAAAGCAAAGGTGATCACTAAATGGCTCATGGAACAAAACATAGAGATTTTGGGTCCATGGCCTGGAAACTCCCCAGATCTAAATCCCATTGAGAACTTGTGGGCAATCATCAAGAGACGGGTGGACAAACAAAAAACAACAAATTCTGGCAAAATGCAAGCATTGCTTATGCAAGAATGGACAGCTATCAGTCAGGATTTGATCCAGAAGTTGATTGAGAGCATGCCAGGGAGAATTGCAGAGGTCCTGAAGAAGAAGGGTCAACACTGCAAATATTGACTTGCTGCATTAACTCATTCTACCTGTCAATATAACCTTTTGGTACTCATAATATGATTGCAATTATATTTATGTATGTGATGTAAACATCAGACAAACACAATTAAAAACCAGAGGGCAATAGATCATGTGAAAATATAATTTTGGTGTCATTCTCAAAACTTTTGGCCATGACTGTAGAGTGTTCCTAGGATTTTGATTAGCTTGTTCTTAGCAACACTAAAGGTCAGGGATCCGTAACCAAGGAGGAAGTGGATACTATGCAGGAGGGCAGATTGCACAATACCATGTGATGACCTGATAGGCCAGGCCGTCACAGTGCTACCTCTAATCCTGGTGGACACCCCTTTTCCAGGCACCATGGCAGTCCCTGGTGACAGCGTTTAAGTCCTGGAGGTGTAAAAGATGACTCTGGTTACCATCCTGAGTAACCTGGTAGCCGTTACCCTTTGCGCCAACCTCCATCAAGGGCCCCTGGTGCCGTCTACCAGAGCCACATCGTCAAAGACCCTGATGGCCTTTTTACCTTCAACGGACATGGGAAAGAGGTTCAACAAGGATGACACAGTCTATACTGGAGCATTAGCTCTCCTGTCAACTTCCATCAGGGACCCCTCAACAGATCCTCGACGGCCTTTTCCACTCAAACTTAACACTGGAGAACATTCAACAAAGGTGACAGGTCCACACAGTCATTCTTTAAACTTTTAAACAAAGTTGTGGGCATCTATCCAGGTTCAGCTACCATTGCTGTTCTTGAGAACCGGTTATTCAGTGTCGGGCATCCCCTGGGCACACTCTAGCAAAGTGCCCTGGCAGGCCGCAGCAGCGACATATGGGTACCACAATATCAATGGCATCGGCCGGGGTCTCATCATCTGAGGTGGATTCCGACCGACCGTGCTGACAGGGAGACTTGGTAGCCGTTTCCCCCAAAGCGCAGAACCCAGGCGGCTTCTGGTGTACTGGAACCCGAATCCGCCTCTTCCTCCATCTCTTCTGGGTCTGATGCTATAGGAACCGGAACAACTTGAACGGCGTCCGCGGCCTGGTCGTCCTCCGCGGTAGTCGAAGGGTCCGCTGCCGGTGTTGTGGGCAGCGTCTCAGTGGCAGCTGCAGTCGAGGACGGAGAAGATTGTATGACTGTGGCGGTGGCCGGAGGCAGACCGGGTTCCACGGCTGGGTAGGCCGGGTCAACTGGAACAGGGCTTCTGCTTACTCGCTCCACACGCAGGGCTTCCCTCTCGCGGGCCCGCATCGCTGCGGCCATGCTCCCCATCTCAATCCAGGCAGCCATTCTGGGAGCAGCACCCTCGGCCGACCAGTTGCATTGCTCCGTCATCTTGCCTCTGTGGGTTCCAGGAACTTTTTGGGCAGAACCCTGGCGTCCCTGCAGCACTTCCGCTGTTACATCCCGTTACGCCCCCTTGGTTGTCGGCAGCCAGCTCTCCAGCTTCCGGCTGCGCTCTGTAGATGAGGGGTGGAGCTTAATTTTCGCGCTCTCTTGGCAGGGAAGATGACGTAGTTGTCCTTTTTAGGCACCAAAATGGCAGAAAACGGGAACAGACTTTCAGCACCGCAGTTCATATTTTTCAAGACGCACGTCACCCAGGTTAGTGGGTCCAGTCCGATCCTGTTCGGGGAAACCAAAGTTTTCGAGGTGTGCGGCCCCTGCAGCAGTTGAACTGCTCGGATCCGGGGTTGCTGTGGCTCGAGGGTCTCCGGACCCGGGGGCTTGCGGCCACTTCGAAGTGTAAAAAGGGGTAAATATTTACAAGGGAGAGTTCGTGATGCCACCCGTGGTTCGCGGTAATGGGAGTACCGCCGCTGCCGATGGGAGTACCATGGGGAGATGGAGTAGGGCAGCCAGATGATGTTCCCTCCACGGGTAGGGGAGACCCCGGGACTCTAGACAATAGGTGGAGGGTAGCGTGGTGCGGGCTGTGGGGGCAGGCAGGATGCAAGGAGAGCTGTGTACTCAGACTGTGTGGATGTTGGTGCAACCATTAGGCAGACTCTGACACAGAAGTAAACCAAGTTCATAAAGAGACTATCCTCCACAGGTGAATTATCAGGTTGCGTGAAGCTACTCCCTGATCTAGGGTCCTGTACCCTGCCGTGCTCGGTACCGGTCCGGTTACTGGACTTTCCGGTGCCGACCGTTCTCCAAAACTAAGTCTGGGCACTCTTCTCCAATACCCTGCGACTGGATCTCCGACTCCTCCGATCCCAGACCATCCCAGTCCACCATCTGCGACCTAACCAAAGTCTCCCAGGGAGCTACAACTCCCTCAGCTCCTCACTCTCTGAGGGCTACTACTCAACAGACTATGTCCCTCCCACCAGTCTGCCTGACCCCTAGGCGGGTGGCCCTTTTCCAGCTAGACCACCCACTGGTGTGTCTGACAGAATGTGGTGTGCGGTGTGGTTAGGATTTGAATGCTGATGGGAAACAATACCAGAGTTAGGATCCCAGAACCATGGAGGATGAGTTCTGCACCACAAGAGAAAGGAGTGCAGTTCCCTGTGACACCCTGATAAGGTCATGGGCGTCACATCTTCATCTTAGGAATAGCTCCCAGATCCGGAGCATCACTATTCCTTCCTGATGCAGAGGAGGGTCCCTCTTCACCCGACGTATATGAATAAACAGATGCAGAACAAGAGCGAGACATGGAGCGGTGGCAAGAAGCTGACTGACCCCTGGTCGCCCTTGACTTCCATCTATACACTCTTTTTGCCTCACGGTCTTGAGAGTCACGTTGGAGTTTCTTGAGTTTATTAAGTTTGAACTCCCTCACTTGCTTCTCCCACCTTAGGGTATCAGACTCAATATCTTTCAGAAATTTATCCTTAAGGTCTTGAGATACAAGCTCCATGATCTTGCTCTCCAGGGTCTCAAGTTCCTATTCCATCTCGCACAATGATTTTGAGTTGAGTTCACAAAACAAGCCTAAGAAACCGTTTGTGCATGCGTTGGCCAGGCCCTCCCATCTCAGTTAAAATATGCCATCCTCGATCTCAAAAGAAGGGAAGACCTGGACACGTAGACCCCTCGGTATAAGACCCCTTTCCAGGTATTTAGAAAGGAAGGCTCTATTCCACCACACACGGACCCGTTTATGAAGTAATTCCCTATATCTTGAAATCAATAACTGCAGTGACTGCCCATCAGAGGAAGAAGATGGGACCCTGGAGATCATGATTCAGGTGGGTTTTTCCGGTCCCCAGTCACGTGATCACCGGTATACATCGTATACCGATATTCACTTTATAGTAAATGACAGTGTGACGCCCTAGCAAAACCAGGTAGTCACAGAGGTTGTACAAATCTCTCAGGTACAATGCTCCATCTTCCTTGGCATACCAACACAAAACCCACACCCAGGTACTCCACACAGCCAGTAAAGCCTAGTTACCCCCTCATGACAATAGGGACACACCAGTGGGCGGGACCAAGTGGATGGGAGCGCCCACCTAGGGATCCTGAGGTGTCAGGTGCGGGAACACGACAGAAGGAGTAAAGGTCTGACAGTTGATAGTGGAGGAGTGTGGAAGTTCAGTGGAGTCAGGGGTTGGGGCCCCTGGACTACCGGACTTGGTGGCAGATAGCAAGCAGGACCAAAGGCGATGGAGATCCGGACGTGGGAGATCTAAAGTGGACCGGGGCAGGGTAGTGGCCCATTGGTGCCAACAGTGGGAATCCGGTCCAGAGGCCGTGCACAGTCGGGGTACCTGGACCCTAGGATGAGGAAGGTTGCAAGCCCCTTTGTTAATTGACCAGCTGGGGACAAGATTTCAGGCCTTGTTCCACAGAAGCCCAGAGAGCAAAACGGCAGCCCAATGCAGGGGAATAGGGTGGCCGTCAGAACCCATAGAAATCCCAAGGGTCAAATTTCGAGGGCCACAGCTCCCAACATACATAGTACCGGGAGTGGACTTCCCCGTTCCAAGCAGAGTTGTCCCAGTGAAGACACAAAAACACTGAGTGCAGGAGGAAGGGACCCCTGTTTGCTACACCCGGGTGTGGGACCCGAATACACCCGCCAGAGTCGACCGGTCACTGGCAATTTGGTTTACCACTGGACTTGTGTGCAATTCTTTGAACTGTAGTACACCATTTCCCCCCGGTCCAACCCGCCACATCACCTCCAGCAGCCATTGCTCCCGTACACCTGGGCCCCGGGACTACACCTCCCCTACCTGTGGAGGGGATTCCACCCTGCTGCCCCATTCCATCAGCCCCAGGCGCCCCATCAGCAGGCAGCGGCAGTGCCACCAACTCTTACCGCAACCCACGGGTGGCGTCACCGACAAAACCATCCCCTGTAAATACCCCCTTCCTACGGTTGTGAGGGCGGATGGCCGTGCGAGCCCGGGTCCGGCCACCACTCGAGCCGCAGTAACGAACCCGTCTGCAACAACAGCGCCGGTAAAAAATGATTTATCTCCCACCTGGCATGATCAACCATGTTAGATGGTCCCCTATGGTCTCCTGGTGTCGCCAAAGTGCCCGCCTGACCCCCAACCCCCTCCCGAAAATCCAAGATGGCGGCGCGCACATTAGGGCGTCAGCTGCATTCACCCTCTTCCTATGATTTCTGTCACATGTGCCATGATACATGGGACAAAAAACTCCTCCCCAGGTCCTGTTAGGCCAACCTCTATACCCCCCCGGTGTTCCCCGGTACCTTGCTGAGTGTTGATCCCCCGCAATCCCTCCTCCTTCACAATTAACGCTGGGCGCATGCACAGAGCGGCTGTCAGCTCAGCTTCCTGTGTTCAGTGAGACGCTGAGTTCATTGCCGCTCATACTGCTCTGCTGTGTACCCGGGGACAGGAGAATCATTGCACCCACACTCCTCACATGGAGGGTCTGCACTCCTAGAAAATGGGGGATACGTTCTCTGAGCGTGCCCCCATATTCTAGAAAGTCCAGAGTCGTCGTGGGACTCCCTTATTGGATTACTGTGGACCGGATTTTTTTTTTCTTTACAATAAATTGGTGAAAGAGGGAATAGGTTGGAGTGTTTTTTCAAATAATTTTTTTTTTGTCGTCTATTTATTTTTTTTATTACTGACAGTTGTGATGTCGGGTATCTGATAGACGCCATGACATCACTAACTGCTCGGCTTGATGCCAGGTGACATTACACAGCTGGTATCAACTCCATTTATTACCCCGTTTGCCGTCGCATCGGGACCATGGGATGAGCCGGGGCGAAGCTCCAGGATTGGCGCATCTAATAGATGCGTCACTTCTGGGGCGGCTGCGGCCTCCTATTTTTAGGCTGGGAAAGGCCAATAACTATGGACCTTCCCACCCTGAGAATACCAGACCACAGCTGTCCGCTTTACCTTGGCTGGTGATCCAATTTGGGAGGGACCCTACTTTTTTTTTTTATTATTATTTATAAATAATTATAAAAAAAGAGCCTGGGGTGCCCTCCAAATTGTATCACCGACCAAGATAAAGCTGCCAGCTGTGGTTTGCAGGCTGCAGCCATCTGCTTTACCCTAGCTGGTAATCAAAAATGGGGGAACCCCACGTCGGTTTTTTTTTTAATTATTTATTTTTTGGCTAAATACAAGGCTAGGCACCCTTTAGTGCCACATGAAAGTTACTAAAGGGTGCCAGCTTAGAATATCCAAAGGGGTGGCACATTATATATGCGTTTGATATCTGTCTGTCTATCTATCCTAGCTTTATAGGCTGCGTGCCCGCGATTAGGGTTTCAAGCGTTTTGGACGCTGTGTTTTCGTTGTGCCCATAATGCTGCGCTGTGCAGTAGAAGTGCAGAGGAAGAATTTTTAGAAATCTCCTGCCCACTATTCTTATTTTCTCCACAGCATAAACTAACATCTGCAGAATGTCAATTTATGCTGTATAGAGGAGAGTTCTCCGTGGAGAGAATAAAGCTAAAGTCAACTGCGGCCCAAACCTGGATCGTGGTAGGCAGCTGCATTCTCCCGTGGACAACACTCACATCTCCACAGACTCAGTATCGCCAGATCGTGGGCGCATAGCCTAAAAGTGAGATATTTGCTGCTAGAGCAACATTTTTGTGATACCCTTGGGGGTTCAAAATGCTTACTATACCACTGAATAAAATCCTTGATGAGTCTACTTTCCAAATTGAATTCACTTGTGGGGGGTTTCTACTGTATAGGTACCCTATGAGCCCTGCAAATGCGACATGGTGCCCACAATGTACCGTATTTTTTGGACTATAAGATGAACTGGACCATAAGACGCACCCTGGTTTTAGAGGAGGAAAATAGGAAAATAAAATTTTAAGCAAAAAATGTGGTTATGACACATTGTTGTTATGGGGCGAGGATCTGCTGCTCACACTGTTATGGGGGTACTATCCCCAAAATTCTCTACTAAGGTACCCCATCCTGGTAATGATTCTCCTGCCTTGTATATGATCCTACTGCCTTGTGTATATATATATAGATATGTCCCTCATCATGGTATAGCCCCATCCTGCTATATACTGCCATCCTGGTATGTGCTCCCATCCTGCTATATACCCTCATCCTGGCATATGGCCGCATCCTGCTATATACCCCATCCTGGTGTATGTCGTCATCCTGCTATATACCCCATCCTGGTGTATGGCCTCATCCTGCTATATACCCCATCCTGGTGTATGGCCCCATCCTGTGGCACACAAAAAAAAATAAACGTTCATACTCCCCTTTCCTCGCTCCACGCAGCATCGCTCCTCCCGTCTGTGCCAGCAGCAGCATTACTGACCTGTGTGGAGTCGTCCACGATCCCTGCAGCATCGCTTGTCCTCCTGTCTGTGCCGGCCGCGGCTGTGTGTAGACACATGGATGACGTCATTGCTGTTGTTACCGCTAGTCTTCACAGCCGTGGCCGGCAGACAGGAGGACATCGTGATGCTGCAGGGATCGTGGCCGGTGAGCAGGGCCGGCTCCAGGTTTTTGTGGGCCCCGGGCGGAAGAGTCCCAGTGGGCCCCATCCACACACAGACACCGATACGAACATGTACATATACATATTTAAAGACAAACTCACAAAAATACATATAAACAGACAAATCTATACAGTCATATACACTTACAGACAGACACACACACACACACACAAGTCTGCTGCATACAGACAGACACACACACACACAAGTCTGCTACATACAGACACACACACACACAAGTCTGCTGCATACAGACAGACACACACACACACACAAGTCTGCTACATACAGACACACACACAACTCTGCTACATACAGACAAACACACACACACAACTCTGCTACATACAGACAAACACACACACACAACTCTGCTACATACAGACAAACACACACACACACACAACTCTGCTACATACAGACACACACAACTCTGCTACATACAGACAAACGCATACAACTCTGCTACATTCAGACAAATGCACACAACTCTGCTACATTCAGACAAATGCACACAACTCTGCTACATTCAGACAAACGCACACAACTCTGCTACATTCAGACAAACGCACACAACTCTGCTACATTCAGACAAACGCACACAACTCTGCTACATACAGACAAACGCACACAACTCTGCTACATACAGACAAACGCACACAACTCTGCTACATACAGACAAACACACACAACTCTGCTACATACAGACAAACACACACAACTCTGCTACATACAGACAAACACATACAACTCTGCTACATACAGACGAACACATACAACTCTGCTACATACAGACAAACACATACAACTCTGCTACATACAGACAAACACATACAACTCTGCTACATTCAGACAAACACATACAACTCTGCTACATTCAGACAAACACATACAACTCTGCTACATTCAGACAAACACATACAACTCTGCTACATACAGACAAACACATACAACTCTGCTACATACAGACAAACACATACAACTCTGCTACATACAAACACATACAACTCTGCTACATACAGACAAACACATACAACTCTGCTACATTCAGACAAACACATACAACTCTGCTACATACAGATATGAAATGTCAGGTTTATTTAAAAAAAAAAAAAAGCTGGCAAACACACATAGGTACAATATAAATCAAAATAAAAGGAAAAAAAAAACAATGGCAATGCACTTCTGGCCTCCAAGAGTAGCTCTTCTAACCTGGGCTTCTTGTACTCCAATGAACCGGTCCCGGACGGTTTGGACCTGCTTCCGTACTGTACTGCGTCTGCCGTGACTGAGTCGGCCGGTCGTCAGTGACAACAAGGTCCTGAACGAGGCGCTGCCGGTGTGCGTTCCACTGTGGTAGCAGGAAGTGCATCTGTGTGTGTGCTGCTGCTGCTGATGACGACAATCATTCTTTGAAGGCCCGCCCACTGTGCTGTCGTAAGAGGAAACGACGTACGGGGGCGTTCTGACAGCAGCAGGAATGAGACGCACGGCTCCAATACATTCCACTCGTATCAAAGAGGTGAGAGGAGGTGGTCCCATCCCAGCATGCGTTACGCACTAGTAATCAAGTAGGGGAGGAGGGAGGAGAGATGTGCCCCCCCCCCACCCGTCTTGCGTTCCACAGTGGAACGCAAATAGCAGGCAGTACGAAGGCCGACAGGGAAAATGAACGGCGCGACGTACTGCAGGTGTCCTAGATAGCGTGAGTGGGCCCCCCTGTCAGTCCAGGGCCCCGGCACTTGCCCGGGTATGCCGCGTGGTGACGCCGGCCCTGCCGGTGAGTATACCGATTCACTGCACCCCGCGCTGATGATGATGCGCAGGGGGCAGTGAATACAGCCACACATGATCACTCCAGGCTGTTGTTGCCCTGGGTGATCATGCGGGCCAGATGTTTAGTATGCGCGCACCCCCGCCCATCATCCCGCCCACCTGTCAGCGCCGGCTTCAGCGCTAAGAGATGATAGGTGGGATGATGGGCGTGCATATGAAATGAGCGGGCCCACGTGGTCACGGCAGGCACTGCTGCAACCTGCTCGTGCCCCCGATGAGCCGCGCCACTGCAGCACCCTCATTCTCCGCAGCCATGCCCTACATTCAGACTATAAGACGCACCCCCCTCTTTACCCCAACATTTGGGGGAAAAAGAGTGCGTCTAATAGTCCGAAAAATACGGTATCTGGGACCCCCCTTGGGACTCCAATTACTTCTATATATATATATATATATATGTGTGGGTCTTCCATCAGATCATTGTTTTATCTGCTCTAGAGTAATGCCGGCGTCACACGGTATGATATATCGGGCGATATGTCAGCGGGGTCACGTCGTAAGTGACGCACAATTGGCATCGTTTGATATATCGTAGCGTGTGACAGCTATGAGCGACGGTGATCGAGCAAAAATACTCACCTTATCGTTGCTCGTTGACACGTCGCTCATTTTCAAAAAATTGTTTCTTCTTCTGTGCGCCGGTTGTTCATCGTTCCCGGGGCAGCACACATCGCTCCGTGTGACACCCCAGGAACGATGAACACAGCTTACATGCGTCCCGCCGGCAATGCTGAAGGAAGGAGGTGGCCGGGATGTTTACGTCCCGCTCATCTCCGCCCCTCCGCTTCTATTGGCCGGCCGCTGTGTGACGTCGCTGTGATGCCGAACGTCCCACCCCCTTTAGGAAATGGATGTTCGCCGCCCACAGCGAGGTCGTCCGAGAGGTAAGTGCGTGTGGCAGGGGGTTAACGACTTGGTGCGACATGGGCAACTAATTGCCCGTGACGCACAAACGACGGGGGCGGGTACGATCGCTCGTGCGATCGCACGATAGATCGTACCGTGTGACGCCGGCATAACTCCATGATTTACAGGGGCTATTAGGATTAGCATTATCGCCTTCATTAGGGCACATTGTCCAAGGAAAATTAAGTCTGGTTCTTATTTTGAGGTCGGCTCATAACCAAAAAACATTTGCTACAGATTGAGTATGATTTTGAGCAAGCATGGTCACATTAGCATCATCAGCTTCAGTTATATTTTGGGAACAATATCCCGGTGGGAAGTACCCTCATTTTCTCTGGGCTTAGTCATTCTCTATAGTTATACAAGTATAATTACCAGGTATTAGAATACAAACTGAGGAAACCATTAAGTATTTTATTTCCAATATATATGGGCACTGATCCAAGATGGGGGCGGACAGAAGCACATGTGACGCTCTGGCAAAACCAGGTAGTCACACAGTGCTAGGCCCCCGCACAACACCTTCCCTCACAGGGTTCCATTCAGCCTACCTGAAACTCTAGTCACCCCCCTCAGGGAAAGACAGGCACACCAGTAAGCGGGACCAGGCGGAAGGGAACGCCTACCTTGGGGTCTAGACAACCTAGGGTGGGAAAAACAATTAGTTTCAGTTTGGAGTTCAAGTGGAGAGCTCACGTGGAGTGAGGTGAAGCTGACAGGTGTCAGGGTCGGTGCCCTGACACATTGGCTAGGTGGCAGACGGTGGTCTCGTCTGGCAGGAGACAGGAAGGCTGCAGCCGGAGATCCGGGGTGGACCGGGGCAGGGTTGGAGCCCGCCGGTACCGACACCGCAGAACTGAACCGGAAACCATGCACAAGGGGGTACTCGGACCCTGAAGCCAGGACCGGCACCAATGGCCTAGCTAATTAAACGATTGAGGGCAGGATCATAGGTCCTGTCCCAACCTAAGTCCCGAAAAGAGACAACCACCCACAGAGAGGGATAGGGCATCCGCCAGGGCCCAGGAGATTTCACGGATCAGCGTCAGCGGGCACGGCTCCTCAGGTACACAATACACCGGGAGCGGACTTCCGAGTTCCAGACCGGGAAGTCCAACACACACAAGACAGTGCAGAGGAAAGTGACAGACCACCAGCCCGGGTGAGTGACCAAATTACAAACGTCCGCGGCGGCCGGCCACCAGCACCTTGGTTTACTAAAAGACTTGTGTGATTTATTCAACTGTGAGTAACCAAACATTCCCTTGTCTGACCAGGCACGTCAGCCCCTGCCATCATTGTCCCCTGCACCAAGTCACCGGGTCCCGGTGCAACCATCCCTACCCATGGAGGGGTTAACAACTAGCTGCCAGCCCAATGCCCCGGGTGTCCCACAACAGCAGCGGTGGTGCCGTCCTTCACCACACACAGTGGGTGGCTTCACTGACTGACCACGGCAACTGCCGTACAAATACGTTCCCTCTTTTATTCGGAGTGTCCACGCGACCCCCGGGTCCGGAGGATCCCTCAAGCCACACACCGGGTCCGGATCCGAGCAGCCCGGCTGCTACTGACGTGGGGCGGCACACACACACACATAGCAATCAGATATATTACTAGACTTTGCAGTATATTGAGTCCACTGAAGCCACATATTTGTATCTGTAAATCCCATTTCTATAATAAAGGATTCAGTGGTGGATAATTGAACAGCTATTCCCGACGGGATGGGTTTTCCCCTAACTTTCCCAGGGATTAAAGGGTTAGTTTGAGGTCCATGAGGACAGTCATTACAATCTCTTAACATTATGTGACCCAGGTATAAGTTTGAGGACCCCCGTGATTGCTACACCCCCAAAGCATACTTCCCTAGATCACAATATTGGGGATTTTCAAGATTCAAAGCAAGTGAAGAACAGCTGTTTCCCTGATTTCCTGTATCACAGATATCATTTTTTCAGAGACAATTTAGGGTTAGATAAAGTCATGCGAGCTTTTAAGGTCCGGTCATCAGGCAGAGGGCTTTTACAGTTGAGAATGACCACAGGATTATATTTCCAGTCTTTTCCTTTATTCCAACCCACATCACTCCATGATCTGCAATGCATATTTCCCACTGTTGTTTTGCATAAGTAAAATATAAATGTAGATCCTGACTTCCAATACATCCCTCCGCATTCTACCACTTGGCAAAAGTCAAAGAAAAAAGTGTTTATGGGTGAATTGTAATTGACCGAGAGATCATAGGGCTTCCCTCCAGGATTCCTGATTTCCATAGCCGCAATTATCAGAGCATAGTTCGAAAGAAGAATAAAAATTAGAAGTCTCATCTTATCACTCGACTGGAACAAGTTTGCAGTGAGATGCGTGAATCCAAGTACCCCTTCCTGCAAGCTTTACAGATGTGGGGGTCAGCAAAGGCACTTGTTATATGGGCCGCATACAATGGTTCCAGGCAATGTCTCTTAACATGTCTTTTGACCAACACTGAATCTCCTGGTTTCAGATGGTGGCAGGCCTCATCACCTGTAGAATCTGGGAAAGAGGAAGACACTATTGCATGTCTATTTAGTTAATTCCTTAGCAAGATTAATCACAAATTGCACAACCTTATCTTTGATTCTGATAATTCCTGGGGGCTAAACCCTGCAATGGGGGGAATTGAATCAAACAAAATCTCATAAGGGGACAACTTGTGTTTTGCTAACGGGGTGATTCTTACATGATACAAAGCAATTGGGAGAAGATCTGGCCAGCCCTCAGCCGACTCCTGCATCATTTTAGTCAGTTTTCTCTTAAGGGTGCCATTCATCCTTTCCACCTTCGCATTGGATTGAGGATGATACGGGGTACGCAGGGCAACTTGTGATCCAACCACAGTCAATAGCTCTTGATAGACAGTTGCTGCAAAGGCAGGTCCTTGGTTGTTTTCAATTACTTCAGGTACTCCGTATCTGCATACAACTTCACTGATTAGTCTCTTTACTGTTGTTTTGGCCGTCATATTGGTCACTGGAAAGGCTTCCGGCCAACTAGAGAAAACGGCCACTGCTACTAGGCAGTATTCATATTTTCCACACTTGGGCAGCTGAATGTGATCATCTTGAATCCTCTGGAACGGGTACAGTGGCTTTGCTAGATGTTTAGGTGGAACTTCTTCTGTCCTTCTGGTGTTACAAGTTTGACAAACATGGCAGCTCGTTGAAGGCAGCAAGCATAGTAGCTATGCCTGGGGCATGAAAGAACTTGCGTATCACCTCCAGGCTTTGGTTTTTCCCTCTGTGGATGGGACCATGTCCCCAGGCAGCTATGGCGGCATACATCCTTCTAGGAAGGCAGGGTAGACTGTTGACCTTCCAGATGTCACCTTCCAGCTTTGCTCCTTCTTTCTTCAATGTCTGCAGTTCTTCTCTTGTGACTAGTCTTTGTTCTGCCTTGAGCCGATCCATTGGTGTTCTACCAACATTTATGCAGTCTCTGGGATCCTCTGGTTCAACTAGAGAGAGATCTTGTAGAATCTCTTTCCTCTGTGCTGTGGTCGTGACCATAGCCATATGGTATTCAGATTCTTCCACTTTCATCAAAGCGGTTTCTTTAGCTTTCTTGTCAGCATAGGCATTTCCTCTGGCAATTTCTGTGGTCTGGGGTCCATGGCCTTGGACCTTTAAGGTAGCAACTTGTCTCGGCCTGGAAGAGCAAACATCAGTCTGTGGACACACTCTGCATTTTTGACTGGAGTTCCTGCTGTAGTGATGAACCCTCTGTTTGCCCATATGACCCCAAAATCGTGAGCGATGCCGTAAGCATATCGAGAGTCTGTGTACACATCCGCTGTAGCGTCTTCGGCGTAGATACAGGCTTCAGCCAAAGCTACAAGTTCTGCTTCTTGAGCGGACATTCGAGCTGGAAGTGCTGCAGCTTTGATCACCGACCGAGGTGGTTACAGCATAGCCTGTATGAAAGGTACCCTTTTCGTCAGCATATCTTGAACCGTCTGTAAACAGGGTGTAGTCTCGACTTTCCAGCGGGTGTTCAGAGACATTGTCAGACGTGACAGTTTCTTTCTCCATCTCCTGGAAGCAATCATGATATGCGACTTCATTCTCTTCACTATTCTCTTCACTACTATTCCCCGTTGAAAGTGGAAAAAGCGTGACTGGGTTAAGGGTAGTACATCTGTGAAGAGTCACATTGTCAGGCATCAGGAGTGAGCACTGGAGACGCGGATGACGTTGGTGAGAGAGGTGCTTTGGTTGAGTTAGCTTGAGTATGGCTGCTATGTCATGGGGTGCAAAGACTTTAGTTTCATGACCCAGGACAATGTCTGCAGTCTTGTCAAGAAGCAACTGTGTAGCATGTACAGCTCTAAGGCAGGTGGTAGATGCGCGGGCCACAGGATCCAGTCTTGCTGAATAATAGCCAATGGGGCGTTCCCTTGTACTATGCCTTTGGGTGAGAACTCCAACCGCGTGTCCAGCATTCTCTGATACATAAAGATAAAATGGCTTGGTGTAGTCTGGGATGCCCAAAGCAGGGGCTGAGGCAATCTGGTCTTTAAGCATTTTAAAAAACAATCTCATGTACTTGAACTGATCTGGATTATCACGTTGATAAAAAGAAGTCCTGTGTTTAAGTCCATCATAAAGGGGTTGCATAGTCTTTGAAGCATTAGGTATTCATTGTCTGCAGTAAGTAATTAGTCGCAGAAACTTCTGAAGATCTGTGAATGTCTTGGGAAATGCCATCTGTTGTATAGTAGTCTTCCGGTCCTCTGTGAGATGTCTGGCACCAAGAAAGATGACCTGTGACTGGCAGAATTGTAGTTTAGAGCAGGAAACTCTACAATCCAATTCTGATAGATGCTTGAGAAGTGACACAGAGAAATCCAGGCACTTATCCTCAGTTACAGCACACAGTGATAAATCATCCATATACTGCAAAAGGGGTCCCATCAGTATTTGCAACAATCAAAGATAAAAGGCACATCGTAAGACAATGTGTAAACTGATTGGGGCTATTCTGAGCACATTGTGGCATAACCGTCCAAGTATATTGGGCACCCTTAAAAATGAACGCAAATAAATACTGGCAATCTGAGTGCAGAGGTAAACTGAAAAACGCATTTGACAAATCGACCACAGTAAACCACCCTATCTCACTGGTAATATTAGACAACAGAGTATGTGGGTTGGGTACAAGAGGTGTCTTTAACTCTGTGGCAGCATTAACAGCTCTGAAATCTTGAACTAGGCGGTATCTTGGGGGATCTCCTGGGGCTGATTTCTTCTTGACCGGATAAAGGGGTGAATTGCAAGGGGAAACACAGCGTATTAGTGCTCAGCTTTGTAACAAACTGTCAATTTGGCCTTGGAGACCCGCTTCTTGGGCTGATTTCAAGGGATACTGTGATACTCTGGGAAGAGGCACACCTGGCTTTAGGTAGATCATTACTGGATCTACAGGGAGTTTACCCACATCATCAGGCCCTTTTGACCATAATTTATCAGGGACTGTTACAAGCTCCGGATGGTCTACATCAGATTCATCAGCACACGGTATAGAGAGCATCACAGTGGGAGTGCCTGTAGGAGGCAAGTCTCCTCACACCCTTCTAGGGAATTTGGTTTAGTCAGGGTGAGAGTAATACCTCCTTCTCCATCATAATTTATGGCAGCCTTTAATTTATTCAACAGGTTAAATCCCAGCAAATTGACTGGACAAGTTTTTGACAACACAAACTGGTTGTAAATTTTTGGGAAAGGTCCTACTGGTAGGGGAATGATCAGAGTATGCGCAGTGGGTAATCCATCTACGCCCACCAGGGTGAGGATGTCATCAGAAAGGGGCAGGGTGTGATCAGGTGGTATATCAGATATTTTAACAATAGAATTGGCCACCCCAGCGTCCACCATGAATTTAATAGGGGTCCCTGCAACATCTAAAGTTACAGATGTAGAAAACCCCTGGTTTGAACTGACCATCACGGCAGAATCTGGTTGGCCACACCTTCATTGTGGATTCATGTGTTGCTGGTTCTGATTATGGTTTTGAGGGTACGTGGCCACACTCTGGGATTGTAGGATACGGCACCTTCTCTGGAGGTGACCGGGCTGGCCACAATGCCAACAGATCAGTTGCTGGCTCTGTTGGTCCTGGTGATATTGCCAAAATACTGATGGGAACTACTATTGGACCGTTACAGATTCACAATAGAGTTTGGTTCTTGTTGAATACGCTGTGGCTGAAAGAACTATGGCTGCTGCATAGGACAGTATTCTTGCTGCCACAGTTGGTTTGATGGTGTGTATGTGGGGTTTGGAGCCTGTTGGGGTATGGGCTGTGAGGAGGGCTGCACTGGTGGGTTAGTATATACCAATGCTGGGGCGTTCTATTTGGATTTCGGGATTGGCTGCTTTGCTAGGCTTTTCTGGAAACATTTAACAACCAGGATAGCATCTTTGGCAGGAAGATTTATGATCTCGGGTCGAGTGGACATCACCATGTCCTTAAGGTCTGTTTGCAGACCTTCAATAAAGGTGGTAGTTAGGAGGGTGGCTTGTGACTTATTGGTTGCAGTGAACTCGAGATCTAAAAAGACTCGTTGGAGTCTGGCATAATATTTTTCAGCAGACTCCCCTTTCTCCTGCACAACGTCCTTCAGATTAATGGCTTGTTCTACCAATTGATGTTGGGCCCATTTCTTTAAAGCGGCACTATACTGTTGTCCATTTAGGAAAGTGGGGTCATCAGTGCCTGGGGGCATTGTAAGATGAGGTTCCATTAAAGGCCAAAAGCTATCGCCTGCCTTTACCTTGGTGAGATTAACAAGGTCCTTCTGTGCAGCTGAATATAGCTGGTGGACCTGCAGCATCTCCCTATAGAACTGCATAGGGTTAACTTCAGGGTCTGGTAGACGGTGTACTAATGCCAATGATTAGGTAGGATTGAAAGGGACATATTTGGGTGGTGACTCATCCTGTTGGGGCCGTTCCTCGCCAGGTTTGGAATCTATTGAAAACTCAAAGCAGTTTTCTATGTCAGACTTGACTGGCTGATATGCTGTTGTCAGGGAAACCAGATTCCAAGACTGAGCTGCTGCAATTGCATGATGGGCTACAAGTTCTCCATCTAACACCAATCTAACTTCCTCCAGATACAAATTAAAACCTCTGATTGTAGACATTATACTTTCAACAATAACCTTCGCAGCTCTCTCCACAGGAAATTCATAATGACCAGTAGATATCAAAGGTAAAGAAATAGTCCTTCTGTTTATAAAGGTGACATCCAAGTCAGAGACCTAAACAATTGAACGATATACACAGTCCCTGAGAATACTGTCAGATTTCTGGGGGTCCAAAAAATCAAATCGGGGGCCTACAGCATGAATAATGTAGGCTGCCGGGAGTGCACCTCCCCGAGTTACAAAAATGCAGCCAGGCTCTACACAACTATGTCGCCTGACATATTCCTCCGATTCCTCCTGAATCATCTGACCACCCTGTAAAACTATTTGCCGGGCCAATCCCCCAGCATGATACAAATTCGAATTAGCCGAGTTAACATACACCCTGTCTCCTGGGTCAGTAAATCTCCCGTACCTATTGTAAACAAAACCTGGGCTCCCCCTGGCGTAGTGAGTGTCTGGGCATATCATGAACTGAAGACCTGTGGACAGGTCCTGGATCGCTCGGTATAGGGTTCACCACATACCCTGAAAAAAGCAGGGGGGTCCGGGGGTTGGGGATTAACAGAAGCCAGGGTTGGGTTGCGTGGTGTCAGAATGGCTGATGGGGAGAGGGACAGCATTACAAGTACAAGAGGGGCCATGGGCAGGGATGGGGGCGGCACAGCTCCTGAATCTGCCCAACTGTTCTCTGTTGTATGGAAGGTACATAATAACTTCCATCTGCGTTCAGGACAGGGTAAATAGGGGCGGGTTTATGGCTGTGGCTCGGATCTGGACGGTGAACTACACAGTTATTACAAACATCTCTCCAGCCCGGGTTTTGATAACCACACTGGTAACAGATCCAACATGCTGGGTTATATGGGGGTGGCTGCTCAGTTGGGACCAGTTGGGAATAGATAGAAGCCGTAGCCAGAGTGGACGGGGTTAATGTGTGTGCTGTGTAGGTAGTGGGGAGTGGTTCTACCAGCTGTGAGGTGGGGGCTGCTAACGCCAGGACAGGGATTGGGGTAGCCGGTATGGGCAGTACTGAAGGATCTAGAGGATCTTGGCCAGTGGGTGGAACAGCAACATCCATGAGCAGCTCTGGGACAGGGGAAATAGAATGGGGATCAGGTTGTGGGGCAGAAACAAAACAAGCTGCCGGAGGACCCTCAGATCTGTTCTCAGACTCAGGTAACCTATAGTAAAATGCAACATTTCCCTCCGAGTCTTCATCCTCTAACTCCACGTATCCCTCGGATAGCAATGTCTGCACTACTCTGCTAAACAACTCCACATCATTCAACAATTCCATGTCTTTCAACTTGCCCTTTTTTGCTTTCAGTGCTGCTGCCCACTGAGATGGCTGTAGCTGGCCTCCTCTCGGAAATCCTAACGCTTTGAATATCTCCGAGGCATGACGCACAGCTTTCTTCCCCTCTCTTTCTATCACTAATTCCTACACATTCTGTGAATCCTCAGGTTTCTTATCCTTCTGTCTTCCCCGTTTAAACTTTACTTCTACCTTGGTGGTGATCGGATTACACTAATTTATGACTATATGGTGCACGTCACAGTCTGGCCGGCACTGAAACATTCCACAACTATACTAGCTGCTCACTCAGCTAAATATCTCCCAAAATTGGTCACAGATCTCCCTAAAAATAGGCCACTGATCTTCCTAAACTTGGTCACAGATCTCCCTAAAAATAGGCCACTGATCTTCCAAAACTTGGTCACAGATCTCCCTAAAAATTAGGCCACTGATCTTCCAAAAACTGGTCACAGATCGCCCTAAAAATTAGGCCACTGATCTTCCAAAAACAGCAGAAATATCCCAAAAACAGGACACAGATCTTCCTAAAAATAGGGCACTGATCTTCCAAAAACAGCGTGAAATATCCCAAAAACAGGTTGAAGATCTTCCTAAAAAATAGGGCACTGATCTTCCAAAAATAGCGGGAAATATACCAATATACTATTCTAACTCCTATCTCCGATCACTGGTGTACCCCCCCCCCCCCGCGTCTTTAATTACAGACCGGGTTAGTCTAAATAGCTATATCCGGCCACCACCTTTTTCCCTAACATCCGTCCTCTGGATCCCGTGTGACACTATCGATCCACACCTCAGGGTTGGGATCGTGCTACTGGGCCCTAGCGGGCACCACCCCTAAGTCATAATCAGGTACCTTTAACACCGATAAGGACACACAGCTCGTCACCCCTTCCTCTCCAAGAACAACCACATCGATAGTGAATACACAGTATGTAACACTTACCGGGGTCGGAAGGAAGCCTTCACAGGGAGCAGAGGGAGATCTCAGTCCGTGACATCCAAAATATCGGTGTGTCCAGGAATGGCAGTGCTTCCTTTTAGGGGCCCCACGAATTGGGCACCAGCTATCAAGGTTGGGAATTTAGGGGAGACCACAAATGGGGTCCCTCGTTTTTTGGCTCACAGAGTCGGAGTTCAAATCAAATCTGCAAAGATATTAATGAATCAGACAATGATGCATGTTCATCGTTTGAGCAGAAGCATACTTCTGACTCGTGTTTTAAAAAAAATACATTATTATATTATACAACATTCGACTTCGACCTTGAGGCAAGAACAAGGAGTGAACATCCCACATTCCAGCTGGTGAGACAATCATGATTATAAATTCTCTCTCAATACCTCTTTGTTCATTGTGCATTCTGGCTTCGTTATCTCCGTTAAGACCTTACTGTACACACATCTTAGAATCATATTAAGGCGTCTATGCGATTGTCATATAGACATACAGATAATTATGCAACGACATCTATATTTTGATTATTTACATACACAGATTATCTTATTACATTTGGACAAACAGCCCATAGCCCAGGCCTACCCTCACATTCGCACCAAAGAATTCAGTGTGACTTAGTAACTAGTCAAGCATATGTAAATACTAACTGCATATGCCCTGTTTATTCCTCCTCCCACCTCTCAGTGAAAGTAAATCTGAACTGAATTTGCACTACTGCCCCCACCTACCTCTCTCCCACCTCTCCACAGTGATCCTGAATGCACTGGGAGGAGGGGGGAGCAGTGCATATGTGGCGCCCTAGGACCTGGTCGCCACAGCAGCATTGCCCTCCCAAAGGGTTAATGCTGAGCCTGGAGGTAATTGGGAGATCCATTGGCCAGCAGGTTTAACACCCAACACAGTTCTCCCTCCGGCCAGCAGGGGGAGCTCTGAACCTGGAATTCCAGGGAGCCCTCCTCTACCTGACCAGAGGGAGGAAGTGCAGCCAGTCTGTAGGGAGTAGTGGAAGTGAACAGACGCAGAGTGAGCTGTCCTGTGAATCTGGGGCCTAGAGCTGGAGCAGCTTGGCCCAGAGAAGCAGGAATAGCTGAGAGGCAGCAGAGAGACTCAGACATCGGAGTCTGTGGTTGCCAGGGTATAAAATCCGCCCCTGGTAGCCGAGTCCGAAGGGCAGGAGAGCTGCAAGCCCCTGGCCCAGAAACATCCAAGGTACAGCTGCAGCATCAGGGCCCGGTGTGGACTCCAGCGGAGAAGCACCAGAGAGAGGGTCTGCGCAGCCACCTACAGAAAGAAGGGACGTGCCATCGGTCCCAGCAGCAAAGAGGGCCATTGCTGGATTCAGAGAAGCAGGGTCCTATCATCACAAAGCAAAGTACAGGAGTAGGCCTCATACTCAGCTGGCCAGAAAGATCATCCCAAGTACTTCCAGGCCGACCGGATCCCCATCACCACCTGTAACGGTCTCCCAGGACTGGACTGTTCCCAGAGTAAAAGAGGAGAAGGTAAAGAGACTGTTGTTTGTGCCTGGTTCTTTCCTCGCCTGTCGGCCCTGCACCGTGTTAGCCACACAACACCATAGACTTTCACGGGCACCAACTGTATCCCGGGGCATCGCTCCACCTGTGGGGAGCAGTAACATCATAGCTGCCATAACATCACCCCGGAGTTCTCCCATAGCAGCGGCGGCTTAATAGCCGCATACCACAGGTGGCGTCACGAACATTAACTTCAACTCATCAGCCACATATTCAACTGACACCCACCAGGGCCACGGAGCCGGGCCCAGCCACCACTGACTACCACCGGATTAGTTCGGCCCGGCACCGGGTGTCCCCTAGCCCTGGGGTGGGCGAGTCAACTTTTGGCGTCACGAACAGGATTTCGTGCCCGGTTCCACCGGGTACTGTGCGCCTGAATAATTGCGCTTTAAAGACTGTATTACTGCGTGTTTCACTGTTTGAAAACTGCCGCCGCCATTATCCTCACTGAGCGCAGGAAGAAGGGGGGCGTGCCTGACAAAGAGCGCGAAGGGAGCGCGCCATCAGAGCAGAGCGCTGTTAACCCCGCGCGACCCGGAAGGAAATTTGAAAAGTGAACGGAGCCTGGTAAGGTTCACTAAGGGGGAGGAAGATGTCCGACGCAGAGGGAGGGCAGGTGGCTGCCATAGCCCGAGACGCCGCAGCGCCCGCCGAAGCGATCCCTGTCGCCGTCGCCCCATCCCCCGCTGTAGCGCCGGTAATGCCGATCACCATGCCGTACATACCGGGCGCAGAATGGCTGCCGCAGTATTCCGGGGAGTCCCATACCTTGAGCGACTTCAGAGAAAGCCTGCACAGCTTATTCCGGGTGTATCCGCTGACTGAGAGCCAGAAGGTGGGCATATTAATGGGACAGCTAGCCGGCGCAGCCCAGCGTGAAGTGAAGTCCTGGCCTGATACAGATAAAGGGACAGTAACCCAGATACTGGCCAAGCTAAAGAGTACTTTTGACACCCGCACCGCAGCAGAGATAAAGATGAGATTCTTTGGGTGCAAGCAGCGGCCCACAGACAGCATAAGGGACTATGCCTTAAACCTGCAGGAGGCCCTGAAAGCAGTTAAACAGGTGGACCCAGAGAGTGTACGTGAAGAACACAAACTCCTAACTGAGCAGTTCATAGAGGGGCTCCTGTCAGATGCCCACAGGACCCAGCTGCGTATCATGGTCCTGCAGAACCCTGCTCTGGACTTTGCAAAGTTTAAGGACCAGGCCATCAGGGTACTGAGAGAATCTACACCGAATGACCCAGTACCCCTCCGGCCTCTTGCTATCACGTACCCCGGGGTGGTGCCTGCAACACGAGCCACTGCAGGGGCTGAGGCGCAGTCCCTGGATAAGGATCCCACTGCAGAGCTCAGACAGCAGTTCCAGGAGCTGACCAAGACTGTAGCTGCCCTTGCCAAGATCGTGCAGTCCCTACAAGTGACCCCATCGCCTGCAAAAATCGAGTTGGCCTCCAGCCCAGATGACGTCCCATGGATGCGACAGAGGAGGGTTCCGCCGACCCGAGGCAGAGACACAGACCGGTATGATTCAACGGGACAACCGATCTGCCGCCGCTGCAGCCAGGCGGGCCACATTGCACGATACTGTCCTTTAAATGGGCCGAGCCTGGGGCCAGGAGCCGACCCCCAGGTGTAAGGAAGCCCGGCTCAACCCCCAGCCGCAGCAAGTATGTGGGAGGACGACCGGTCCTTCCTATTGTGCTGGATGGGATCCCTTTGAATGCCCTCCTGGATACTGGGTCCCAGGTAACGACCATCCCCTATAAACTGTACAAAAGATATTGGGCTGATTCAGACATTGACCATGGCCCAGATGATGATTTAACAATTGTGGCCAGTAATGGTCAGCCCTTACCTCAAATTGGGTATAAAGAAGTAACCATTAAAGTGGGGCGGGTGGAATTGCCATGTCAGGGGATGATAATTGTAGATATTGATCGCAAAGAATCTGACCCGCTGGTAACCATTGGTACAAATGTGATAGAAAATTGTATTGCCGAAGTGATAATTTTGTTGCAGCAGGCGTCTGAAACTGCCAGCTCCGGGCAGCAGCGTGCCCTACAGAGGGAGATCAGAGCCCTGATGAGGAGGCAGCAGGTGGAGCTGGCCGGAGGAGAAATTGGCAGTGTGAGGGTAAGTGACCCCCTACCCATTGCAATACCCCCAAGAAGTGAAATGTTGATATGGTGTCGGGCAGCAATAGGCCTCAAGGGTCAGGATTACCATGCCTTGGTAGAACCGGTGTATTCAGACAGTAGGCCTGGAGTCCTGATAGCCAGGGGGGTAGCAGACGTCCGCAAGGGGAGAGTGCCCATCCGTGTCCTGAATTGTGGGGAGGAGGAAGCCAAATTGCCCCGGTACGCCACTGTAGCAAAACTGTACACTGTCAGCAACAACACCATCAAAGCAGTGGAACCCTTGATCCCGTCCGACCAGGCGGAAGACAAGGGCTCCAAGGGGCAGCTGGAAGACTGGTGCCAAAACTTACATGTGGGCACCGACTCCACCCCCTCACACCAAAAGAATGGGGTTTACCGGGTGGTACAGGAGTACGAGCGGGTCTTCAGCAAACACCCCCTAGATTTTGGGCAGGTGAAAGGGGTTAAACATCAAATCCCCACGGGTGATCATCCTCCCGTTAAAGAGAGATACCGCCCTGTACCCCCCGCACAGTATCAGCGTGCCAAAGAAATGTTACGGGAAATGAAGGAGGCTGGGGTTATCAGAGATAGTTGTAGCCCCTGGGCAGCTCCACTAGTGCTCGTAAAGAAAAAGGATGGTACAATGAGAATGTGTGTAGATTACAGGCAAATTAACCGCATTACACATAAAGATGCTTATCCCCTACCCAGAATAGAGGAGTCACTAACAGCCTTAAAGTCAGCTAACTATTTCTCCACCTTGGATCTCACCAGTGGGTATTGGCAGGTTCCCGTGGCAGAGGCGGACAAGGAGAAGACTGCATTCACGACGCCGATGGGCCTCTGCGAGTTCAACTGCATGCCATTCGGGCTCTGCAACGCCCCAGGGACATTCCAACGGTTGATGGAGTGCTGCTTGGGCCACCACAACTTCGAAACCGTGCTGTTGTACCTGGATGACGTCATAGTCTACTCCAAGACTTATGAAGACCACCTGAAGCACTTAGCAGAAGTGTTCGAGTCTTTGTCAAAATATGGCCTGAAGATCAAGCCGTCCAAATGTCACCTCTTGAAGCCAAAGGTACAGTACCTGGGTCATGTGGTCAGCGCAGAAGGTGTGGCACCTGATCCGGAGAAAGTCACCGTAATCAAGGACTGGCCAAGACCCACCACGGTAAAGGAGGTGCGGCAGTTCCTTGGGCTGGTGGGCTACTACCGAAGGTTCATTGATGGTTTCACCAAGATAGCAGCGCCCCTTCAAGATCTCCTGGTGGGCCAGCCAAAGCAGGCTAAGAAGCAGAGCCCTCCATTTGAGTGGAGCAGCCAACTAGAAACCTCCTTTGTCCAGCTGAAAGGGGCTCTCACGGGAGAAGAAATTCTGGCCTACCCTGACTACAGCCAGCCGTTTGTACTGTATACAGACGCCAGCAACGTGGGCCTGGGAGCCGTTTTGTCCCAGGTGCAGGGAGGCAGGGAGAAGGTGATAGCGTACGCCAGTAGGAAGCTTCGGCCCACAGAAAGGAATCCAGAAAATTACAGTTCCTTCAAGCTGGAGTTCCTCGCTATTGTTTGGGCAGTGACTGAACGCTTCAAACACTATCTGGCGTCGGCCAAGTTCACCATCTTCACGGACAACAATCCGTTGACACACCTGGCAACAGCCAAGTTAGGGGCGTTGGAACAGCGATGGATGGCCCGGCTGTCTAACTTTGACTTTACCATCAAGTACCGGGCTGGCAAGAAGAATAACAATGCTGATGCGCTGTCCAGAATGCCTCACTTACCCGAATCTGGAGAAGACCTGGATGAACTCGAAGAGATAGAGTTACCGGCTTTCCATCATCAGGGCGTTTCCCAGTGTGAGCATGCTGTGGGAGTGAAGCGCTCGAGCCAACACGAGGTCCCGGTTAACCCATTACTCCACCATAATTGGGAAGAGACACAGAACGGTGACCCGGCGGTGCGATTGGTCAAAGAAAAGCTAGCACAAGCTGAGACTCATCTTGGTCCAGATGCTCCAGAAGAAGCCCAGCAGTTGTGGAAAGAGAGGGGACGACTGTTCACCTACCAAGGCAAGCTCTGCAAGAGACACGTCAACTGGCGAACAAATGAACTTGTCTGGCAGATCGTGGTTCCGCAGAGGGATGCTCCAATGGTCCTAGCAGCTTATCATGATAACGCAGGCCACTTTGGGTGGAAGAAGTTGGAGGCCCTACTCCGTGATCGGTTCTATTGGGTGCACATGAGAAAGGTGATCGAGAAGTGGTGCCGAGACTGTGGCCCGTGTAACCTGAGGCGGAAGGATGATGCCAGCCAAAGGTCTCCCCTACAGCCAATTGTTACGAAGCAGCCCCTGGAGTTGGTGGCCCTGGACCACGTGAAGTTAACACCAAGCCGGTCAGGCTATGTGTACGCCCTCACAATTGTGGACCATTACTCTCGTTTCCTGGTAGTAGTGCCTGTGAAGGACCAGACAGCCAGAACAGCAGCTAAAGCGTTCCAGGCATCCTTTTGCCGGCCTCACGGTTATCCGGAAAGGGTACTGACCGATCAAGGCCCTGCGTTCGAGGCGGAGGTGTTCCAAGAGTTTTGTAACATGTACGGTTGTAAGAAAATCAGAACAACACCGTACCACCCCCAAACCAATGGACTGTGCGAGAAAATGAACCATGTGGTTATTGATATGCTGAAGACTCTACCTCTGGAAGAAAGGAACCAATGGCCAGAGAAGCTGCCAGATCTGGTCGACCTGTACAACCATATCCCAGTAAATTCGACCAACTGCAGCCCCGCTTACCTGATGCGAGCCAGACCTGGCAGGTTGCCTGTAGACTTTGAGATGGGGACTGTGTCGCCTGAGGCGGTTCAAGAAATAGAGGATTGGGATACAGAACGGCAGCAGCAGTACCGTAAGGTCCAGGAATGCGTAGAGAGGAGCCTGTCTCAAGCCAGAACAAGACAAGAGCAGCAGTACAATCAAACGGCCCCAGCAACTCCCTTAGCACCTGGAGAACAAGTCCTCAAGAAGAAGCGGAGGACGCATAAATTGGATGATCAGTGGGAGAACGAGCCCTACACCATTATCCCCTCCAACTTTGACAACAGTAAGGTGTGCCTCATAAGCAAGGACGAAGGCAAGACTTGTCAAGCAATATCCAGAGACCGCCTGAAGACGTGCCCTGAGCGGTGCAAAGTTCAAAGGGAAGTGGAGGAAGTTCGAGAAGAAGGGGAAGAGATGATACAAACGATCCTCGGCAAATTCCCCAAGACTTGGACCCGCATAAATGGTGCCGTAGTGGTACCGGTCCTGACGTTCCCACAGTTGGTCGAGCCAGAAACAGAACAGGTTCCGGATCCACCCAAAGAACCGTCCGCCCCGACACGCGGTGACACGCCAGCAGTGGAACAGGAGGATCAACCCCCTGTCAGTGGTGAACCTGTCATACCCTTGGCGACTCCTAGACCACCTAGGCAATCATCATGCATACCTATTGGGGTTAGGCCTACCGGTAGTGCTGAGATAGGAGACACACTAAGTAGTCAGGGACAAACACCAGAGCTACGCAGGTCTCAACGCAGCACTCGGGGACAACCCCCTCTAAGGTATAGGGAATCAACTATATAAAGAAAGAGTATTTATTAGAATGTAAATAGTTATGTGAAAAGTCTGTAATGTCGTGTACAAAATGTTTTTTTCTGTGATTGCGAAAATGGACAATTGGGCCACTGGACTATGGGTGGCCAACACCTAAATTGTTTATAGTTAGCACCAGTGTGCTCAACACCCCTGAAGAAAAACCCGTCCGGCGTGCATAGAGTGGGGTCATCAATGCTCTGACGCACGCCCAGAGCCTACGTTGGGGGTTTGATCGCGGCGGGTCCCCCATGGAGCAGTGTAATGGACACCCGGCAGGGAGCCACACTGGACTCTTATAGTACTGTCTGAAGTTGTAACGTTAAAAATAATGTGCCTCCCATATTGGGATGAAATGTATGACATGTTATGTTTTGTTTCCACAGTCCGGGAGTACTGAATTTAACTAAGGGGGAGTGTGGCGCCCTAGGACCTGGTCGCCACAGCAGCATTGCCCTCCCAAAGGGTTAATGCTGAGCCTGGAGGTAATTGGGAGATCCATTGGCCAGCAGGTTTAACACCCAACACAGTTCTCCCTCCGGCCAGCAGGGGGAGCTCTGAACCTGGAATTCCAGGGAGCCCTCCTCTACCTGACCAGAGGGAGGAAGTGCAGCCAGTCTGTAGGGAGTAGTGGAAGTGAACAGACGCAGAGTGAGCTGTCCTGTGAATCTGGGGCCTAGAGCTGGAGCAGCTTGGCCCAGAGAAGCAGGAATAGCTGAGAGGCAGCAGAGAGACTCAGACATCGGAGTCTGTGGTTGCCAGGGTATAAAATCCGCCCCTGGTAGCCGAGTCCGAAGGGCAGGAGAGCTGCAAGCCCCTGGCCCAGAAACATCCAAGGTACAGCTGCAGCATCAGGGCCCGGTGTGGACTCCAGCGGAGAAGCACCAGAGAGAGGGTCTGCGCAGCCACCTACAGAAAGAAGGGACGTGCCATCGGTCCCAGCAGCAAAGAGGGCCATTGCTGGATTCAGAGAAGCAGGGTCCTATCATCACAAAGCAAAGTACAGGAGTAGGCCTCATACTCAGCTGGCCAGAAAGATCATCCCAAGTACTTCCAGGCCGACCGGATCCCCATCACCACCTGTAACGGTCTCCCAGGACTGGACTGTTCCCAGAGTAAAAGAGGAGAAGGTAAAGAGACTGTTGTTTGTGCCTGGTTCTTTCCTCGCCTGTCGGCCCTGCACCGTGTTAGCCACACAACACCATAGACTTTCACGGGCACCAACTGTATCCCGGGGCATCGCTCCACCTGTGGGGAGCAGTAACATCATAGCTGCCATAACATCACCCCGGAGTTCTCCCATAGCAGCGGCGGCTTAATAGCCGCATACCACAGGTGGCGTCACGAACATTAACTTCAACTCATCAGCCACATATTCAACTGACACCCACCAGGGCCACGGAGCCGGGCCCAGCCACCACTGACTACCACCGGATTAGTTCGGCCCGGCACCGGGTGTCCCCTAGCCCTGGGGTGGGCGAGTCACATATGCAAATTGTATTTACATACACTTGACTGGGGTGCAGGAGACACTGAATTCTATGGATCTTACAGCAGGAAAAAGTATTAGGCAGAACAAAAAAACTTCCTAATCCTGAAAAGTCTCCTAAAGAGAAGGTGTCACGTTTTTTATTTTAGTATTAATAATAGAGATTATGAAATAAACTATTTTTAATACAAAATTAAACTCACTGTTTATTTAGTTTATATTTAATTCTAGTTTTACTGAAGCACTGGAGGGAGCCATCTTGGATTTGCTGTGTGTAATGACAGCTACGCACCTCCTTTATGGCAGCCCTCTGTGCATTCACTCTGATAGTCGTGCTGCGACCCTATACTTAATACAGGACAGCTCCCTGCTGTGACCTGGACGCGCCCCCTGGGCTGTCCAGATCACAGCAGAGGGAGTACATCGGCGCCATCTTTCTGCAGTTCACAGCATATGCTGCTTTTGTCTCAAATGACATCCCCCGCGCCACCGCCGCTACCCTCCTCCCACTCTCCTTGCCGCAGCGGGCAGGGGCGTTACTACCGCGGTCGCCATGGAGGCCTGGGGACACTGGCTGCATTATTATACATGGAGGCCTGGGGAATCTGGCTGCATTATTATACATGGAGGCCACGGGAAGCTGGCTGTATTATTATACATGGAGGCCTGGGGAGGTTGGCTGCATTATTATACATGGAGGCATGGGGAGGCTGCATTATTATACATGGAGGCCTGGGGAAGCTGGCTGCATTATTATACATGGAGGCCAGGGGAAGCTGGCTGTATTATTATACATGGAGGCCAGGGGAAGCTGGCTGTATTATTATATATGGAGGCCTGGGGAGGCTGGCTGCATTATTATACATGGAGGTCTGGAAAGGCTGGCTACATTATTATACATGGAGGCATGGGGAGGCTGCATTATTATACATGGAGGCCTGGGGAAGCTGGCTGCATTATTATACATTGAGGCCAGGGGAAGCTGGCTGTATTATAATACATGGAGGTCTGGAAAGGCTGGCTACATTATTATACATGGAGGCTGCATTATTATACATGGAGGCCTGGGGAAGCTAGCTGCATTATTATACACGGAGGCCTGGAGAGGCTGGCTGCATTATTATACATGGAGGTCTGGAAAGGCTGGCTACATTATTATACATGGAGGCTACATTAATATACATGGAGGCCTGGGGAAGCTAGCTGCATTATTATACACGGAGGCCTGGAGAGGCTGGCTGCATTATTATACATGGAGACCTGGGGAGGCTGGCTACATTATTATACATGGAGGCCTATGGAGGCTGGTTGCATTATTATACATGGAGGCCTGGAGAGGCTGGCTGCATTATACATAGAGGCCTGAGGGTGCTGCATTATACATGGAGGTCTAGTTATACATGGAGGCCTGGGCGTGCTGCATTATATATGGAGGTCTATGGGGCTGTGTCAAGGGGTCCTTCTCCTATATCACACAACAGAGCAAGAGATGGATAAGCAATCCAAATAACATTTATTCCAAGCAACTGAAACGGTCTATAACATAATCCACCATACAGAGGGTGAAAATAGTCCAGAAGCACGAATATAGTCCAGTAAGCGATAAGTGTCCAGGTTTCTCTGAGAAGCCGCAGCTTCTGCCCAGAGGGTCAATCTTAGTCCTTCTCTGTTGAAGTCCCCAAACAGACTGACTAATTCTTCAAGTAAGCAGAGAGTTTAGGTGGATCCCAGGCCCCCTCCCCCAGACCTAGGGACGGGAACACTACAGGGGGTGATTACCTACAGACAATACAATGTACACACAAGCATTACAGAAAATGGACAGTAAACCACGCCTAAAATACAAACCTACACAATATGATACACAACCCCCCATATTCCACCATCACAACCTCTCCCTCCTTCTTAATAAGTGAGTACGCCATGAGGTCTACACAGACCTCTGGCCACCTCACTTAACTCCATGTTGCTCAGCTGTGGATAGTCCCTTGTACAGCAGTAACATTGTAAGGACAAGCTTCCCTTTGTGTCCTCCTTCACTCAAACTGTGCTTTCTGCACCCTCAAATTGGCATTGTAGATCTCCCACATCATTTCCTAGAAGAATGTCTGCAGGCAGGCCGCTCATCACCCCAATCACACATTGCTTGACCCCCAAAGCCAAAATACAGATCTACAGTCGCCTTTGGGATATTCCTCCTTTGTCCTCAAGCCAATTCAATAACAATACCTCGTCCATGATGTATCGCATCTGGCTGAACCACTCAGGGAGTAGCTATTGTGAGAAATGCCCCGGAGTCACAAAATCCAATGACTCTCTGTCCATTCAGCACAACCTCCTGTAAGTGCTTACTTTGATGGTGAGAGGAACTCGGGGCTGTGGCTCGCACCCCATAAACCCATAGTGGCCGACCATGAGTGTCTGAGTCATTAGGCAAGTCAACTTGAAGGGGTGAGAACTCTTCCCCATTGTATTTGGCTGTAGAGAATGAACAGGTCGATTTGGTGCAAGGTCATTCATCAATCGACCAGCAGAGCAAGTGTTTTGCAAATGCTTAGGCTGCCCACATCGATACCATCTCCTCTGCATTGTACTCCTTCCAATGTGCATTCTGGAGAAGGCAGTAGGAGAACCTGGTGACAAAGGCCAGAAGCCATACACTCCAACAGGGGCATCTATGGTGCAGGGGTCAGCGATACACTCCAGAGGAAGTGGTTGTACCTCTTCCTCAGGCAGGATGGAATGCACAAAATGCGCTGGACGAGGTGGAAGTGCGTGGGGGTCCCTCCGAGTCCTTGCAGAACAACTGGAGTGCAGGTGCCCAGGTTGCCCGCCCCCATAACATCTCCTCTCTGTGATTCCCCCAGGGCATGGTTGGAACTGTTGGGGCCCAGAATTGTGAGACGTGCATGTCATCGGCCTGCAGCTAGGTGGAGGGGCAGATATACTGTAACTGGAGAGGGCCGAGGCACAGGAGGATCAGACTGTGGCTTATTGTCCATAAACCTCCTCCATTGCGGTCGGATAGTAAGGGCCTCATCAGCCAGAGCTGCAGCTCTATTCAAGGTGCACGGCATGCGCTCTCTGACCCATTCCCGTATTTTTGAGGGACGCTTGTAAAGAAATTGTTCTATAAGGAAAACCTGTATAACGTCTTCCCCAGTGAAGGAGTTTTATGCTTCCAGCCATCTCCGACATGTCTGGGACATCTTATGGGCATACATCCTAAACGATCCCCCTGTGGTGCATGGGAGGTTTTGGAACTGTGCCCTATGGGAGTCTGGGGTGATAGCATGGTAATCCAGGATAGTCCACTTTACAATGTTATAATCCCGGTTCTGCTGTGAGTCAATGGTGCGATAAGCCTCTGCCAAGCTTCCGTTCAGGAGTCTCACTAACAAACGCATCCAGCCAGAGTGGGGCACCTCCATCACGGCACACTGCTGCTCAAAGTCCTTGAAGAACCCCTCCACATCTCTGGAAGCCTCATCAAATGGCTTGGAGTCCAACCAGATGATCCATACAGGCTTGCGGATCGCTAGGTTTACACTCCAACTCAAACCTCAGGTCGCTCCTAATATCGCGCAGACCATGCCGTCCACTCTCCTTCTCCCACCTGCTCTCCCTTTCTCTACTCCTTCTCACTGCTGGTGACATAGCCCCCAATCCTGGCCCCCCGTGGATGGTACACCCCTCTCTATCACCCACCCACCACTCTCCACATAATAGTAACTACCGCAATCCATCCAACATAAAAACTATTCCCCTCTCACCGACTCCGCCGCCCCCTCTCTCAGGAGCACTCTGGAATGCCCGTTCAGTGTGTAATAAACTGCACATCATTCATGATCTCTTTACCTCCAGCAATCTATCCTTTCTGGGCATCACCGAAACATGGCTGACACCATCCAACTCTGCCTCCCCAGCTGCACTATGCTACGGTGGCCTGCACTTCTCCCACACTCCTCGCCCTGGCAATAGACAAGGTGGAGGAGTGGGCCTCCTTCTTTCTAACAACTACAACTTCACCACAATCCCACCTCTACCCTCCCTCGACCTGCCTTCCTTTGAAGTGCACTCTGTCCGAATCTATTCTCCCTCCAACCTCCAAGTGGCTGTCATATACAGACCCCCGGGCGCCACCACTGCCTTCCTCGACCACTTCTCTGCCTGGCTTCTACACTTTCTCTCTGCTGACATTCCCACCATCATCATGGGTGACTTCAACATCCCCACTGACACTCGCCAACAAGCTGCTTCCAAACTCCTCTCCCTTGCTTCGTCTTTTGGCTTAACTCAGTGGTCCACCTCTGCCACCCACAAAGATGGACACACACTAGACCTTATCTTCACCCGCCTCTGTCCCCTTTCTGACTTCACAACTTCCCCCCTCCCCCTATCTGACCACCATCTTCTGACCTTTTCAGCCCTGTCCTCCTCACCTACCCCCCCTGTCCAGCACCTAGCACATCCCCGCAGAAACCTTGCACACCTCAACATGCACACCCTCGCCGACTCTATCCTCCCACTGTCCTCCATATCGTCCCTCCACGACACAGACAGCGCCACCACTTTCTACAACACCACCCTCACATCAGCTATTGATTCAGTCGCTCCCCTTGTGCATGGCAGAGTGAGACGAATCAATAGACAGCCCTGGCACAACAGCCTCACTAAAAAACTTAGGCAAAGGTCTAGGGCTGCAGAGCGGCGGTGGAAGAAAACGCACTCCCAGGAAGACTTCACCACATTCAAAAATGCAATTCACACATTTCGTTCAGTCCTCACCTCCGCTAAACACGATTACTTCAGAAACCTCATATCCTCTCTAACACACAACCCCAAACAGTTATTCAACACTTTCAACTCCCTCCTTCGCCCACCACTGCCCCCTCCAACCTCCCTCATTTCTGCAGAAGACTTTGCCACCTATTTCCAAGAAAAAATCGACCTAATAAGGCAAGTCTTTTCTGCTCAGCCACCACAACCCCTTCATGTAGCTGACCACTGCCCCTCCCCCATAAACTTCCTCCCCACCATCACCGAAGGAGAGCTTGTACGTCTGCTCTCAAAAGCGCACCTCACCACCTGCGCACTTGACCCCATGCCATCCCACCTCCTTCCCAACCTCACCACCATCCTTATTCCAGCCTTAACCCATCTCTTCAACCTATCTTTAACGACTGGAACCTTCCCCTCTGCCTTTAAACATGCAACAGTCACACCTATCCTAAAGAAACCTTCCCTCGATCCAACCTCTACTACCAGCTACCGCCCCATATCACTACTCCCACTTGCCTCAAAACTCCTGGAACAGCATGTCCATGCTGAACTTTCCTCCCACCTCTCCTCTAACGCTCTCTTTGACAACCTACAGTCCGGCTTCCGTCCACATCACTCCACCGAAACTGCCCTGACTAAAATCACAAATGACTTGCTTACTGCCAAAGCGAACAAGCACTTCTCTATACTCCTACTCCTAGACCTGTCCTCAGCCTTCGATACCGTTGACCACTCCCTCCTATTACAGACCCTCTCTTCCCTTGGTGTCAGAGATCTTGCCCTCTCTTGGATCTCTTCATACCTCTCAAATCGCACTTTTAGTGTCTCCCACTCCCACACAACCTCTTCATCCCACCATCTCTCTGTTGGCGTCCCTCAAGGCTCTGTCCTAGGACCCCTACTTTTCTCTATCTACACATTTGGCCTGGGACAACTCATAAAGTCCCATGGCTTCCAATACCACCTATATGCCGACGACACCCAGATCTACCTCTCTGGCCCAGATGCCACATCTCTGCTGTCCAAAATCCCGAAATGTCTATCTGCTATATCCTCCTTCTTCTCCTCTCGCTTCCTAAAGCTCAATGTGGCCAAAACTGAACTAATCATCTTTCCTCCGTCTCACCTACACTCTCCACCTGATCTATCTATTACAATAAATAACACCACGCTCTCGCCAGTACCCAAAGTTCGCTGCCTCGGAGTGACCTTTGACTCTGCCTTATCCTTCATACCACACATCCAATCCCTCACCACCTCCTGCCGTCTTCAACTCAAAAATATTTCCAGAATCCGCCCTTTCCTCAATTTGCAATCTACTAAAATGCTAGTGCATGCCCTCATAATCTCCCGCCTCGACTACTGTAACATCCTCCTCTGTGGCCTCCCTGCCAACACGCTTGCCCCTCTCCAGTCCATCCTTAACTCTGCTGCCCGACTTATCCACCTCTCTCCTCAATACCACCCCGCTTCTCCTCTCTGCATGTCCCTCCACTGGCTTCCAATCTTCCACCGTATCCAATTCAAACTTCTAACACTGACCTACAAAGCTGTGCATAATCTTTCCCCTCCGTACATCTCCGAACTACTCTCCCACTACACTCCAACACGTCACCTCCGGTCCTCCCAAGATCTCCTCCTCTCCTCCTCTCTCATTCGCTCCTCACACAACCGACTCCAAGACTTCTCCCGAGCATCCCCAGTCTCCTGGAACTCGCTGCCTCAACACGTCAGACTATCCCCTACCCTTGCAAACTTCAAACGGAACCTGAAAACGCACCTGTTCAGAAATGCCTACAATCTACAATGAACTCGCTGCCGCCCGACCACCGTGCGGAGCTGCCGCCCGACCACCGTGCGGAGCTGCCGCCCGACCACCGTGCGGAGCTGCCGCCCGACCACCGTGCGGAGCTGCCGCCCGACCACCGTGCGGAGCTGCCGCCCGACCACCGTGCGGAGCTGCCGCCCGACCACCGTGCGGAGCTGCCGCCTGACCTACACCCCACCTATTGTCTCCTCCCCATAATCCTATAGAATGTAAGCCCGCAAGGGTAGGGCCCTCTTCCCTCTGTACTAGTCTGTCTACTGTAACTTGTATACGTATTTTGTATGTAACCCCCTTCTCATGTACAGCACCATGGAATTAATGGTGCTCTATAAATAAATAATAATAATAATAATAATAAATTACTCCCTCTGTTGGACTCCATTGCTTCTTGTCTCCTCTGTGCTCGGCAAGCAGCCTCCTCCTTATACTCCTAAGATACACCTGGGCCCAGAACTGCCATCTCTTCTTCGAACCACACCAACCACTGTCTTTTTGGGGCAGGGATAACCATCTCCACTGCTCGTCCATTAGACATTTGGGATGAGGTGGTCTGGCACACACCCACCAGTAGATCAATTAAGGCTTCTCTTTACTCAGTCCCTTGTAGTTCAGGCCCAGATCCCTGGCTTTCTCCTGTAGAATGGATGCAGTCCAGTTTCTGTACTCACTCTGTGGGTGGATCTCCACTGGGCTGCACTTTGTTGATCCCACTGCTGCCACCAGTTGTGACGGGGTCCTTCTCCCATATCACACAATCAGCAGAGCAAGCGATGGATGAGCAATCCAAATAACATTTATTCCAAGCAACCTAAACGGTCCATAACATAATCCACCATACAGAGAGTAAAAATAGTCCAGAAACACGAATATAGTCCAGTAAGCGATAAGTGTCCAGGTCTCTCTGAGAATCCGCAGCTTCTGCCCAGAGGATCAATCTTAGTCCTTCTCTGTTAATGTTCTCAAACAGACAAATTCTTCAGGTAAGCAGAGAGTTTAGGTGGATCCCAGGCCCCCCTCCCCCAGACCTAGGGACAGGAACACAACAGGGGGTGATTACCTACAGACAATACAATGTACACACAAGCAATACAGAGAATGGACAGTGAACCACGCCTAAAATACGAACCTACACAACATGATACACAACCCCCCATATTCCACCATCACAGGCTGCATAATAAACATGAAGGACACCTTATACATGGACTATAGGGGTGTATTATACATGGAGGTCTATGGGGATGCATTATAAAACATGAAGGACACCTTACAGATGCACTAAGGGTGCTGTTATGGTCAGGACACCGCAAAAAGATCTACAAAAATCCCATTAAAAGGTTGATGATAATGCACAAAGAGTAGTTGGAAACTTAGCTGGTTGCAATCCCCTGACTACAACAACACAACTAGAAGTAGCGGTGGAGCGTTCCTAACCAAACTAGACACCTCGTCATCGCCGGAGAACTAGCTAACCTCAAAGATAAAATGAGGAATCCTGACTTGCCTCGGAAGAGCCCCAAAGGAAAGTAAAAAGCCCCCAACATATAACGACAGTGATGTAAGAAAAAACTACACACAGATGGAAAGTATAGGGTTAAGCAAAGTTAGGCCCTGCTAGCTAGATACAGAAGGATAGAATAGATTACTGCTTGCAGCCAATAAAAACCCTTAAAAAATACCAACACCTGATAATAAACAAATTCCCTTAAAGATCACATGATCTTCCTCCCACTAAATCAGGAACTCTTGTGCACATACATTTAAACAGAAAATGCAAATGTAATAGAAAAGATCATAACTTACAAAAAACACATGAGATACAAAAATACAAATCCTGAGCAGATAGGGAGTAACAACTCCCTTTCTCGCTGGGAATAAATCACTCTCCAAAAATGGTGCAGGAAAAGCACTTATTCACTAGCAAAAACAAAAGATAATATTCTCAAACGCAGGTTCAGGAAAAGGCATAAATCAAGCAGAAAAGCCCTTCAGTCTAAATTGAGCCCCAACCAAGCCCAAACCAAGAGAACAAAATACTTATCAGGCATTGCTGCAGACTCAGGATGACATGGGAACAGAACTGGTACAAAGGAACGAAAAACCACTGTTGAAAGCATTCCTGGAGAATCCAAAAAAAGGCTCAAAAGGTAAAACAAAAACCTAAAGAGGCAGGCAAAAAGCCCAAAGGCTGGAGGAAAAGGATTCAGGACATCTTCCCATGAGGCAAACACAATTATCAGCGGAAAAGGTTAGACAGAAACAGCTTTCCTTTATACCCCCAGGCTGGACTCAATGGGCTACCTAAAACCTGAAACAGCAATCATCTTCTACACCTGTCTGAGTGAAAGATGCAGAATCAGACTCACCCCTCAACCTTTTCCTCCCTATGTATTAGGATTAGATCCAATATAGTAGATCCTCTTGTTTACTCCTCTACCTTTTGGAAGATAAAGTTGTCAGTAAGAGAGGATAAGAACTTGGTGGATCTGTTACTTTTGCCTGAGAGAGATTCCCAACAAATGTCTGGATAGTTGAAATCTCCCATGACCAATAAGTCATATTTCTTTTGAGAACTTGGCCATCTGATGCATAAAGAGTTCATCCATATCTTCAGTTTGCCATGGTGGTCTGTAGTAAATGCCTAAAATGATGTCCTTACCATTGCTCTATCCCTGTATTCTTACCCAGTTTCCACAGAGCTCCCAGTCTCTGAAAGCTTCTTAGGCGGGCTTTGCACACTACGACATCGCAGGTGCGATGTCGGTGGGGTCAAATTGAAAGTGACGCCCATCTGGCATCGCATGCGACATCGCAGTGTGTAAAGCCTAGATGATACGATTAACGAGTGCAAAAGCGTCGTAATCGTATCATCGGTGCAGCGTCAGCGTAATCCATAATTACGCTGACGCGACGGTCCGATGTTGTTCCTTGCTCCTGCGGCAGCACACATCGCTGTGTGTGAAGTCGCAGGAGCGAGGAACATCTCCTACCGGCGTCACAGCGGCTTCCGTAGGATATGCGGAAGGAAGGAGGTGGGCGGGATGTTTACATCCTGCTCATCTCCACCCCTCCGCTCCTATTGGCCGCCTGCCGTGTGACGTCGCAGTGACGCCGCACGACCCGCCCCCTTAATAAGGAGGCGGGTCGCCAGCCAGAGCGACGGACGCAGGGCAGGTGAGTACATGTGAAGCCGGCGTAGCGATAATTTTTGCTACGCCAGCTTTCACAAGATATTGTATCTGCGACGGGGGCGGGGACTTGCGCTCGGCATCGCAGCATCGGCTTGCGATGTCGTAGTGTGCAAAGCCCGCCTTACTCTCTGGATATATCCCACCAAGTTTCAGTGAAGCCAATGTCATCATATTCCTAGACCTGCATTAGTAGCTCCAATTCTCCTTGGTTGATGCCCATGCGCTGTGCATTTGTATAGAAACATTTTAGTTTGTGATCGATTTTATCTTTCTCCAATATTTTTATTATTGTGTGTTTGGCTCTCTGACGTGCGTGACAAAACAACCTCACGTGAGCCCCAGGAACGTGAGCGCTGGCACTACTAGAATGGCGCTGGCACAGGTGGTGGATATAGACTTTTTTACTTTAATTGGCGGAAATGTGGAATGAGAAGCAGTTTTCCTAATAGTGGACAACTCCTTTAAGGGAAGGGGAAAAGGTGAACTGTCATCACAACATATTGTGAATAGTTAATACTGTGTAATCTATTGTTACCTTTCATTGCAAAACAACATTTAAAGCACCACTCCAATGTTTTTTTTTTCATTTTTTGTATTGCACCACTGAAGTGGTGCTTTAAGTCTCAAGGCCGCTTTACACACAACAACATCGCTAACGAGATGTCGTTGGGGTCACGGAATTCGTGACGCACATCCGGCCTTGTTAGCAACGTCGTTGCGTGTGAAACGTACGAACGACCGCTAACAATCAAAATCAAAAATACTCACCTGATCGTTGATCGTTTACACATTCCTTTCCTCAATATCATTGCTCTTCTGGGACGCAGGATGTTCGTCGTTCCTGAGGCAGCACACATCGCTACGTGTGACACCCCAGGAACGACTAACAAAACCATACCTGCGTCCTCTGGAAATGAGGTGGGCGTGACTTTCCTGCAGCTGCTCTCTGCCCCCCCGCTTCAATTGGACGGCTGCCGTGTGACGTCGCTGTGATGCCGCACGAACCGCCCCCTTAGAAAAGAGGCAGTTTGCCGGCCACAGCGACGTCGCTAGGAAGGTAAGTATAGTTGACGGGTGCTAGCGGTATTGTGCGCCACGGGCAGCGATTTGCCCGTGACGCACAAACGACGGGGGCGGGTGCTTTCACGAGCGACATAAAGCGGCCTTAAGCACCCTGACCCCTTTTTCACACTCCTCCTCCGGCAGCTTATTCTTCTATCACCGCCACTCCTGTTCCTCAACCGTTATTTGTGACTTGTCAGCAGCTCCAATGTTTCCTGGAGCGCACCCGGTGTCACAAATCCATACAACTCTATAAGAGCCTTGTTCTGGATGCATTATGGCTCTCTTAGAAATGTTCTGAGAATTTGTGATGTAATTTCTGACTTCCAGAAAGTCAGCAGTTACAGTCATTAGATGGTACTGCGGGACCGGAGCAGCGTCGAAAAAGAATGAAAATGCCAGAGGTGAGTATAAGACATAGTGGGCAAAGGGCTTACATTTAAAGCACCACTCTAGCACTGAAAGAGAAAAACAAATCTTGACTGGTGCTTTAAAACATTTAAGTATCAAACATTTTAAAACATTTAAAACAATTTAACAAAAAGCTGATGTAAACAATAGTTTTTTTGATTAGATACGTATATATCCTTTAACAAGTCTACCTACAGATTTCTAGTCCGAGGTATCAAGATCATTAATTCTTTGTCTGTGTACACATGCGGCCAGCAAGGATTATGACATTCCAAAATCAGGTGACTTCATAGCTAAAATTTGAATTATTGGGATTTAAAGCGAACCTGTCACAAAAAAACCCAGACCAATCTGCTGGCACCATGTTAAAGAGCAGGGGCGGCTGAGTAGATTGATATATAGGTTTGTGAGAAAAGATTCAGTATAACTTGTGTTTGTCATTTAAATTTCTGCTCTTTCAGGGATTTTTAGTCCAGTGGGCAGTCCTATCAGATAAGACCTCCCACTGGACCAACACACCTGAAAAAACCCAGATGTTCTCATGATCAAAGCACATGTTATACTCCATATTGCCTTAGAAAGCTATATCTCAATCTACACCTCTAATTTTGCTCTATAACCTGGTGCCTTTAGATTGGACTGCATTTTCATGGTGACGGATTCCCTATAAAGCAGGATGCTACTAAAGCTTAGTACAAAGAGAAAATATATTTTGGTTGTATCAGTTTTCCTTAGTGTACAAATAAACCAAAGCCCACAATTCTAGTGCTCCATGCAATTTTCAAAGAAATCCTTTTATAATTATGTTCTCCAGGCTTTAAAATAAATAAAATAATCTCAAATATGTTTAAACTATTTTTTACTGTTTTTATCCTATAGATTAAGAATTATGATTCACTGGATTGTGATTTCATTCTAGGAATTATTTTCTCGAATGGGGAAAATTGGAAACTGCAGCGGCGCCTTTGCTTACAGATTCTGCGCAGCCTCGGCTTCGGCAAGAAGGATCTGGAGGGGAGAGTCAAAGTAGAAGCTAATCAACTGGTGGAAATATTTAGTTCTCAGAAAGGTAAGTGTGACGCCCTGACAAAATCAGGGTGTCACAGATGACTGCACCCCTCTTCCAGGTGCAGGATTCCCTCCTCCTTGACCCTCCAACACAAACCCCACATCCAGGTACACAACATCAGCCAGCAAAGCCTAGTCACCCCCCATGACAATAGGGACACACCAGTGGGCGGGGCCAAGCGGATGGTGATGCCCACCTAGGGGTCTTGACTCCTGAGGTCTGATGGGAGGGGCCAGAGTCAGTTCAGTGGGAGAGAGAGAGTTGTACAGAGAAGGAGAAAGTGAGAGGAGTGTAAAGTGACAGGGTAGTCAGAGGTTGGAGTCCCTGGACTACCGGACGACTGACTAGGTGGCAGTCGGCACACAGGGCCACAGGCGATGGAGATCCGGTCGCGGAAGACCTTAAGTGGACCGGGGCAGGTTTGTAGCCCGCCAGTATCGACAGCGGGAATCTGGTCCAGAGGCCATGCACGACAGGGTACCTGGACCCTAGAGCAAGGACAGCTTCACGCACCTTACTAATTGACCAGCCGGGGACAAGATTTCAGGTCTTGTCCCACAGGAGGCCCAGATAGAGTGAGACGGAAGCCCAACGAGGGGGATAGGGCTCCGCAATTGCCTGCTAAGATCCCACGGGTCAGTTCTCGCGGGCCACAGCTCCCAACACAGTATCACGTGGAGTGGACTTCCCCGTTTCAAGCGGAGTAGTCAAAAATTAAGGACACAAACACTAAGTGCAGGAGGAAGGGACCCCTGTTTGCTGTACCAGGGTGTGGGACCCGAACACACCTGCCAGAGGTCACCGGTCACTGGCAATTTGGTTTACCATCTGGACTCTGTGTGAATTCATTCAGGAACTTTGAGTACACCAATACCACCCGGTCCAACCCTGCATATTGCGCTCCGCAGTACCATCCCACCTGTATCTGGGCCCCGGGACAACACCTCCCCTACCCGTGGAGGGGATAACATCCAGCTGCCCCACTCCATCGGTCCCGGGCATTACCTCAGCCGCAGCAGCGGTGTCACCAACAATCACCGCACACCACGGGTGGCGTCACTGACAAAACCTTCCTTGTGTATATATAAACCCCCTTTTTCAGTTGTGGGCGACGGACGGGTGTTCAGACCCGGATCCGGCTCCTCCCTCAAGCCACCACCACGACCCCGGATCCGAGCGTCTCGAGCAGCCCCCCTGTCGTGGTCTGTCCCCCGCCCGCAACATAATTCATTGGATATTTTTCTAGTGTATGCATAGACTTGACTAATGATTGTAAATTACTTTTTGACATGTGAAATGCATGAATGTCACTTTGGGCAGAAGAGTAATTAGTGGTTTCAATCTGATCCCAACAATTTTCATCTAAAAAATTGCTGTCAAATGCAACCAACATTTTTTTTTTTTAATCAAATCAATTTTTTAATTGATAATTTCAAAGAGTAATGTACAAGTGCATCACAATAAATTAGAATATCATCAAAAAGTTAATTTATTTCAGTAATTCAATACAAAAAGGGAAATGTATATGTGCAGCCCCGGCGCAGACCGGGGTGCTGGGATCCGGGGTGGTCGTGGCTCGAGGGGTCTGGACCTGGGCTCGGCACTCACTCCGATCCTTGAAAGGGGATTATGTACAGGGGAGAAGTTTGTGACGCCACCTGCGGGTTGTGGTAATGGGAGTACCGCCACTGCTGGAAGGAGTACCGGGGCAGATGGTGTGGAGCAGCAAGGTGTCAGACCCACCGCAGGTAGGGAAGGCCGCGGCCTCTGGGGTTTTGGTGGGATACTTGGGGGCGCAGGGTGCAGGGAGGGGACCAGAGTACTCACTGTGTGTGGTTAGTCGTGGTGCTGGATGAGGATTATAAAGTAGACACTCACACTGAAGATAAACTAAAGTATCTGTGCATCACAGTCACTATGGGGAGCCCGTCCAGTTGTCCGCTCCCACAGGTGTCACTTGGTAATCCGGAGCCGCCTCCATGCACAATTTAGTTCTCTGTTGTGGCCCCTTGGCTTGAAGCTGTTAGGGCCCCGCTCACTATATTTAGTGTAGCTGTGTTCTTGATGGCTGGCACTTGGGATTTTAGTGGGCCGCATTACTGGAAAACCCTATCCCCCGCAGTGTGCTGTTGCCTTCAATCTCTGAGCTCTTAGGGAAGTTCATAAAGATACTCTCCCTCCCAGGTTAATTTTCAGGAGGTTGAATCGGCTCCTGACCTAGGGTCCTGTACCCTGTCGTGCTTGGTACTGGTCAGTTCTTTTGGGTTTCTCATGCCGACAGTCCGTCGCACCCTTTTCCAATGTCACTGCCACCGGTCCTCGAATCCTCTGGTCCCGGACCACCGTCTGCGATCCAACCTTAGTCTAGCTCCCCGGGAGCTACCACTCCAACTCCTCACTCTTTGATGGCTGCCACTGAACTGCCTACTTCCTCCCTTCCACCAGTCTGCCTGACCCCTAGATGGGTGGCCTTACTCCACTTAACCAACCCACTGGTCTGTCTGACAGGTCATGATGTGAGGTATGGTTGGGATTTGTGGTGCTGATGGTAGTGACACCGGTTTCTTAGGAACCTGGAACTGTGGGGGGGTAGGCTCTGCACCCTGGGTGATAGGATTGCACTACCCTGTGGCACCCTGATATACTCAGGGGTGTCACACATATATTATATAGAGTCATTCGAAACAGAGTTATCTATTTCAAGTGTTGATTTTTGTTAATGTTGATGATTATGGATAAAGGCCCCGTCACACGCGATGATATATCGTGCGATCGTACCCGGCCCCGTCGTTTGTGTGTCACGGGCAATTTGTTGCCCGTAGCGCACAAAGTTCTTAACCCCCGTCACACGTACTTACCTCCCTAACGACGTCGCTGTGGGCGGCGAACATCCTCTTCCTGAAGGGGAAGTGACGTTCTGCGTCACAGCGACGTCACACAGCGGCCATCCAATAGAAGCAGAAGGGCGGAGATGAGCGGGACGTATCATCCCACCCACCTCCTTCCTTACGCATTGCCGGCGGCCGCAGGTAAGCTGCAGGTCGTCGTTCCCGAGGTGTCACACGTAGCGATGTGTGCTGCCTCGGAAACGACGAACAACCTGCGTCCTCTACAATCAACGATATTTTAAAAAGTAACGACGTGTCAACAATGGACGATAAGATGAGTATTTTCCATTGTTAACGGTCGTTCCTTGCTGTCACATGCAACGACGTCGCTAACGATGCCGGATGTGCGTCACGAAATCCGTGACCCCGGCGATATATCGCTAGATCCGTCGTTGTGTGTGATACCGCCTTTTCAGCCACTGAAAACCCAAAAGTCATTATCTCAGAACATTAGAATAATTACCCCAAAATACCTGCAAAGGCTTCCTAAGTGTTTAAAATGGTCCCTTAGTCTAGTTTAGTAGGCTACAAAATCATGGGGAAGACTACTGATTTGACAGATAGGTAGTCATTGACACACTCCACAAGGAGGGTTAGCCACAAAAGGCCATTGCTAAAGAAGATGGCTGTTCATAGAGTGCTGTATCCAAGCATATTAATGGAAAGTTGAGTGGAAGGAAAAAGGGTGGTAGAAATAGGTGCACAAGCAACCGGGATAATCACAGCCTTGATAAGAAAAGGCCATTCAAAAATGTGGGGGAGATTCACAAGGAGTGGTCTGTTGTTGGAATCAGTGCTTCAAGATCTACCATACACAGCTGCATCCAGGACATTGGCTGCAACTGTCGCATTCCTTGTGTGAAGCCACTCATGACCAATAGACAACGCCAGAAGCGTGTTACCTGGAACAAGGAGAAAAAGACAGGACTGTTGCTCAGTGGTCCAAGGTGTTGTTTTCAGATGAAAGTAAATTGTGCATCTCATTTGGATTCAAGGTCCCAGAGTCTGGAGGAAGAGTGGAGAGGCCACAAACCAAGATGCTTGAGGTCTAGTATGAAGTTTCCACAATCAGTGATGGTTTGGGAGTATATGTCATCTGCTGGTGTATGTCCACTGTGTTTTATCAAGAGCAAAGTCAGCGCACCCGCTTAACAGGAAATTTCAAGCACTTCATGCTTCCCTCTGCTGACAAGCTTTTTGGAAATGGAAATCTAATTTACCAGCAGGACTTGGGACCTGTCCACACTGCCAAAAATACAAATACCTGGTTTAATAACCACAGTATCACTGTGCTTGATTGGCCATCAAACTTGCCTGACCTAAACCCCATATAGAATCTATGGGGTATTGTCAAGAGGAAGATGAGAGACACCAGACCCAACAATGCAGATGAGCTGCTATCAAAGCAACCTGGGCTTCCATAATACCGCAGCAGTGCCACACACTGATCGCCTCCATGCCATGCCGCAATTGTGATGCCCTGGCCTATCAGGTCATCACAGGGTATTGTGCAATGTGCCCTTCTGTGCAATATCCACCTCCTCCTTGGTTGTGGATCCCCAACCAATGGTGTTGCCAACAGCAGCTAATTAAAACCCTAGGAACACTCTGCACCACACACCAGACTCACCAGTGGACGGCCTGAGTGGAATAGGGTCGCCCACGTGGGGGGTTGGTTAAGGGGGGGGGGGGGTCAGGAGTGTCAGGAGCAGTTCAGTCGAGTGAGAGACAGGAAGGGAAAGGAGGTCAGGAGCTGGGCTCCTTGGAAGTACTAAGTAGCAGACGGTGGTCTGGGCCTGGTAGAAGCTGGACCCCCGGTCGCAGGGGATAATGACAAAGGGCACGCTATTGTCGAGGAGGACAGCCGGCGGCCTTGTACCATCACGGGCCGGGACCAGGGCATGACGGGGTACGTGGACCCTAGGTCAGGGAGTAGCTTCAGGCAACCTGACAATTTACCCGACGAGAATGGAGCCTTCAAGATCTGTTCTCCACCCGCTCCAGAATCGGGGTAATAGCGCAATGAGGGGGATAGGACTTTCCACTAAAACAGTCCAGGAAATGCCAAGCGTGAACCCTGAGAGCAAGCTCCCTCAAATAGCCAGACTGGGGATCGGGACCCGACTAGTTTCAGGCTATTCGGGCCAACTAAGAAGAGTACAGTGTGCTAAGGGAGAGATCAAAGATCATCAGGCAACACCAGCGGGAACGGGACCCGAACGTGCTACCCCGAGCGGCAGCGGTGTTAAGAACTTTGGTTTGCCAAGTTGTCGGTGTCAGATTTCTTTGGACTGAGTGAGTAAATAAGTGACCCTTACATCCCCAACTGCACGTCCCCGTCACCATCACAGAGTCCCGGGGCATCCCCACTACCCGTGGAGGGGTTAAACACCTAGCTGCCCACTCCATCGCCACTGGGTACTCCCAGTTGCAGCGGTGGTACTTCACCCTTACCACACACCACGGGTGGCATCACAAACTTTAACCAAACCGCTCCATGTAAATATTCCCCCTTTTATTTGAGTTCGGAGACCCCTCGAGCCACCGCGGATCCGGATCCGAGCAGCCCGGCTGCTGATGCGGGGGCGGCACACATTGATGTAGTAATTCATGCCAAAGGAGCTCTGACCAAGTATTGAGCACATTTACTGTACATATATGCCGGCTCGTGCCAGCAGCCGGCGCTGCTCGAATCCGGATCCGTAGTGTGGGTTCGAGGGATTCAACCGGACCCGGGGGTTGCGCGGATACTTCAACTAAAAGGGGACGTATTTGTACGGGGGTTGTAGTAAACTGCCTGTGATGCCACCCACGGTGTGTGGTGAGATGTGGCACCACCGCTGCTGTTGTGGGACACCCGGGGTGATGGGATGGCAGCTGGTTGTTAACCCCTCCGTGGCTAGGGATGGTCGCCCCGGGACCCGGTGACTTGGTGCACGGGACGGTGATGGCAGGGGTCGGCGCGCCTGGTCAGACCAGGGAGTCTCTGCTTACTCACGGTGAAAGAAACCAGACAAGTCCAATGGTTAACCAAGGTGATGGTGGCCGGCCGCCGCGGCCAGGTGTACTCTGGTCCCCAACCCGGGCTGGTGGTGCGTGTCCCTTTCCTCTGCACTGTGTTGTGATGTGGTGGACTTCCCGGTGTGGAATGCGGGAATCCGCTCCAGGTACTATTGTCAGGAGCCGTGCCCGCTGACGCTGACCTGTGGGATCTACAGGCTCTGACGGATGCCCCATCCCTCTCTGTGGGTGGTTGTCTCTTTTCGGGACTTAGGTTGGGACAGGACCTGTAATCCTGCCCTCAATCAGTTAATTAGCTGGGCCGTTGGTGCCGGTCATGGCTTCAGGGTCCGAGTACCCCCTCTGTGCCCGGTTTCCGGTCGGGTCTCCGGTGTCGGTACCGGCGGGCTCCTACCCTGCCCCGATCCACCTCGGATCTGCCGAGCCGTCTTCCCGTCTCCTGCTAGACACGGGGCCACCGTCTGCCACCTAGCCAATGTGTCTGGGCTCCGACCCTGACACCTGTCAGCTTCTCCTCCTGAGCTCCACACTGAGCCTCAGACTTCACTTAACTCCAAACTGAACTAAACTGAAACTTAACTGACTGTTTTCCCACCCCGGGCTCTCTAGACCCCTAGGTGGGCGTTCTCCATCCATCTGGTCCCGCCCACTGGTGTGCCTGTCTTTCCCTGGGGGAGGTGACTAGGGTTTCTGGTCGGCTGTGTGTAACCCTGTGGGGGAAGGTGTTATGCAGGGGCCTACGTGTGACTACCTGGTTTTGCCAGGGCGTCACACATACTTTTCAGTAGGCCAACATTTCTGAGTTTAAAATCATTGTTTCAGTTGGCCTTATATAATATTTTAATTTTCTGAGATAATGACCTTTGGGTTTTCATTGGCTGTAAGCCATAATCATTAACATTATCAGAAATAAACACTTGAAATAGAGCACTCTGTTTGCAATGGCTCTATATAATATATGAGTTTCCCTTTTTGTATTGAATTACTGAAATAAATTAACTTTTTGATGATACTGTAATTTATTGAGATTCACTTGTACATGAAAATGACGATGACGTCCTTTAGAGTTACTCGTCACCGGGCTGGTGTCGATTTAGGTTTTCACAGCGGCCAGGCCTGGTCCGTGACCCCGGCGGTGTCAATAAATGGGGGAATGATGAGGATGGGGTAGTAGTTATTCGTGACGCCACCTGTGGTGTACGGCCAGGTATTAGCCGCCTGTCACAATACTGGTGGTAATAGCTGGAGTCCAATAGCGGGAAACTGGGAGAACGCTGCAAGCGGCAAGTACACTGACAAGAGGGAAGTCTGGGACTTGTAGTTCCACAGTAGGTGCAGACGATAATCAGGTTGCTGACAGGCATGTGGAATACAGAATAGGAAGAAGGAACGATCCGGAAAGAGACGGTTCCAGCAAGAGAACTGCAAGTGTCGTGGGCGGAAGAGGGGACGCTGCGCTCTCCCACTGCTCGGGTCCGGCTGCCGCTGCTGCTGCGGCCTGCTGCTGCTCGGTGGCTTGAGCGATCGGCCGGATCCCGGGGACTCGAGCGGCGCTCCTCACCCGTGAGTGAAAGGGGATTGTTTTTTGGGATTGTTTATTGTCCGTGACGCCACCCACGGTTGTGGTGATTGTGTGGACACCACCGCTGCTCTATATGGGGATCCCGGGAGCGGTGACAGGGAGCAGCAAAGTTGTTGGTTCTCCCCTCCGTGGGTAGGGGGTGGTTGTCCCGGGGCCCAGTGATGGGGTGGAGGATGAGGGATGGCGGGCCGGTGCAGGGCTTGGTGGGGTGCAGGGACGCGGGGGCAGCGCTGTGCCTCACGGCACTGTGGTACTCACTCAGCCTGAGACGGGGACACAGTTCTCGGTAAAACACACGGCTGGAAAGACGGTTCCCACGGACGGCTGCTGTTGCTTTTCCCCGGTAGTTGACGGTGACGGTCCCTTTTCCTGCACCTAAGTCTATGTTGGTAGCGATGGGTTCCCACCGGTAACCTGCTCCCCGGCTTGGATATGTGCCGGAGGAGCCCCTCTTTGCCCGCAGGCGCTGGCCCTGAGAAACTGGTGCCTTGGCGGTGGCGGTGTCTCTCTCTAACGGTTGGACTGTTGCCTTCAATCGGGACTTGGTTGTTGGGAGACCCAGAGGTCCCCTTCACTGACGGATTTGGCAAATTCACGGCGACTCCTAGCCTTGCCGGGATCCGAAAGGCCCCTGCCAATGGTGCTGGCTGCTCTTCGTATACCGCTCCGGTACCGCCGGGCCACCACCCGTCCACGGTCCTTTCGGCAACCTCCAAGCAGCCTCTCCTGCAGACGGTCACCGCTGTCTGCTAACCTTGCTGTCTCAGTCCGGGCACACACCCGGACCAACTTCAGGCTTCCTACTGTCACTTTCTCTTCCACCTTAACTCCTCTCACTTGCTCCTCTACCACTTCACTCTTACTTCACACTAAACTCATCTGTTCACTCCTTCACTTCCCTAGCTTAACTGCCTGGTTTTCCCGCCTCCAGGGCTGTGAACTCCTCGGTGGGCGGAGCCAACCGCCTGGCCCACCCCCTGGTGTGGACATCAGCCCCTGGAGGAAGGCAACAAGGATTTTTGTGTAGCTTTGGTGTACCTATCCGGGGTGTAGGGTGTGGTGGTGTCATGACCTGTGACCCCTGGCTTGCCCAGGGCGTCACACAAGCAGGAGCTTTACACAATACTCAAGCAATGAGTGTTTAACCAGGCTGGATATTAAAGACAAACCGGTAGCGAGGGAGGAGCTTATTGGAAGCATGCTCCACCATCTTGGCTGAGGGCAAAGTTAAGGGCGGGGTAACTAAACAGTAGGTAACCAGGGCATTACTGACACCGCTGCTGCGAGAGGTCTTCTCTGGGGCAGATGATAATGCAGCTCAGATGGTATAGCTCTCCACAGCCAGAGTTCAGGCCTCAGGGAGGATGTGGGGAATAGTAGTCCACTCTATTAAAGGAGCGCAGGGTTGGAGGCAATGAATAGAGGGAGTGACACAGGGGTTGCAGTGAAAGTTCTTTACTCACTGATATGTCGCTGCCCTTGGACGGCCGGTCCCCGCTGTCATGGGCTCCAGCCGATCTCTGATAGTTCGGAGGACAGAACCGGTGGGTTTCACTGTGAGTTCTTCCTTCCTGCGCTGGGTTATGTGAGTCCCTGCGGCTTGAAGCTACGCTGGGACCCGAGCCTTTGGATTGGCTCTGTTCCTTTCCCGTATAGCAGGCAGCACGAGTCCGTAGTTGGTGCCGTACTTTTTGGTCATGACCCCTGGCTCTATAAACTGCTGTGCACCGGGCACTTAGTGTGGGCCAGAAGACTTGAAATCCTCTGCCTGGCGGATTGTGCTGGCGGGAGGTGCAGTGCCCACCAGCCTAGGGCTCCGCACCCTGTTTTCTGTGTGCCCGGTATACTGTAGCTCTCTCCTCAGCAACTGTATCCTCCACATCTGTAACGTTCAGTCCAAAGGTGGATCCACGGGACCGTGCACTGGACTCCCCCAGAGAGACAACCAGAAGCGAGCCCCTGTACAGGGACTAATACCAACAACCCAACCAGTAATATTGATTAGGTACGAAGTGAAAGCATATACATATATTTTTTTATAAAAGTAGAAACTTTATTGATATTAATTCCAAAAACAATTAAAAACAGGAAAACCCACAGAGCAGAACACATGATCCCAGGATGACATCTGAAAATTAATCACAAATAATGTCAAATAAATATTACAGTGTATTTTTCTCCACAGGGAAAATATCAAGATCTTATTCCTATACAACTGCAATTAACCCCATCCATAGTACACCATAGATTTTTATCATTTGCCTAAGCAGGCTTTTTTTGCCGTTTCCCTATTGGTATCAAGAAACCAGAACTTATAATTCATATGGCAATTAAAGTCAATATAGACATTAGTGGTTTCAGTACCAGCAGAGTAACGACAATAGCCTCCTATACAAATCCCCTCGCTGCAGAGGTAAAGTCATATAACATATAAGATACCCTAGGCTATAGTTGTTTTAAATACTAATGATTAATTAATACAGTACCCATAGGGAAATCTACATAGACTACTGACTCACATATCGCTGCAGCTAGTGGAAACCAATGGGGGTAATGGAATTATATTTACCTAGTGGGAAGTTACGGATCACCTGGCCATGTGCTCCACCACCCCTGATGCCGTTTCGCCTCGCTTCTTCAAAAGGGGCGTGTCAGGGTGGGGAGATTTCCGGGTTTATAAGCTAAATGAGCAGCCAATGATGGCAGCGGATTGAACGTGCCTCCAATCCGCCCCCATCACGTGACATCGGCATCAGCGGCGCATGGGATAATCCCCGCCTACCCCCACATAATGGAACTTCCGGGATTGCGCACGTTGGACCGCAGCGTGGGACGATTCAGGTCACGTGATGTGCGTACCAGGAAGTTCGAGGAGCTGGGACCAGCGCATGCGCACTACCAAGGGGCTGGATATTAGTACATCAATCAGGGGTAGTACATTACAGAACGCCCAATACAATACTTTGCAGCCTTGCAACATCCAAAATGGAACAATAGAATATATTACATATATACAAAACGTATTTTAGCAATAAGTTTATAACTCATTTCTATTTTATCATTCCTATATATATATATATATATATATATATATATATATATATATATATATATATATATATATAGGCAAAACTGGTAGATGAAAAATCGGGCCATGCAGAGATTAATAAAAAAACACAGCAAATTACTATTTACCACCAAATACATTTTAACATCAACCATAAGTTACATGTTACTGCGTTAATATACCAATCTCTGCATGAGCTCCATTAATATTCCAATATTCATTATGGGACAAAAAACACACAAATTTGCACATAGATAACATTAATAGCATTAATAGCATATAAAGATCCAGATCTTCCTTTATTTTTCACTTTTTCATGTATCATCATCGCAAACCGCAGCTCAGCTCTTATTAATTGTAGAGCGTAAATGCAGGCTCATTAGCACATATACTCCCATCATTGAATACAGTCTTTGACCGCTCATGTAGGACTAGAACAACAAAAAACATTAAAATCAAATTACCCGACTAAAACCATAACCACCCATAAAAATACTCTCTTTTTGACAATATAAGGTCTCAGTTTACCGGATATTTCCAATTCATTACAAGGCATTACAAGAAAGAACCAAAGCCATTATTTTCATTTAGTCCTTGCGGGACTAAAGATCCCAACCTGTAGATCCATCTACATTCCAATCTGGCCAATGCCTGACTGAGATCGCCTCCCCTTGGTCCAAGACATATTTGGTCGATCATCCGGAACTTCAAACCATTTGGATTACAATTACGGTGTCTTTTGAAATGCCTTGGTATAGTTTTTAATAGAGATGGATCTTCTATTGTACGTGCATTTCTGAGGTCTTTCAGGTGTTCTAAGGTTCTGACTTTAAACTCCCATGTGGTTAGACCGATGTAAATTTTTGCACAAGGGCATTTGGCCTGGTAAATTACTCCACGTGAAGCACAGTTTAGTATTTTCCAAATGCTAAATGTGTGTGTTCCGTCATGATTTTTGAAAAACTTTTGTTTTAACGCAGTTACTGCAGGCCTTGCATAGGCCACACGGATAGAAGCCATTAAGAGAATTTAAAGCTTCTCTACCTCTAGTCTTCTGATGGACCTCATAGTGGCTGTGCACAAGAATATCCCGCAATTTGCGGGAATGTCTTGCCACCATAGATGGTTTAGATGTAATATAGTTTTTCAAGATGGGTCCGTCTGTAAAACATTCCAGTGTTTTTCCAATATAGCCTTTAGACTACTCCACTGTGAATTGTAGGTTGTGATTACCCTTGTTACATCAGACTTTGCTTTTTGTCCTTCTCTAGAGGCAAAGAGGAGATCATTTCTATCTCTATTTTTGGCTCGTTTATATCCATTTCTAACGCTCCTATTACTATAGCCGCGTTCAATAAATCTGCGCGCAATATCCTTGGATTGTTATTCAAAACTTACCTCACTGGAACAAATTATTTTGGCCCTTAAAAATTAGCCAATATGAATCCCACGAATAGTTGAGGGCAAATGAGAAGAAGTAGCATGCAACAAATAATTTATTGCAGTTGATTTACGGAACATAACCGTCTGGATTAAGCCATCGTCCGACACTTCAATTTTCAAGTCAAGAAAATCCAGCCTTCTGTCATATTTGTAAGTCAATTTGATATTCAGATCGTTTTTATTGAGCTTAGTCATGAACTCAATAGGATCCCGTTCTGACCCAGACCATAAAAACCAAATGTCGTCAATGTAGCGCATCCATTCCTGAACTACCAACACTGCTGGTATAATGTCGCCTGAAAAAAGTTGGCGCTCCCAATAACCTAAAAATAAATTGGCATACGAGGGGGCACATGAGGCCCCCATCGCAGTGCCTTGTTGCTGAAAATAAATCCTTTTATTAAAAATAAAAACATTGTGATACAAAACAAACTCCAACAGTGTCATAAGGAGTTCAGAAATGGATGCGTCAACATTGCTGGTCTGCAGGAACCACCTTGTAGCTCGGAGTCCATCAACATGTTTTATTGACGTATATAGGGACTCCACGTCTACTGTCACCATGACCATTTCGCCCTCCACTTGAATGTGGTTAATTCTCCGTAGAGCTGAAGTTGTGTCTTTAATATAAGATGGCAAGGTTGACACTATGGGCTTAAGAAAATGGTCAATGGTGACAGAACAGTTAGCATAAGCTACCGTTACCTGATATTATAGGTCTCCCTGGGGGTCCCTGGGGTCTTTGTGTATTTTCGGGATCAAATACAAAGTTGGCAGGCGTGGCTGGAGCTTCTTGACCAAATCCAGACATTTTTTTTTTTTGAGTAATTCCATCTTCAAAAGCCCTCTCCAATATGGAGACTAATTTGCTCCGATATTGAGCAGACGGTCTGGCAGGTAGTTGTTTATAGCATTTGCCGTTATTTAACAGTTTATAAGCTTGTTTTTCATACAAGTCTGATGGCCAGACAACTAGATTACCGCCTTTGTTGGCTGGTTTAAATAATACATTTTCTAGTTGTCTTAGATCTTTAAGTGCTTCCTTCTCTGCTTTATTTAGATTCTGTTTAGATGCGAATCCATCCAATTGCATCTGCTCAATATCATTGCTAACCAGTTTGGTAAATACCTCAACAGCTGGGCACATACTTAAGGCTGGAAAAGTTTTAGACTTATATAAAAGATGTGTCGGAAACTTACTTGTGGGGCAGGTGTCACTTTCTCTTGCTAGAGATTCCAATGTCTTCAGTGCTTCCCTCTCAACAGATGTGTTAAATATTTCTCCTCCATTAGATTTATGATGTAATCGAGGTAATATCAACTTGCAGGAAAATAGGTGGATATCTTTCACCGCCGTGAATTTATCTATAGGTTGAGAGGGAGAGAAAGTGAGACCTCTATCCAAAACACCCCACTGTACATCAGTTAATTTGTAATCTGACAGATTGATTACCTTATAGTGATCTTGTCCTTTATAAGGTCTACCATCCTTGCTCTTAAAAATATCATGATACTTTAATCCAGCTTTATTTTTGGCTCGAGTTCTGAAGGATATCTCACTTCCTTCATCCATATCACTTGATGAGGCATAACTGTCAGACATTGTTGCATTATTGGATCCAGGTGGATTTTTCTATGCACAAGATTTTTGAGTATTATAGCCCCTTTGCTGCCATTTGAAGACTTTTTTATTCTCATAATCACCCAGATCACGTTGGTATTTCTTTACTTTGGTTTGGCTTTTTCCTGTTCCCATTGTCAATCTCTTTTTCTAATTCTACCATATATTTATTTATCTTATCCAATGATACATCTTTCTTAATGGTTTGCATCAGGGTTTCCAGATCATCATCAATTTTACTTAAAGATATCAGATTGTTTTCAATAATAATCTGGATAAACTCCAATGAGCATATCTCGGCAGCTTTGATCCATCTACTGGTCAATGTTTCACTATTTAACTTGAATGAAGGAAACACCTGTACCCTGAGTCCTCTCGGGATTATTTTCTGAGAATGGTAATTGGTTAAAGATGCTTTATTCCACCATACAAAAACTTGTGAACAAGAAGGGGTATTTATCATGTTTTTTTTTTTTTTTTTTTAAAGTAAAACTACTGTACCACAGTTGTGAAAAAGTATACAGTTTTTATTATTACAAAAAGTTCAAATATCAAAAATCACATGTGATGACAGTTAGTAGTTAGACATACATAGTTAAAATCCAATTAGATGAGACAGAGAGAGAAAAAGGTCCCAGGGAGGGAGACAGACTACCCCTTAACTAAAACTGGTAAGAAAGTAGTATTACTATATCCCGGGGGGGCATATAAGTAACCAAAAGATATCAATAGTATACCCCGTGGGCTAGTGGAGTGATGGAATGTCCATACATTAAACAGTAACCAACAGGATAAGGTCCAGATCAGGGCCTGAATACATCAGTATGTAACACCACCAGAATAATCTCAAAGGAAAAAAAAAAAAAGTCATATAGTGGTGGGTAAAATGGCACCTGAAGGACCTACATGTGGTATGTATAGCACCCAGAAAGGGAGTCTGTCAGCCTCACATGTGGACCCGGTCCTGACACGTGTTTCGCATGTGCTTCAACGGGAGACGTGTCAAGTCCCTCCAACTTGGGTTCCTGAACTCGTGAGCAGAGGGTCCACTACATTAGTGATGGCCACCCTCCAATGTCTCTACCCCAGCCCAGTCCCAGTGAGAGGGCATCTAACTCTGTGTTTTGGTGGATTGTGGTGGTTTTACCGGTGATGACCTGGTGATGAATGCTGCACCCAAGATGAGGGGAAACATCCCTTGTGCTATAACAAAATCCCCCAAACTTCCCCTCCTACTGAAGAAGTTTCATAAATAATAAAAAATGGCTGTATTTTGTATTTTATATTTGGTTCTCTGAACATGAAAGTACATGATGGTCCAGTAGTTCTCTTAGTCCAGGGGCGTCACAATCAGTTCGTCACAGGGTGCTGCACGCTCTTTTCCCTTAGTGCAGTATTCAAATCCCTCATGGTTCCCCAATTTACAGTGCTGCCTCCAACAGCAGATCAAATCCTAGGAACACCCTGCATCACACCCACCAGACACACCAGTAGGCGGCTTAAGCAGAATAGGGTCGCCCACCTAGGTGTCAGGAAGGGAGGGTCAGGAGAGTGTCAGTGAAGTGCAGTGAAGTGAACTAAAGTGAAGTGGAGAGGAGTGAAGTGGAGGAAGCAGGGAGCGGTGGCTCCACTGAGTAGCTGTCTAGTTTGCAGGCGGTGGTCTGGACCTAGAGGAGTCGGACCCCCGGTCGCAGGGGATTGAGGCAAGGAGCCTGGACCTGTTGAGTGAACGGTCGGCAGCCTAGTCCTATCACCAGTCTGGGACTGAAGGCACGGCGGGGTACACAGAACCCTAGGTCGGGGAGAAGCTTCAGGCAACCCGGCAATTAACCTGCGGAGAGCGGAGCCTTTATGGACTGTTCCCACCAGCTCCAGAATCGGGGTACTAGCGCAACGAGGGGGATAGGGCCTTCCACATACGCAGACCACTGAAATCCCAAGCATGAGCCCCGAGAGCAGGCTCCCACACAGGGGAGCAGGGCCCGGAAAGGTCCAGACTAAACTTTGTGCCAGGAGGCAGGTCACGGATCACCAGGCAGCACTGCTGGGGACGGGACCCGGCCGAGCTCCCCTTGAGAGGCAGCGGCACCTAGAGACTTGGTTTACCCGATTGTCAGCGTCTGCTTATTGGCTGAGTGAGTACATGAGTGATCTCCCTGTCACGGCACCCAGTATCATCTTCCAGAGCCCCGGGGCATACCCCTACCCGTGGAGTGTAACGAAACCTTGCTGCCCCATTCCATCACACCGGATACTCCTGACCACGGCAGCGGCGGTACTCCCAATTACCACACACCATGGGTGGCGTCACGAACTATCATCTCCCTGTAAATATCCCCTTTTACTTTAGAGTGTGGCCCCAAGACCCCGGGTCTGGAGACCCTCTAGCCACAAACTGACATTGGTCATGGATCCGAGCGGTTCGATCCGCTGCTGGGGCGGCACATCTTCACAAAAATGTGCAGAGTCAGAAAAAGTCCTTTGAGTGAGGAGAAAAATTATACAAATACAAAGATTAGAGTATGGGCACCAACAAATACATCATACCCTCAATCGGCAGATTATTGGACGGTAAGTCAGTTGTGCACAGCAGGATCCCCAAATCTCCTTTTTTGGTGTAATCCCTTTTTTGAATCATAGTACACAATTAATTATTTAAATAAAATCATAAATAATAGGAGTAGATTGGATCTACATTGAGGATATGAATTTCCTAGCAGTAATATGTATATGAAATATTTCAAAATTAATTGGGTCTTACTCAGGTATTTTACTTGCAGTGCTCAGAATAAATAAGTACACCCTTTGAAATGTAAGATTTTAATCAATATTTAATCAAAAGTTTGTTTGCAGCACACCCTGAGTTATGCGGGGTGACAGACCAGAGACGCCCAAGGAATCCTCTTGGTGGATATCACAAAACAATATAAAAGACAGCACTTTTCAATTGGAGATTAAAAAAAAAAATAAAAAAATCATTAGTCAAAAGATATCCAATCAATGTTTATCAAGGAAGCTTGAAAAAGACTTTACAGGTTGAAACGTTGCTATTGGACATCTTTGTATAGAGTAAAGGCCCCGTTACACGCAACGACGTATCTAACGATATATCGCCGGAGTCACAGATTCCGTGACGCATATCCATCATCGTTAGCGACGTCGTTGCGTGTGACACCAACGAACGGACGTAACGATCAAAAATACTCACCTTATCGTTGATCGTTGACACGTCGTTAATTTTCAAAAAAATCGTTGATTGTTGCAAGACGGAGGTTGTTCGTCGTTCCCGAGGCAGCACACATCGCTATGTGTGACACCTCAGGAACGACGAACTACAGCTTACCTGCGGCCGCCGGCAATGCGGAAGGAAGGATGTTACGGCCGCTCATCTCCGCTCCTCCGCTTCTATTGGGCGGACGCTTAGTGACGCCGCTGTGACGCTGAACGAACCTCCCCCTTAGAAAGGAGGTGGTTCGCCAGCAACAGCGACGTCACTAGGCAGGTAAGTCCGTGGGACGTCTCCTAACGATTTTGTGCGCCACTGGCAGCGATTTGCCCATGATGCACAAACGACGGGGGCGGATGCTTTCACCAGCGATATTGCTAGCGATATCGCTGCGTGTAAAGCCCCCTTTAGAAACATTTTTGGGAATCTCCTTGAAGAGCACTTTCTGTACTATATATTTTTTATACTTAGACAATAAATCACTTTCACAACAATGTGCATCTATCAAGGGCATGGAGATATAATAGCAACTTCCCTTTATATATAGAGCAGTACATCTGTTAATTCATGATACCATCAATGAAATGTAGCTACCCGATACTACCAACTTTCATGCAAAACCACATAAGGACACTGCCGCCATGTTTCACTGTAAGTGTAGTGCCCCTGAGACCCTCAGGGCACTACAGGGAATTGCATCCTCTTTTGGATGCAGGACCTACCCCCTGGGACCTGTAACACCAGGTGGGACTACTAGATCACCTGGTGGAAGGGGGGGCGAGCAGTCTATGAGAGAACAGGAAGCAGTCTATCAGAATGTAGTGAGGAGAGCAGACGTGCCTCTAGCTGGGTCTGTGTAACAGTGACTCAGGGGCCCGGGAGTCAGATTGTCAGCCAGGGCAAACGTGTACCTCTGAGCAGGAGTCAAGACCCCGATGATGGTTCGAGGGAGCCCCACTGGAATCTGGGCACGTACGGGGCACAGGGCCCTTGGTCAAGCACAAGTTTCAAACTGTTTGGCAAATACCTGCACGGTGAGGACACCTTCATGGACTTCATCGAACCAAATAATCCGGGGGCATCAGCAGTAAACTAGGATCGGGGTTCGGACACTTACCTCCCCGCAGGGTCCACTGCCTGCCAAACGGATGGACACTGAGAGTGCTGCGGAAAGAGCAACCTGAGGCACTATCTGGCACTGGCAATACAGGGAACGGAACCAGCCATCCAGGGTCCACAGTGAGTAGAGACTGTTAGAGTTAACCTGGAGTGGTCTCCATCATTATACACCATACATCTCCCAGGCACAGCCCTACCTGCGGAGGGCCTACCATCTCAGCTGCCACTACCACCATCCCTGGGAACACCCAGGTTGAGCGGCGGGGGTTCTCCATTCTTAACCGCAACCCGCAGGTGGCATCACGAACATTAACTCTATTATCCTCTGTAAATACTCCCTTTTTATTAAGCGTCCCCAGACCGGACAATGGCCACCAGAGTGACATTCCCAACTGCAACTGCCCGGGACAGAGTACCCCCTTCCCTGGGTGACACATAAGCACAATAGATTTTTCTACTTTCAAATATCTAAATGAATGGTGCCTACAGCACTGCCTGATTTGCAACAAGATAGCAGGTGATGAGGGACGTGTGTCACTTTACTGAGGTCCTTCTAAAAGGCTACAATATGTTTATAAAGTTAACTGTGGCATCAATAATGCAGAGGCGTATCTTCAGAGGGGCTGGCAGCGCATTTGGCCCAAGTGCAGTGTCAGGGGGGCGCCGTCAGGCCACACTGATGCAGCATCGGCCGAGTTCTGGGGACTGCAGCGCTCATGCCGGCAGCCGCACTTTCCTGATTTGCTGTCTCTTAAATCCACACCTGTACGCAGTTTTCACTGCTGCATGCAGGGTCTAAAGGGGGCTTTACAGCAGCGATATCGCTAGCGATATCGCTGGTGAAAGCACCCGCCCCCGTCGTTTGTGCGTCACGGGCAAATCGTTAGGAGCCGTCACACGGGACTTACCTGCCTAGCGACATCGCTGTGTATAGCGAACCGCCTCCTTTTTAAGGGGGCGGTTCGTGCAGTGTCACAGCGGCGTCACTAAGCGGCCGTCCAATAGAAGCGGAGGGGCGGAGATGAGCAGCACATAACATCCCGCCCACCTCCTTCCTTCCGCATTGCCGGCGGCAGTAGGTAAGCTGCAGTTCGTCGTTCCCGAGGGGTCACACATGGCGATATGTGTTGCCTCGGGAACGATGAACAACCTGCGTCCTCCACAATAAACGATTTTTTAAAAAGGAATGACGTGTCAACGATGGACAATAAGGTGAGTACCGTATTTTTCGGACCATAAGACGCACTTTTTTCCCCCCAAATGTTGGGGGAAAGTGGGGGGTGCGTCTTATGGTCTGAATGTAGGGCTGCACGGAACGAGGGTGCTGCGGTGGAGCGGGTCATCGGGGGCATGAGCAGGCTCCAGCAGCGCCTGCTGTGACCACGTGGACCTGCTCATTTAATATCCACGCCCATCATCCCGCCCATCATCTCTCAGCGCTGACAGGTGGGCGGGATGATGGGCGAGGGATAAACAGCCGTGCCACATGATCACCCCTGGCAACTAAAGCCTGGAGTGATCATGTGCGGCTGTATTCACTGCCCCCCGTGCATCATCATCAGCGCAGGGTGCAGTGGATCAGTACTCACCTGTCACCGTTCCCCTGCAGTACCGCGATCTCCTCCTGGCTGCCGGCGGCCGCTGAGTGGAGCCGTCCCCGTTCCCCTGCAGCACTATGATGTCCTCCTGGCTGCCGGCGGCTGCTGAGTGGAGACTAGCGGTGCGCACAGCGATGAAGTCATCGCTGTGTGCACGTGTCCACATGCAGCCGCCGGCAGCCAGGAGGACATTGCGGTGCTGCAGGGGGAACGGGGACGGCTCCACTCAGCGGCCGCTGGCAGCCAGGAGGAGATCGCGGTACTGCAGGGGAACGGGGACGGCTCCACTCAGCGGCCGCCGGCAGCCAGGAGGAGATTGCGGTACTGCAAGGGGACGGCTCCACTCAGGGGCACTGCCGCTGACACAGATGGGAGGAGTGATGCTGCAGGGAGTGAGGTGAGGTAAGGTGAGTATGAACGTTTATTTTTTTTTATGTGCCACAGGATGCAGGCTGTATACCAGCATGTGGGTATATGAGCAGGATTGGGGTATATTATGAGCAGAATGGGGGAATATTATGAACAGGATGGGGGTATATTATGAGCAAGGATTGGGGTATATTATGAGCAAGGATGGGGGTATATGAGCAGATTGGGGGTATATACTGTATATACAAGGCATGAAGATCATTACCAGGATGGGGTATCTTAGTAGAGAATTTGGGGACATTACCCCCATAACAGTGTGTCATGACTCCATTTTTTGCTTAAAATTTTATTTTCCTATTTTCCTGCTCTAAAACCAGGGTGCGTCTTATGGTCAGGTGCGTCTTATAGTCCGAAAAATATGGTATTTTCCATCATTAACGGTCGTTGCTTGCTGTCACACGCAGCGACGCCGCTAACTATGTCGGATGTGCGTCACGGAATCTGTGACCCCGGCGATATATCGTAAGACACGTCGTTGCGTGTAACGTGGCCTTAAGTTCATCTGTGGGCGGAGCTAGTGACGCACCCCAGGGTTTTGGGGTACTCGGTCCCGGGCTGTATATAACTGGGATGTGTCACTGGGTGGCTGTTCCCCAGTTCCGTGACCCTGGGGGTCGTCTAAAAGGGGAATTTGTACAAGGGAAAAATAAAATGTTTTTCGTGACGCCACTTGCGGTATGCGGCTACATGGGGAAAGTCTCTCACTGCTGGGGCTGATGGTATTGGGCAGCTTAGGTATGATGGTTCTCCACAAGTAGAGATAGGCCCCAGGGGAGGATGATGGTGGTAGTAGTATATTGGTGCAGACGTGTAGGAAGAATTCAGACAACACAGGGGCTGCGGTTTAACTTGTGCTTTACTCACTGATTTGGAGTTGCTGCTACCCGGTTTGTGCTGCTCTTTACCAATCCGGTATTCCCTTTGTTCCAGTGCTGGTGTAGTGAACTGGTGAGCTTTACTTCCATGCACCCTATAGTAGTTGGTGGCTCCCCGTGGCTTGGTTCAGTTTTGGGGTCCCCCTCCTGTTGTCTCCGTCCTGGCCCATACGGTAGGCAGCTTGAACCTCTCTTCGGTCGGACCTCTGTCCCCGTTCACAGGTTCACTCTCTGCTGCTGTGCCCCGGACGCTAATGTCGGTAAGGTCCTTGATGGTCCCCTCACCGGGTAGATTGTTATCAGGTGAGTCTGAAGCATCTTCCTGAATCAGGGTGTGGCGCCCCTGAGGCTCTGGTCGCCACAGGGTACTGCAACTGAGGTAAGGAGCAGTGTCTGGGGTAAGTGACAGGTTGTTTGCCGGTGCTCACACCAGACACATTACACATGCAGTTAGGTACCTTCCCCACAGGGGGGAATGGACTGGGGTGGACAGAGAGTTAGCCATCCAGTAATATGGGACTTGCCGGTCACCAGGACAGCCACTGGGGGATTGGTGCTGTATGGGGTGTCGCGGGCGGAGGAGGGGACGCTGCGCTCACCCACTGCTTGGGTCCGGCTGCTGCTGCTCGGTGGTGGCTCGAGCGGTGGGCCGGATCCCGGGGACTCGAGCGGCGCTCCTCGCCCGTGAGTGAAAAGGGGAATGATTTTGGGGATTTATTGTCCGTGACGCCACCCACGGTTGTGGTGAGGTTGTGACACCACCGCTGCTCTGGACGGGGATCCCAGGAGCGATGACAGGGAGCAGCTTGGATGTTGTTTTGCCCCTCCATGGGTAGGGGGGTTGGTTGTCCTGGGGCCTGGTGAGGGGAGGATGGCAGGTGGATTACGGGACCTGGTGAGGTGCAGGGTCGCGGGGGCAGCGCGGTGCCGCACGGCACAGTGGTACTCACTCAGCCAATGATGAATACAAAGTCTCCGGTAAAACAAACGGCTGGATGGACGGGTCCCACAGACGGCTGCGGTGGTTCTTCTCCCGGTAGGTTGGCGGTGACTGCCTTTCCCTGCATCTGTGTTGTGTTCTCGGTTCTGGTGGCTTCCCACCGGTAACCCGCTCCCCAGCTTGGATGGATGCTGAGGGAGCCCCTTTTGCCTGCAGGCTCTGGCCCTGGGAACTGTAGCCTTGGCGGTGACTGTATTTCCCTTCACGGTTTGAGCTGTTGCCTTCAAATCGGGTCTTGACTGCTGAGAAACCCCGGAGGTTCCCTTCGCTAACGGATTTGACCGGTTTTACGGCGACTCCAAGCCTGGTCAGGGTCCGTAGGCCCTGCCGAATGGTGCTGGCTTCTCTTCGCTCCCCGATCCGGTACCGGCGGGCCACCGCCCGTCCCCGGTCCTTATGGTTCACGTCAATCTGCCTCGCCTGCAGACGGTCACCACCGTCTGCCAACCTTGCTGTATGTGCCCGGGCCACGCACCCGGACACGGTCAGTCTCCTCTACTACCATTTCCCTAACTGATCTGACTTCCTTTTGCCGCCTCCAGGACTCTGAACTCCTCGGTGGGTGGGGCCAACCGCCTGGCTCCACCCCCTGGTGTGGACATCAGCCCCTGGAGGGAGGCAACAAGGATTTTTGTCTGACTTTGGTGTGCCTAGCTGGGGTGTGGGGTGTGTTGTTGTAGTACCTGTGACGACCTGGCTTGTCCAGGGCGCCACAGGGGCATAAGAGGAGGTAGCCATGACACATAGTGAGCTCTCTGGAGGGACGTCCCATGAGACCAGACTGGGTGCAGGAGAGCACCAATGCTGGTGGGACGACACACAGCTTAGCTTTCCGTTGTGGAGCCTGGGGCTTGTGAGCTGGAGCTCAGCCCAGGTTTCTTCTGCCAGTCGCTGGGAAGTGAGGATAAACAGGACATTTACACTGACACTGGTAACGGCCTGGAACTTGCATCGGATAACCAGGGACTTACCAGCAGTGAACCAGTACGCTCTCGGGCAATCTCCTAACCAGTGAGTAAAATACTTGAACCGGAGCTCTTGCCTCATTTCCATTATTTACCGGTGATGCTCCGGCGTCCACAGCCCACTACCAGCCAGCCGGCCATCCTCCCGGGGCAACCACTCCGCCTATGGGGAGTGACCCATCTTGGCTGCTATCAACATCGACCCCCGATGAGAACAACCCTGCAGCGGTGGCCCCCTACCTGGCTGCATACCACAGGTGGCGTCACAACAACAACTTTATTAAATATTCCCCTGTACATAACCCCTTTCAAGCGACCCCCAGGGTCACAGAACGGCCACCCAGTGACATATCCCAGTAATACACCACCCGGGACCAAGTACCCCATAGCCCTGGGGCGAGTCAAGGGTTCTGTACTCCATCAGTGCTCGGTCCACTAAGTACTATCACCGTACTCTCCCTGGCAACCGTACTCCTTTTACTCAATACTCACTTTACACTTTCTGTCAGCACGTCCACTTCTGACTGACTCTCTGTCTGACTTTTTACTGTTCAACTGACAAGATGTCCGTCCACTCCTCCTCCCAGGTTTCTAACCAGTGGATTGCATACGCCCAGAGCAATAGGGGGTCATCCCTTAGTTCCATCTATAGTCTGTTACCCAGTCTGGGGAAAAGGGCGTGGATTTGTGTGTTATTACCAGCACTGGACTTCCAGGAATCCGGGGTTAGATGTACTACCCTGTGGCACCTGACAGGGGCGCCACACTAGCATGCAGTGTGCACTACATTCCTGTCCCACAGATGAAGGTAGATGCTAGAATGTTTGGGCTCTTTCCAGGTATGACTTAGGGTATGTCCGCACACTGCGTTCTTTATTTGACAAAAAAAATGCACCCTCTGGCAGAATGACAAATGTAAACACTGCGTTTGAAAAAAAAAAAAATGCATCCAGAAAGCATGTGTTTTGAATGCATTTTGGATGCATTTTTGACAGTGCGGTCCCACGGCAATTCAGCTCTGCTACATCCCTGTTCTGTCACAGCAGCATGATAGAGCATGACTTGCCGCTAACAGCAGACAGAGACGTGCGATGAGAATGAACTCTGGTGAATCTCTGACATAAGTGCCATTACACAGACGGTAATGCGGGGCCTGCAGCTGTGATGTCAGAGTTTAACCTGAGTTCATTGTCATCGCATGGCTCTGTTTCTGTGTCACAGCCTGATTTGCAGTCACAGATGTGATGTGATCACTGGTGATGTGCACGAGGGGAAATATGTGTCGCTGCGACTACTGCAATCAGTGATGTGAACCCGGATGTAGTACGCCAGCATATTAGGTGCTGAGAGGGTTAATTTGTATTACCTGGGCCGGGTTTGTTGTGGACAGCTAAAGAGATGGGTGGGGTGGCTGTTCACCATATCTCCACCTCGGTGTGTGGTCCCAGAGGTAAAAGCCAGGCCTCTGGACAAACTCGGATTTCTGCTCTGCATGTTCCTGTGCTGGAGGAAGTAGCTTTGTCTTTTGTAAATGGATTGTGGCTGATGATAATATACCAGGTGAAAATCGACACGTGAGGTGTTCCTGCATCCATCTCCTACTGCTGAGGGAGTGGCTCTACCACAAGTGGTGGAGAATGCGGGCAGGAATCCCGGGGCCATTTATACCTGCTACAGAGGAGCTGGATGTCCTGGGTGAAGGCAGCCATGAGCTAGGGAACACGGTCAAACACCATGGAGGACCTGATTAAGCACCTGGTGCAGGCCCAACAACAACAGCAGCTGGCCCAGCAGGAGACGAACAAGCTGTTGATACAGCAGCAGCAATTGGCTCAGCAGCAACTGCAGCAACATCGGGAGCAACAGCAACGGCAGATGGACGTCCCGGCAGAGGTAATCCGTGGCAGAGCGACCAGTCCAGATGATGACGCTAATGTCTGGAAGGCGGTAAGGCGAGCTATGCAAAAGATGACTCCGGGGGATGATGTTGAGGCCTTCTTGACTGTGTTTGAGAGAGTTGCTGAATGAGAAAAACTCCCGCCGAAGCAGTGGGCAGAGTTATTGACACCATATTTAAGTGGAGAGCCACAAAAGGCCTATTATGATCTTGCTTTACAAGACGCTAAGGAGTATGACAAACTAAAGGCTGAAATTGTGTCACACCTGGGTGTGACTATGACTGTTAGGGCACAACGGGTCCACCAGTGGGCATATCATGGCGACAAAACCCCTCACTCGCAAATGTTTGATTTATTGCATCTGGTACAAAAATGGTTGCAGCCAGAGTCCTTCACCCCAGCGCAGATGGTGGAGTGGGTTGTAATGGACAGGTTTATTCACACCCTTCCAAAGCAAGTGCAGACTTGGGTTGCCCCGGGAAACCCCTTGAATGGTGACGACCTGGTTGGACTGTTGGAGAGGTACCAGGTGGTAGAGAGTTCCCGGGGGAAGCCACGGGACTTACCAATTCCCTATTGGGGGGTTTCTTCAGTGAGCGACACCCAAAATAAAGATACAAGAGCCACAGGAGGGAGGGATCCAAGGTCCCAAGTGGCAAGAGGAGACATGCAAAAAACCCCAGTCAGTAATATTATCTATTGGAGGTGCCAGGGACCGGTTCACATTGCTGCCCGTTGTCCCTTGACCACCGAGCCGATGGACTGCAGCATGGGTCGGCGCTCTTCCTATAAGGCTATGTGCCCACGCTGTGGAAAATGCGCGGATTTTGCCGCAGATTTCTCGCGGAAAAGCCACGGATTTCCCGAAAATCTGCAGCTCAGGCACTTCCCAGCCATTTCTATGACATTTTGGAAATGCTGTGCCCACGCTGCGGATTTTTCCGCAGCGGATTTCGTGTGGATTTTGATCCGGAAAAATCTGCAACATGTCAATTATTGTTGCGGATTTTCATCCGGATTTTGGCTTTAAAATTGGGGAAAAAAAATCCGCACCAAAATCCGCATCAAATCCGCGGCAATTCCGCGGTAAATCCGCACCTTTGAAAAGGTGCGGATTTTGCAGGAAAGCTGCGGATTTCGATGCAGAAAAATCCGCAGCTACATTCTCCTGTGGACACATAGCCTTATGCATACCCAGCCTGCAGTGTGGACAGTCAACCCAGTGAGGGGCCACAGGCATGTCTTGTAGAAATAAATGGTACCAGAATAGTGGGACTGTTAGACTCTGGGAGTTTGGTGACCCTCGTGAGGGACACAGTTCCACACCAGCTGATTCCTGGGAAGAGGGTGAGCGTCCGATGTATTCATGGGGATGTCAAGGACTACCCTGTGGCTACTGTGACTATAAAACAACCTGTGGGTCGGCGTCTCATGAGGTTGGAGTGGTAAAAGATCTGTTGCACCCAGTAATAATAGGGCGAGACTTTGCTTTGTTCTGGGAGTTGTGGCGTAAAGAAGTGTAACCCTGTGTCTCAGATAAAGGACAGTTAGCCCTCAATGATAAGACTTCATTTCAGTCGGAGGCGGATGAATTTCCCCTATGTGTGTTGGTGGGCGATGAGAACGAGGCCGAGTCCCAGGAGGTTAACATGCCGGAGTTGGCCGTTTCCGACGGAAACTTTGGGACTGTTCAAATGAGGGATCTGATGCTAAAAGGGGCATTTGAAAATGTGACTGTTATAAACGGGGTTGCTCAAGAGTCGGGGGCTGATACCAGATTCCCCCACTTTGCAGTAAATGGGGAATTGTTATATCGAGTTACCCAGTCGAGAGGTGAGATAATTGAGCAACTATTGGTACCAGGGCCTTCTAGACGCCGGGTGTTAGACATGGCTCATTCTCATGCCCTGGGTGGTCACCTGGGGGTAGATAAAACACAGGAGCGGATTCTTTAGAGGTTCTACTGGCCAGGGTGTCATCGAGAGATTCTTAATTATTGTAGATCCTGTCCCATCTGCCAGCTAACTGCACCAGTTTCACATTTTCGAAGTCCCCTTGTGCCATTGCCTATAATAGAGGTCCCGTTTGACCGTATTGCCATGGATCTTGTGGGCCCCCTGGTAAAAATTCGCTAGAGGGCACAAGTATATCTTAGTGGTTCTGGACTATGCGACTCGATACCCTGAGGCGGTACTATTGAAAAATTGTTCCTCTAAGAATATAGCCAGGGAGTTGGTCCATATCTTCTCTCGGACCGGACTGCCAAAGGAGATCCTGACAGACTAAGGGACCCCTTTTATATCGAAACTCATGAGGGAACTGTGTAAGGTGCTGCGGATCACACAACTGAAGATTTCAGTCTATCACCCGCAGACAGACGGCCTTGTGGAGAGATTTAATAAGATCTTAAAGTCCATGTTAAGAAGGTCGTGGAGAAGGATGGCCGAGATGGGATTGCCTGCTTCCATCTTGCTCTTTTCTATCAGGGAAGTTCCACAATCCTCTACCGGGTTCTCTCCCTTTGAACTTTTATATGGTCAACATCCCTGAGGGTTGCTTGACGTAGCCAAAGAAACCTGGGAAGCAGAGGTTACCCCCCATAGGAGTATCATTGAGCATGTGACCCAGATGCAAGAGAGGATGGCTGAGGTGATACCCATCGTGAAAGAGAGTCTTCTCCGGGCTCAAGAGGCACAGGAGAGAGTATATAATCGCTCTGCCAAGGTGAGACAGTTCAACCCTGGTGATCGTGTGTTGGTGTTGATCCCTACTGTGGAAAGTAAATTTCTGGCCAAATGTCAGGTGAATTATAAGATCCACCAACCGGGTAGACGGAAGCCCTACCAGGTGTACCATATTAATCTTATTAAGCCATGGCGAAATAGAGAAGCGGTGGAAGCTCCATGTCTAGCTGCCAAGGTGGACGCTGATATCGAGGACGTCACAGTGGCAGAGACGCTGTCAAGGGCCCAAAAGCAGCAGGGTCGGGAGTTGCTTTATCAAAATTGAGATCTCTTTTTCAGACTTGCCGGGGTGTACACAGGTTGTGGAACATGAAGTTCTGACGGAACCACACGTGAGAGTACATGTGAAGCCGTACCGGATCCCCGAAGCCCGCCGAGAAGTGATCTCAAAAGAGGTGAAGAGGATGCTGAGCCTCGGCGTGATTGAGGAATCAAGAAGTGGCTGGTCTAGTCCTATCATCCTTGTGCCAAAGCCGGATGGAGAATGGCGATTTTGCAATGACTACCGGAAGTAAAATGAAGTTTCAAAATTTGACGTTTATCCGATGCCTCGAGTCAATGAGCTCATTGAATGGCTTGGGCCAGCCAGGTATATTACCACCCTTGACCTGACAAAAGGATATTGGCAAATACCCATGTCTCAAGCAACCAAGGAGAAGACGGCTTTCTCTACACCTGAAGGATGTTTCCAGTACACCAGGATGCTGTTTGGGTTGCAGGGAGCCCCAGCCACCTTCCAGAGGGCCATGAACCGGATCCTAGCTTCTCATCAGAAGTACGCTGCAGCTTATCTGGATGATATTGTGATCTTCACCCCAGATTGGGGGAGTCATCTGTCGCGGGCAGGGGGAAGATGCCGCTGCGCTGCGCTCGCTAACGCTCGGGTCCGGCGCTGCTGCGATGGCCGGATCCGGAGACTCGAGCGGCGCTCCTTGCCCGTGAGTGAAAGGGGGTAGTTTGGTTTGGGGATTTGGTCCGTGACGCCACCCACGGGTTGTGGTGAGGTTGGACACCACCGCTGCTGGTGACGGGGATCCCGGGAGCGATGGTAGGGAGCAGGTGGGATGTTGTTTCCCCCCTCCGTGGGTAGGGGTTGGTGGTCCCAGGGCCCGGTGACGTGACGGGGAGGCAGGGTTGGCAAGGTGCAGGGTCGCCTGGACTGCGCAGCGCGGTGCCGGACGGCACGGTTGTACTCATTCAGCCACAAATGTACGCAAAGTCTCTGGTAAACCAAACGGCTGGATGGACGGGTCCCGCAGCCGGCTGCTGTGACTTCTCCTGGACGGTTGGTGGTGGCTGCCTTTCCCTGCACCTTTGTGTATGTTCGGTCCCGATGGATTCCCACCAGTAACCCGCTCCCCAGCGTATATATATATGCCGGAGGAGCCCTTTTGCCCGCAGCCTCTGGCCCTTGGAACTCTAGCTGTGGCGGTAGCTGTATTTCCTTTTGCTGGTCGGACGGTTGCCTTCAATCGGGTCTTGGCTGTTCGGAAACCCCTGGGGTTCCTGTCACTGATGGATTTGACCTCTAATGGCGACTCCAAGCCTGGTTGGGGTCCGTAGGCCCTGCCTGAGTGTGCTGGCTTCAATTCCCTCCCCAGTTCGGTACCGGCAGGCCACCGCCCGTCCCCGGTCCTACGGTTGCGCGTTGATCAGCCTCTCCTGCAGACGACCACCACCGTCTGCCAACCTTGCTCTTAGTGCCCGGGCCACACACCCGAACACGGTCAGTTTACTCCTTCGCTACTACTTCACTCCTTCACTTCCCTAACTCCTCTCTACTCTCCTCCTCCCGACTCCAGGACTGTGAACTCCTCAGTGGGTGGGGCCAACCGCCTGGCTCCACCCCACCTGGTGTGGACATCAGCCAAAGGAGGGAGGATTTTGTGTCTGGCTGATGTGCCTGTCTCAGGGTAGGGGTGTGTGTTGTAGTACCTGTGACGACCTGGCTAGTCCAGGGCGCCACACATCTACAGAGGGTCCAGGCGGTACTGGATGCATTAAGGAAGGCGGGGTTTACCAGGTACCTGGGCTATGTTGTCGGTAGGGGCCTAATCAAGCCACAAGTGAACAAAGTGGAAGCGATCCAGAATTGGCCACGACCACTCTCTAAAAAGCAGTTTAGGGCATTTCTGGGAATCGTCGGATACTACCGCCGGTTTGTACCGAAGTTTGCTATGAGGGCTGCTCCACTGACTGATCTCCTCAGGGCTGCGAAGCCATTGGTGGCCAATTGGATCTTTGAGGCGGAGGTGGTGTTCCAGGACTTGAAGTCTGCTCTGTGTCGGCAGCCAGTCCTGGTGGCACCTGACTTTACAAAGGAGTTTGTGCTTCAGACTGATGCTTCGGAGGTCGGGTTGGGAGCTGTGCTGTCGCAGGAAATAAATGGCGAGGAGCATCCAGTGCTTTACCTGAGTAGGAAACGCTCCTCTTGTGAGAAAAACTATGCCATTGTGGAAAAGGAATGCCTGGCCATTAGGTGGGCAGTGGACTTTCTAAAATACTACCTGCTAGGCCGTAAATTCAGGCTAGTGTCTGATTATGCGCCACTGACATGGTTGAGAAGTAGACAGGGAAAGAATGCTAGGGTGACCAGGTGGTTTCTAGCCCTTCAAGACTTCGCCTTCCATGTGGAGCACAGGCCTGGGAAGTTACATGAGAATGCAGATGCTCTATAGCTGCTCGCTGTGAGTGTCAGCTGTAGCAGTGCTGGAAGCGTCGTGGGACCTCGTGTGCATTACGTCGGACCTGAAAGGTTGTGTTGGGGTTAATAAAGTGGTGAAAGAGGGTGTTTTTTTGTCTTTTATTTCAAATAAAGGATTTTTCAGTGTTCATGTTTATTTACTTTCACTTACAATTTACTGATGGGGATGTCTCATTGATGCCTGCCATCACTAAGCTAGGACTTAGTGGCAGTTATGGGCTGCCATTAACTCCTTATTACCCCAATTGCCACCGCACCAGGGCATTTGAGATGAGCCTGGTAAAGTCCTTGGACTGTCGCATCTAATGCTGGCTGATATTTTTAGGCTTGGGGTTCCCAATAACGTGGGACTCCCCAGTCTGAGAATACCAGCCCTCAGCTATGTGGCTTTATCTTGGCTGCGTATGAAAATTGAAGGGGGGCTGCACGCCGGGTTTTTAAAATTATTTATTTATTTATTGTACTGCACGATATAGACCCGCCCACCGGCGGCTGTGATTGGTTGCAGTAAGACAGCTGTCACTCAGCGTGGGGGCGCGTATGACTGCAACCAATTATAGGCGCTGGTGGGTGGAGGAAGCAGTGAATATGAGATGAGCCTAATGAGCGACTGGCACTTTTAGAAGCAGGAGAGGCTGCGGGAGCAGCGTGACAGCCGCGCCGGTGATCGGTGAGTATAAAGAAGAGAGGAGAGAGGGGGTGAGGGAAAGACCGATAGAGAGATCGAGACCGAGAGAGAGAGAGAGACCGACAGAGAGAAAGAGAGAGACAGAGAAACCTGCATTTTTTTGACAAGAACAGATCCAAAATGCAACTAAAATGCAATGCAAATGCACAGCTAAACATTTTGGTTGCGTTTTGACACACTTCGTGCATTTCAATGGTTGGAAAATGTTCACGCATGTGATAACTGGCTTTTCTTCTTATGTTTCTCTTTGAACATTGAGAGAATTAAATTATTAAGAGCAGCTCGTCATCACGTGACTGTGAGTGTGCAAATCACATATGAATGATTAGTCACATGAGTGGGTGCCAAACTGAAGTCTTGCCCCGGGTGCCAGAAAGCCTAGATACACCTCTGAATAATGTCACCAATCTTTCCCCACCAATCTAGGTCTGTTGGGGTGCCAATATTTTTCCCATTGCTTTTATTACAGAACATTATATATAGGTCAATACCTACTGCTTCACATTGTTTAAAAAATGGTGTTGATACCATTGGGCTATCTGTGGGATGTGCTTGTAAGAAAATATAACTTCTCTAGGTCTGCTGGGTTTTTTTTTGCTGATCTGCCCCCCAAAATAATCTTTTTGTCATGAATTAAAAATGAAAAATCTTTATAAACTGTTGTGTATTTACTGGTGGGAAATCTCCCAGTAGGTTGCTGCGCATAATTGGGAACAAAATGCTGCTGTATAGCATTTCATTGTTGATCTACCTCCAGGTTTTACGCAACACACCAATGCAGGATTGGGACCCTGCAAAGGACTAGGAACAAAAAGATGCAGTGTTATTTTTCATCACTCCTCACTGAGTTGGAGAGAGCAATTGATAAAGGATTCTATGTTAGCCATCGTTTGGTTATCAAGGTAGCCACAGAAACTAACATACAAAGTTGATAGAACAGACCGTGACTCCCAAATGGATGGGTGCCATTAAGTCCCCTGCATTCCTGATTTATTAAATGCATAGTTCAACCGGATTTGGCTTGGATTACAGATGACAAGTAGTTACTTTAGGTGTCATCTGTGATCCTGTTAGGCCCAAGCGCAAGAAATTTCAGTTGTTCTGCTGAATTTGAAGGCACCAACAGAATGGTCTGCTTGATTACAAAAAATATAATTGTTATATCTATTAATGTTTAAAAAGCCTAAAAAGTCTATCAGTGCAGTGTTTAGATAAACAAGCTACCGTATGTACCATCAACAAAGAGGTTACCCATAGCCACTTATGTTAAGGACACTTAGAGTATGTGTAGCACCCCTGAACCCATCAGGGCACTACTAGGTACTGCATCCTACCAGGGACCTGGAGACCAGTTACATCAAAACACATAAATATCCCCAGTTTCCCTCTCCCAATCATGGGTGACTGACTAGTCCAGGACTCAATGGCTACCCAGGGGTGGAGCCAGTCCAGTCCACTAGACGACAACCAGGTGGGAGGGGACACACAGAAAGACAAGGAGTCTGGTAGTGACAGTCGTGTAGCAGTGACCTAGGTGGCGTAGGAGAGTGGTTGCCAGGGAGGGTACAGCCAGGTGATCCTGGAACCAGAGCACCGACGGGGCACAGGGCCCTAGGTCAGGTGAACGCTTCAGGCTACCTGACATATACCTGCACAGTGAGGGGACCATCAAGGACCTCACTGACCCAAGAATCCGGGGGCACCAGCAGTAAAGATAGAGCCAGGGACCAGAACATAACACCGACCCTACAAGATTCACACTGCCTGCCGTATGGACCAGAGACTGCCGACAGACAGTAGGGGACCCCCAGATGCTCCAAGCCACGGGGTTCCACCAACCAATGAGAGGTGCCTGAGAAAGAAGCCACCAGGTTACCACACCGGCACTGGAACAAAAGGCACCAGTGGTCAAAATCAGCCGTCCTCAGTGCATCATCATCAACACCGCTGTGAGTAAACAACGGTTGCACTGCATCCCAATCGTGTGGTCTCCCTTCTTTCTGCCCTACTTGCGGGGGGCCTATCATCCATGCTGGCATCACCATCAGTCCAAGTGGTAAAAGACTGTGCACAGCAGTTCCATCATCATAACCGCAACCCGCAAGTGGCGTCACAATATAAACTCTTTAATCTCCCCTGTATATAATCCCTTTAAAAATCAACCCCCAGGGTCACTGAATTGGGCATCGTCTGTTACACAACCGTGACACAGCATCCCTGTACATATACGACCCGGGACCGAGTACCCCATAGCCCTGGGGTGATACATATGTCTGCACGCTGCAGTTTTTGTTGTCATACCAAAAAACGCACCTTGTGCTAAAAACACATAAAAAGCATGCCTTTTTTGGATGCTTTAGTGCTGTATTTGCACATTTTTGTCTCACACTATTTTAAACAAAATAGTTTATTGGTAGACTCACAGATACTATGGGAGAGCAGGTCTAAAGAAAAAAAAATCCTGGTTCCGGACCAGAATTGATCCGGGTATCTGGCTGGACGCTGGTCTATGTGGACCAGAATTCAGCTCTTAAAAATGGTGGTAGAAGGAAAAGGGAGATTGAAGCAGGCACGCTATACTTACCGAGTCTCCGGTGCGGCTGCCACACTGCTTCCATGGCAGCTCATTCTATTTCTGGGGCCACTCATTAGTCTCATAATATACCCTGCTTTCCCCGCCCACCGGCATCTGTGATTGCTTGCAGTAAGAGGCACCCCCAGCCTTTGTGACCGCTTGTGATCACAGACCCTGTTTGCGGTCTATATCGTGCTATAAAACTAAATAAAAAAAAAACAAAACAAATTGGCGTTCAGTTTCCCCAAATTATGATACCCACCCATAAAGCATACGGCTACAGGATGCAGCCCCCAGCCGAGTGCTTATCTTGGCTGTGTATCAAAATAAGAGAAACCGCATGCGGCTTTTTTTTTCTTTTACATTTAAATAAATAATTTTAAAAAACAGCATTTGGTCCCTCCCAATTTTGATACCCAGTCATGATAAACCCTGACAACTTGGGTTTGGTATTCTCAGGCTGGCAAGACCCATGGTTATTGGGCCCCCGCAGCCTAAAAATAGCAGCCTTCAGGCACCCAGGAATGCCACATGCATTAGGTGTAACAATCCCAGAACTTTAGTGCAACAGTGAACAGTTACTGAACAAAACCAAACTTTGCCAATTTTTCTGTAAAGTGCTTTGTCATCTGAACACAAATCCAAATGGGAAAACCGAATTTGAATTTGGTGAACCTTTTTCTGACATGTTCGTTCATCTCTAATTTCCAGTACTATTGATTGATGAAAAGTTTGCTAAAACTACAGTAATTTTTTTTATAGAAAATTATACAGTTGATCTGAAGTTAAACAATGACACACATATTGTTATGATTATTATTACTATTATTATGAAACTTCTTATTTATTGATGATTTCCTTTGTTTTTCTTTTAACTGTTTTTTTTAATGCCATGTATACCATTCACCTTCTTATTAACCTGTTCCTTTAGGAAGAGCCACTGATCCAAATCGCTGTATTATGAATGCGGTTGGCAATGTGATGTCTGCTGTGAATTTTGGCCATACTTACTCTCTGAGAGATGAAGTCTTCCATCGTCTTATTGATGCTACTAATGTAGTTGTTGATTTTGGTGGTACTCACTGTGGTCAGGTAAGCAGCTTCTTTCATACAGTTTTAAAATATGGAATAAGTTTTGCCTTTTCAAGCCAAAAGTGCAAAATGTCGAGAAACCCTGAGTGTTTTTGTTCATTATCATTTGGAGGACCAATGGTGTACTACCAATGTCGGCAGACCATGGACCACTATCGGGCCCAAAAGTCAGGGGGCCCAGTGCCAGCGCTGGCACTGGACCCCCTTCCCCCTTGCTGGAATCACACTTTCAACTGTGTCAACATCACGCATTATAATATATAGAGGACTATGGGTGTGCATTATAATATATAGAGAACTATGGGGTGCATTATAATATATGAAGAACTATGGGTGCATTATGATATATGGAGGACTATGGGGTGCATTTTAATATATAAAGGACTATGGCTGCATTATAATATATAGAGGACTATGGATTTGTGGCGCCCTGGACAAGCCAGGACGTCACAGGTACTACAACAACACACCCCACACTCCGGTTAGGCACATCAGTCACACACACAAATCCTTGTTGCCTCCCTCCAGGGGCTGATGTTCACACCAGGTGGGACGGGGCCAGGCGGTTGGCTCCACCCACCGAGGAGCACACAGTCCTGGAGGCGGGAAAGGAAGGGAGTTGAGAGAGGGAGAGTGGAAGTGGAGGAGCGTGAAGTAGTAGTGACGGAGCAAGAGCAGACTGACGGTGTCCGGGTACGTGGCCCGGGCACTCAAGAGCAAGGTTGGCAGACGGTGGTGACCGTCTGCAGGCGAGGCCGATTGACGCACAACCGTAACGACCGGGGACGGGCGGTGGCCCGCCGGTACCGAACCGGGGAGCGAAGAGAAGCCAGCACCATTCGGCAGGGCCTACGGACCCCGACCAGGCTTGGAGTCGCCGCTAAACCGGTCAAATCCGTCAGTGACGGGAACCTCCGGGGTTTCTCAGCAGCAAAGACTCGACTGAAGGCAACCGCTCAACCGTGAAGGGAAATACAGCTACCGCCACAGCTAGAGTTCCCAGGGCCAGAGCCTGCAGGCAAAAAGGGCTCCTCTGGCAAATACACCGCTGGGGAGCGGGTTACCGGTGGGAAGCCATCGGAGCCGAAGACAGATTACAGGTGCAGGGAGAGACAGTCACTGCCAACCTAACGGGAGTGACCATCGCAGCCGGCTGCGGGACAGGTGCATCCAGCCATTTGTTTTATCAGAGACTCCGTCTGCGTCATTGGCTGAGTGAGTACTACCGTGCCGCCTGGCACTGCGCTGCCCCCGCGACCCTGCACCTCCACAAACCCCGCCATCCACCTGTTAGTCACCATCACTGGGCCCTGGGACCACCAAAACCCCCCTACCCACGGAGGGGAGAGAAACATCTCGGCTGCTCCCTGTCATCGCTCCCGGGATCCCCGTCCAGAGCAGCGGTGGTGTCCCAACCTCACCACAACCGTGGGTGGCGTCACGGACAAAATCCCCAAACCAAACCACGCCCTTTCACTCACGGGCGAGGAGCGCCGCTCGAGTCCCCGGATCCGGCCCACCGCTCGAGCCACCGAGCAGCAGCAGCGCCGGACCCGAGCGTGGTGAGCGCAGCGCCCCACCGCCCGAGACAGATTCATTATATGGAGGACTATCCTGTGTATTTTAATAGATGGAGGACTATGGAGGTGCATTATATTATATGGAAGACTATGGGGGTGCATTATAATATATGGAGGACTACGGATGGTATATTATGCTATATGATGGACTATGGGGTGTCCATAATATTATATGGCGGACTATGTGGGTCATTATATTATATTGAGGGCCATGGAGGTGTATTATACTATATCAAGTGGTATGGGGGTGTATTATAATATGTAGAGGACTATGAGGGTGCATTATAATATATGGAGTACTATGGGGTGCATTTTATTATATGGAGGACTATAGGGTGCATTATACTATATGGAGGATTAAGGTACGCATTTTATTATATGGAGGACTATAGCGTGCTTTTTACTATATGGAGGACTATGATGTGCATTTTACTACATGGAGGACTATGCGGGTGCATAATACTTCATGGAGGACTATGTGTGGCCAATTATACTACATGGAGGACTATGGGTGGTACATTATACTATAGGGAGGACTATGTGAGGCCAATTATACTATATACAAGGCTATGCGAGGGCCAATATAATATGTGGAGGCCAATTTACTATTTTGAGGTCTTTGTGTGAAACATTATAATATTTGGAAGGCTATAAGGGAGCCTTTATAATTTATGGAAGTCTTTTTGAGGGCCATTATACTGTATGCAAGCAATTATACAGTGTGAAGGTTTTTGTGGGGTCAATCATACTGCATGACTGACTATGTGCAAGTCACAGTTGTGGATCATACCGCGTTGGGACCACAATACCTTGCTGGGGTAGTTGAGAGTGGTAAAGTAGGGTCATCATATTGTGCATGTGGAGAGTACAGTGGAGGAATTCACTGTGGAGATATCATTCAGTGTTTGTGGGGGACTTTTGTTGGCATCATACTTTAAGTGCAATAAAAGGGGAATCCAGGGCCTTCAATAGGAGGAAAATTACTTTGCAAGGCAGGGTTGGGGAACCTTTATTCTGCCGGGGATCATTTAGAAATTTCTACCAACCTTCGGGGGCCCCAAAAAATTATCAGCTTGAAAATCACGCTAATATATTTGGTAAAACAATTAATTATCTAACCGCTACAGTCCTACTGTGGTGGTTGGAGCTGCTTCTCTTTGGTGCGGCTGTGGTGTTCAGTGATATGGATCATGTTGCTTCTCACAACTGCTTTTCCAAGTTTGTCTTGGTCTGGAGCGCAGTCAACAGATTGGTAAATCATATACATCACATAGGAGACGTGGGAGCACAAACATCAAAGGAGGGGCTGGGGCATATATACATCACAGGAGGGGCTGGGGACATATACATCAGTAGAGAGGCTGGGGCATATATGCATCACAGGAGGGGATGGGGGCATATATGCATCTCAAGAGGGGCTGGGGGCATATATGCATCTCAAGAGGGGCTGGGGGCATATATGCATCTCAAGAGGGCCTCGGGGCATATATGCATCTCAGGAGGGGCTGGGGGCATGTATACATCACAGGAAGGACTGAAGGCATATATACATCACAGGAGGGGCTGGGGGTATATACAAGACAGGACACACTAGGGGCATATACATAACAGAAGAGGCTGGTGCATATACAATACAGGAGAATTGGGGCGTATATAATCACAGGAGGGGCTGGGGCACAGACAGTACCGCCGAGTACAGACAGTACTGGGTGGCATGGACAGCACTAGAAGGGCACAGACAGCACTGGGTGGAGGGTTCACTGCACTGGGAGGAGGATTTCACAGCACAGGGCTCACTGCACATCATCCTCATGTGAGTCACACACACAAGTGTGACTCCAGCCTTAAGGCCTCGTCACACGCTCAGATATGTCGTGCGATCGCATGAGCGATTGCACCCGCCCCTGTAGTTTGTGCGTCACGGGCAATCAGTTGCCCGTGGCGCACAATGTCGTTAACCCCCTGTCACACGGACTTACCTCCCTAACGACGTCGCTGTGGGTGGCAAACATCCTCTTCCTGAAGGGGGAGGGAGGTTCGGCATCACAGCGACGTCACACAGTGGCCGGCCAATAGAAGCGGAGGAGCGGAGATGAGCAGGACGTAACATCCCGCCCACCTCCTTCCTTCCGCATTGCCGGCGGGACGCAGGTAAGCTGTGTTCGTTGTTCCCGGGATGTGACACGTAGCGATGTGTGCTGCCTCGGGAACGATGAACAACCAGCGCACAGAAGGAGGAACGACATTATGAAAATGAACGACGTGTCAACGAGCAACGATAAGGTGAGTATTTTTGCTCGTTAACAGTCGTTCGGAGATGTCACACGCTACGACATCTCTAACGATGCCGGATGTGCATCACAAACTCCGTGACCCCGCTGACATATCGTTAGATATATCATAGCGTGTGACGGGGCCTTAAGGGTTTTTGTCTAAATCTACCAAAAACAAGCTATTCAGATTCCCAATGAAACCAACCATTATAATGAGACCTATGGAGTAGTTTGGGACTCCATCTGGCTTCTGCTCCAGATTGAGCGGGGATCTCATCACTTAAAGTGTTGTTTTTAGCACAGAAGTGTGGATGACCACATTTGTGTGCATTTCTAAAAAAATGGATAACACTGGAACAGATGCCAAAGTGACTTCATTTGCTTCATAAGGCGGCCTTCTCATATGGCACACTTCATTTTGATCATCCATGTGGCCAGCCGCATGTACGCTATCTGTGTGTGCCGACCATGTGCCATCCATGTGACACGTACCGGAAAAAAACGCACAGCACTGAAATTAATGGTTTTTAATGTGTTAAAATGTGCAAAGAGATTATATGTATATGTATTTATATATGTATATATATATATTGTGAGACAGGGAATATAGCTCAGCTGGGATCTTTGCTTTGGTCCAAGCGAGTGGCTATGGATTCACAGATGACAGCGGCAGACTGGCAGGTTCCAAACAGATACGGCCACTGCCGTGTTTATTGTGTACACTTATCTCTCAGTGTTACACATGCAAAAACAGGAAAATAAATGTCTAAAGGCTACTTTACACACTGCGATATCGGTCCCGATATCGCTAGTGTGCGTACCCGCCCCCATCTGTTGCGCGACACGGGCATATCGCTGCCCGTGGCGCACAACATCGCCCAGAGCCGTCACACATACTTACCTGTCCGGCGACGTCGCTGTGACCGGCGAACCGCCTCCTTTCTAAGGGGGCGGTCCGTGCGGCGTCACAGCGACGTCACTGAACCGCCGCCCAATCGCAGCGGAGGGGCGGAGATGAGCGGGACGTAACATCCCGCCCACCTCCTTCCTTCCGCATAGCGGCCGGGAGGCAGGTAGGGAGACGTTCCTCGCTCCTGCGGCGTCACACGCAGCGATGTGTGACGCCGCAGGAACGAGGAACAACCTCGTTACTGCTGAAGTAACGATAATTGGGAATGGACCCCCGTGTCGCCGATTAGCGATTTTTCACTGTTTTGCAACGATGCAAAATCGCTAATCGATGTCACACGCAACGGCATCGCTAATGCGGCCGGATGTGCGTCACGAATTCCGTGACCCCAACGACTCCGCATTAGCGATGTCGTAGCGTGTAAAGCCCGCTTTAGGCCGTCTGGCCACTAACTAACAACAGAATGCTAACTACAAAATAAACCTATGTAACAAACAAAACAGTATTCTCTTACTATGTCAGTTCGTCACCACAGCAAGCGGAGGTATTGAGTCCCAGCAGCCATGAGCCTGTACCTCTCCTCAGCAGTCTCTCTGTTCTGAAATGCCTCCTGATTATTTCAGCTGATCCAGTGAGGAATCAAAACCATGGATTGAATGTGGAGAAGGGAGTAACCAGTCCCACTGACATTCCTACTGATTGCTCCAGGAAAAACCGAGCCCAAAATTACACTGAAATAAACAGGCTTCAGTGACTAACTTATTGCTGAGCCAGATATAACTTTCCCAGCTTTTCCCAGCCAATTTGCATCGGCCGACCGCTCCACAATCAATACATGGAGACATATGAAATGAACCGAGGGGAAACATACCTGTTCTCTAGTACTTCTCCCCTCGGCATCTCACACACCCCCCCCTCTGTTCGAGCCCGTGGGGGTCAGACACAATGACTCACCAAGCAGTGCGTTCTAGACAACGCGTCTGCGTTCCCATGCACCGTGCCTGCTCTGTGCTCCACTGAAACTTTAAAAATTTGTAACGCCAAGAACCAGCGTGTCACCTGCGCATTGCCCTCTTTTGCCTGGGACATCCATGTCAGGGGTGAATGGTCCGTCACTAGCCTAAATCGGCGTCCTAGTAAATAATAGCGCAGGATGTCCAGGGCCCATTTCACAGCTAAGGCTTCTCGCTCAACCACACTATAAATTTTGTTCTGCCTCCGTAAGTTTTCTGCTTAGATAGCCCACTGGGTGTTCCTCGCCGTTCACTTATTGTGAAAACACCGCGCCGAGGCCAACACCAGAGGCATCGTTTTGAACAATAAACTTCCGTTTAAAGTTTGGGGTAACCAACACTGGTTGGTCACATAAAGCCTTTTTCAACCATTGAAAGGTGTCCTCTGCTTCTGCGTTCCACTTTATTGAGACAGAGGTCGACCCCTTGGTAAGATCCGTGAGTGGGGCTGCGATGGTAGCAAAATTTTTGATGAACCGCCGGTAATAACCAACAACCCCAAAAAGGCTCTGACCTGTCTTTTGGTGACCGGTTGTGGCCAATTCTGAATGGCGTCCACTTTGTTAGCCTGAGGTTTTATAGCTCCCCTACCAATGATGTATCCCAGATAGCGAGCTTCTTCCAACCCCAATGTACACTTCTTGGGATTGGCAGTCAACCCGGCAGCCCTTAGAGAGTCCAAGACAGCTTGCACCTTTGGCAAATGAGTTTCCCAGTTATCACTAAAAATAATTATATCGTCCAAATATGCGGATGCATACTGGACATGGGGTTTTAGGAAAATATCCATTAGTCGTTGGAAGGTGGCTGGGGCTCCATGCAAACCAAATGGCATATCCCAGTACTGGAACAGTCCCTGTGGCGTAACAAAGGCAGTTTTCTCTTTGGCAGTGTCAGTGAGGGGAATCTGCCAATAACCTTTTGTTAAGTCAATAGTGGATATGTATCTAGCTGAACCTAGTCTCTCTATAAGTTCATCAACTCTTGGCATGGGGTAGGCATCGAATTTCGATACCTCATTTAACTTGCGAAAATTGTTACAAAACCGAATAGTCCCATCGGGCTTGGGCACCAGCACGATAGGACTAGCCCGCTCACTCCGGGACTCCTCAATAACCCCGAGTGCCAGCATATTCTTTACTTCCTGGGCAATGGCTTGTCTCCGAGCCTCAGGAATTCGATACGGTTTTAACCGTACTCGTGTCTGAGGGTCGGTGACAATGTCGTGTTTAATTAGGTGAGTACGGACAGGTAATTCTGAAAAAATATCTGCATTTCTCTGTACGAACTCCTTGGTTTCTTGTATTTGGGTCTTGAACAACGTTTCTGCAATACCCACCTCTGGTGGTACTATCTGGGGGTCACTTACCTCAGATGTTGGTGCCACTCGAGACCCAAGGGTAGTTTCCACTACCAGACTCTCTCTGTCCCGCCAGGACTTAAGCAAGTTTACGTGGTAGATTTGTTGGGGGTTTTCTCTTGTCTGGTTGGTGTACCTTATAATTCACTTCACCTATTCTTTCCAGCACCCCGTATGGCCCCTGCAATTTTGCAAGAAATTTATTTTTCTACAGTAGGTACCAAGACTAACACCCAATCCCCGGGTTGAAAAACTCGTGTTTTAGCCTACCGGTTGTACACCCTGCTTTGGGCGTGTTGTGCGCGCTCCAAACATTCTTTGACTATTGGCATAACTGCCGCAATTCTGTCCTGCATGAGTGTTATATGTTTAATTACACTGCGGTAAGGAGTCACCTCTTGCTCCCAAGTCTCCTTGGCAATATCCAACAGGCCTCTGGGACACCGCCCATAGACCAATTCAAAAGGTGAAAAGCCCGTGGAGGATTGGGGTACCTCTCGTATGGCAAACAAGAGATATGGCAGGAGAGTATCCCAATCCCTCCTGTCCTTATCCACCACCCTTTTCAACATCCCCTTTAGGGTTTTATTAAAGCGCTCGACCAGACCGTCCATCTCAGGGTGATACACTGAGGTACGCAGATGGGAGATTTTTAGTAATTTACATAGTTCTTTGAGTCTATGAGACATAAAGGGGGTCCCCTGATCCGTAAGTATCTCTTTCGGAATGCCTGTGCGAGAAAACATGTTAAAAAGCTCCTTTAAAATTGCTTTTACATTGGCATTCCATAAGGGTACAGCCTCCGGATAACGGGTGGCGTAATCCAGTACCACCAAAATGTATTGATGACCCCTGGCAGATTTAACTAATGGACCGACTATATCCATTGCTATCCTCTCAAAGGGCACCTCTATTATTGGCAAGGGTACCAGGGGGCTTCTAAAATGTGTCATAGGCGCAGTCAACTGGCATGTAGGACAGGACTGACAGTACTGAGTTACATCTCCCACCAGACCCGGCCAAAAGAAACGTTGCAGAATACGGTCTTTTGTCTTTTCTCCAGCCAGGTGGCCCCCCAAGGGATATTTATGTGCCAGGTCTAAAACCACCTGATGAAAGGATTTGGGTATCACTAGCTGTTACACCACCACTCCTCGCATCTTGTCAATGTGGTACAGCATGCCCTGTTGCACTGCCACATGTGAAAACTCATTTTGAGCCCCTGGGTACACTGGGTTTCCCTCAGAGACCTTCACATTTTCCCATGCCCTTGTTAAAGTAGGATCTTGGTGTTGAGCGGTCCCGATATTATCACAGGCCACCTCAAGACCTGGCATCTCTATAACATCCTCTAGCGTGTCCGTCTCACCTGCAAACACATCCAGAGGAGAGTCTACAGATTCTGGAGCTACCCCTGTGGTGGGTCCCCCATCATCTTGCTCCAGTGGCTCAGGAGCTAACCCCAGGGTATCGTTCACCAGTTTTTCTTCAACCGGGGTGTTCACGCTGTTTAACGTTCCACAAGTCCCAGAATAAGGGAAAGTCTCTCCCCAGGATTACACTATGCAACATAGTCTTTACGATCACCGCCTGATGTCTTTTGGCCCCCAAGGGCGTGGCAAGAGTTACCCAGGCTGTGGGGTAGTTTTTAGTATCGCCATGTATGAAACTAATGCTCACAGTTGAACCTGTTATTACTCCAGGGTCCACCAAGCTAGCATGTACCAAGGTTACTTGACTGCCAGAGTCTGAGATGGCATTCACACAATAGCCGTTGACCTCAATGCAACACACATATTGTTCATTTCCCGTGAGGATCTCCGCAGCACGGACTGACTGTACATATAATGACAGACACCTTGTAGTGTTACAGTCCATAAGCTCTGTAGTTAATGGGCAGTTAGCAGCTACGTGGCCAAGCCCACGACATCGCCAACACTGTATAGGCCCTTGCCTCCCAGTTGGGGACCTCAGTCTGGGCCTGTTGACTTGCTGAGAAATCACACCGCTAACATAGTCCTTTGTGGACCTGCTACCTCTAATTGCAACATTTTCTTCTTTTGGAAAAGGAGTAGTTCTAGCAGGACTTTCAGGCGATTTCCTAGAACCCCAGCAAGGTGAAAGCGTCCCCTAGAGTATGCTTTCAGAAGCGCTGTAACGCTCGACCATATTCACCAACTGGTCAGCGCTAGTTGGGTCACCCTGTCCGACCCACCTCTGGATCTTAGCCAGTAAGGATCGCAGGTACTTGTCTAGGACAACACGTTCCACCATCTGTGCGGGCGTCAAAGTTTCTGGTTGCAGCCATTTTTTCACCAGATGGATGAGGTCATGCATTTGTGAACGAGCTGGCTGATGTGCCACAAAAGTCCATAGATGTACCCTCTGTGCCCGTACATATGGGTTTACTCCCAGCCTTGCCAGGATTTCGCCTTTTAGTTTACTATAGTCCATAGCATCAGCTCCACTTAGATCATTATATGCCTTTTGCGGATCTCCGATCAGGAATGGAGCGACCACTTCAGCCCATTTGTTCACCGGTAAATGCTCAAGTTCTGCAATACGTTCAAACACTGCTTCCACATCATCATCAGCAGTCATTTTAAGTAAAGTCTTTTGTACGGCTTTCTGCGCACTGGCAGGGCTTTGTGCACGGTCCTCCGCGTCTCGCGGCTGCCGAACCAAGGCCTCCTTTATTGCATTTAACTGCTCTTGTTGCATTTGGTGTGTCGCAGGCAGGGAGGGGACGCTGCGCTCACCACGCTCGGGTCCGGCACTGCTGCTGCTTCGCTTGCTGCTCGGTGGCTCGAGCGGTGGGCCAGATCCGGGGACTCGAGTGGCGCTCCTCGCCCGTGAGTGAAAAGGGGAATGGTTTCGGGGATTTATTGTCCGTGACGTCACCCACGGTTGTGGTGAGGTTGTGACACCACCGCTGCTCTGGACGGGGATCCCGGGAGCGGTGACAGGTAGCAGCTTAGATGTTGTTTTTCCCCTCCGTTGGTAGGGGGGTTGGTTTTCCCGGGGCCCGGTGGGGGAGGAATGACAGGTGGGTTACGGGGCCTGGTGAGGTGCAGGGTCACGGGGGCAGCGCGGTGCCGCACGGCACGGTGGTACTCACTCAATGATGAATCCAAAGTCTCCGGTAAAACAAATGGCTGGATGGACGGGTCCCACAGACGGCTGCGGGGGTTCTTCCCCCGGTAGGTTGGCGGTGACTGCCTTTCCCTGCACCTGTGTTATGTTCTCGGTTCTGATGGCTTCCCACCGGTAACCCGCTCCCCAGCTTGGATGGATGCTGAGGGAGCCCCTTTTGCCCGCAGGCTCTGGCCCTGGGAACTGTAGCCTTGGCGGTGACTGTATTTCCCTTCACGGTTTGAGCGGTTGCCTTCAATCGGGTCTTGACTGCTGGGAAACCCCGGAGGTTCCCTTTGCTAACGGATTTGACCGGTTTTACGGAAACTCCAAGCCTGGTCGGGGTCCGTAGGCCCTGCCGAATGGTGCTGGCTTCTCTTCGCTCCCCGATCCGGTACCGGCGGGCCACCGCCCGTCCCTGGTCCTTACGGTTCACGTCAATCAGCCCCTCCTGCAGACGGTCACCACCGTCTGCTAACCTTGCTGTATGTGCCCGGGCCACGCACCCGGACACGGTCAGTCTGCTCCACTACCACTTCACTCTTCAACTCTCCAACTACTCTTTACTACTCTGACTTCCTTTTCCCGCCTCCAGGACTGTGAACTCCTCGGTGGGTGGGGCCAACTGCCTGGCTCCACACCCTGGTGTGGACATCAGCCCCTGGAGGGAGGCAACAAGGATTTTTGTCTGACTTTGATGTGCCTAGCCGGGGTGTGGGGTGTGCTGCTGCTCCAGCGCCTTCTGGAGGTAAGTATTGGTCTGTTGTTGCCGGGCACTGGTCTGTTGTAGCTGGGCATTGGTCTGTTGTTGCTGGACATTGGCCTGTTGTAGCTGGGCATTGGTCTGTTGTTGGTTAATCTTGGCCTGCACCAACTGTTTCAGCAGCTCCTCCATATTGCTGGTCTCTTGGCTCTTCAGCAGCATAGGAGCTTTCAGCCAGGACATTAACAAGAGACAATGCCCATAGAACGGTTTATCTGCAGCCACAGTCCAATAGCCACTAATGCCCGCATTCGAGACACCATTTGTGAGACAGGGAATATAGCTCAGCTGGGATCTTTGCTTTGGTCCAAGTGAGTGGCTATGGATTCACAGATGACAGCAGCAGACTGGCAGGTTCCAAACAGATACGGCCACTGCCGTGTTTATTGTGTACACTTATCTCTCAGTGTTACACATGCAAAAACAGGAAAATAAATGTCTAAGGCCGTCTGGCCACTAACTAACAACAGAATGCTAACTACAAAATAAACCTATGTAACAAACAAAACAGTATTCTCTTACTGTATCATTTCCTCACCACAGCAAGCGGAGGTATTGAGTCCCAGCAGCCATGAGCCTGTATCTCTCCTCAGCAGTCTCTCTGTTCTGAAATGCCTCCTGATTATTTCAGGTGATTCAGTGAGGAATCAAAACCTGGATTGAATGTGGAGAAGGGAACAACCAGTCCCAGTCCCACTGCCATTCCTACTGATTGCCCCAGGAAAAACCGAGCCCAAAATTACACTGAAATAAACAGGCTTCAGTGACTAACTTATTGCTGAGCCAGATATAACTTTCCCAGCTTTTCCCAGCCCATTTGCATGGGCCGACCGCTCCACAATCAATACATGGAGACATATGAAATGAACCGGGGGGAAACATACCTGTTCTCTAGTACTTCTCCCCTCGGCATCTCACAATATATACACATTTTATATATATATATATATATATATATATATATAAATGTGGCGCCCTGGACAAGCCAGGGGCCATAGAGAACAACACCCACACACCCCACACTCCCGGTCAGGCACACCGAAGTCAGACAAAAACCCTTGTTGCCTTCCTCCAGGGGCTGATGTCTACACCAGGGGGGTGGGCCAGGCGGTTGGCCCCGCGCACCGAGGAGTTCACAGTCCATGAGGCGGGAAAAGCAGACAGATGAGTTTGAGAGTGGAAAGTGAAAGGAAGGAAAGTGGTAGTGGAGCAGACTGAAGTTGGTCCGGGTGTGTGGCCCGGACAGATCAGCAAGGCTGGCAGACGGTGGTGACCGTCTGCAGGAGTGGCCTTTCAGAGTCTACCGTAAAGACCGTGGACGGGCGGTGGCCCGGCGGTACCGGACCGGTACACAAAGAGAAGTCAGCACCATCTGGCAGGGGCTTACGGACCCCGGCAAGGCTAGGAGTCGCCGTGAATTTGCCAAATCCATCAGCGAAGGGAACCTCCTGGGTTTCCCAGCAGCCAAGTCCCGACAGAAGGCAACAGTCCAACCGTGAGAGGGAAACACAGCCACCGCCAAGGCTGAGGTTCCCAGGGCCAGAGCCTGCGGGCAAAAGGGGCTCCTCCGACCCACATCCAAGCTGGGGAGCGGCTTACCAGTGGGAACCCATTGGAACCGTTTACAGTACATAGGTGCAGGGAAAGGCAGTCACCATCAACCTGCCGGGAGAAACAACACCGCAGCCGTCTGTGGGACCCGTCCATCCAGTCGTGTGTTTTACCGAGAACTGTGTCCTGATCATTGGCTGAGTGAGTACCACCGTGCCGTGCGGCACAGCGCTGCCCCCGCGACCCTGCACCTCACCAGGCCCCGTAACCCGCCTGCCATCCATCCCTACCCCATCACCGGGCCCCGGGACAACCAACCCCCCTACCCACGGAGGGGAGAACTAACATCAAAGCTGCTCCCTGTCACTGCTCCCGGGATCCCCATCCAGAGCAGCGGTGGTGTCACCAACTTCACCACAACCGTGGGTGGCGTCACGGACAATCACCAAATCCCCACCATCCAATAAAATCCCCTTTTCACTCACGGGCGAGGAACGCCGCTCGAGTCCCCGGGATCCGGCCCCCCGCTCGAGCCACCACAGAGCAGCGGCAGCAGCAGCCGGACCCGAGCAGTGGGAGAGCGCAGCGTCCCCTCCTCCGCCCGCGACATTATATATATATATATATATATATATATATATATATATATATATATATATATAATGTGTGTGTATATTGTTAGGACCAGGTGGACGGGCAGGCCCAGGAGGTGGATCCACTGGGCTGAACACCTTACCGAGGGCAAGGTGCCCGGTAGCCGGAGCACTACGGGTAGCAGGATAGTCCGTTCAGAGGAGTGGAGTGAAGAAGTCCCTGGGACCACGGAGTCTCTGAAGGTAGTCCGGGTGACGGAGCTCAGGTTCGGAGGCCGAGATGACGTCAGGCAGAATCCGGAACCAACGAAGCGAGGAGGTGGGTCACCACGCGGATCCAGGGATCGGAGATGGTAGGGACTGACGGGATGGCAGACAGTCACCGTTCGGGGTTCAGGAATCGTCAGGACCGGTTGGCGAGACAGGAGCGACTCTACAAGAGAGATAGGTAAGTATGGCACAAGACACAAGGAGACCTGACTCCTAGCTTAGCAAACACGAAGAACAGGCCCCGCCCACTTGGAAAGGATCCCCCTATATACCCTGTACCTGATTCCTCAATATCCTGTTTGAGAGGGTCAATGACCGCGCGCGCGCCCTAATGCGCATGCGCGAGGCCCGGGTGCCAGAAGCCAGAGCAGGGAGCGGTGCACAGGAGGCTAGAGTGCCGGGCTGGCTCAGCGTTGCCGATGGGCGCCGGGAGCAGGGACCGGGCTGCCTGGAGACCGCAGGTGATGGGGCATGGAGGCTGTGGAGCGGGGGACCGGGAAACATGGCACGGGAGTGACGGAGCATGACCTGAGAGCGGGGAAGCGTGGCAGGGGAGCCGGTGAGCATGGCAGGGGGGCCGGGAAGCATGGCAGGGGAGCCGGTGAGCGTGATAGTACCCCCTCCCCCACGCCCCCCTCCCCGCAACCAGGACAGGAAGGCACGTATCAGGGGAGTATCCACATTCTCCCGGGGTTCCCAGGACCTATCCTCAGGACCATACCCAGCCCAGTCCACCAGGAAGAACTGTCGGTCCCTTACCGCATAGATGTCATCATCAGCAATAGGAGGAGGAGCAGAACTGGCAGCAGCGGAGAAGGGACCAAGGACAACCGGCTTGAGCAGGGAGACATGGAAGGAGTTGGGTATCCTCATCGTGGCCGGGAGCTGCAGCTTGTAGGAGACCTCATTTATTTTGCTGATGACTTTAAACGGCCCAATGTAGCGAGGACCCAGCTTGTATGATGGTAGCTTCAATCGGACGTATTTGGAAGCAAGCCAGACCAGATCTCCTGGAGAGAAACACGGAGGATCCAGACGCCTCTTGTCTGCGTGTCTCTTCATCCGCAGGGAAGCACGTCCAAGGGACGTCTTGACAGAGTCCCAAATTGTTGTAAAGTCACGGACTACAGCATCAGCAGCAGGGACATCCGAGGAAGAAGATACAGGTAATGGGACGGAAGGCTGAAGTCCGTAAACGACATGGAAGGGAGAGCTGGAGGAGGACTCACTGACGTGGTGGTTATGGGAGAATTCAGCCCAAGGAAGAAGCATGGACCAGTCATCGTGATGGGTATTAACGTAGTGACGCAAGAAGGAGGTCAGGATCTGATTGACTCGTTCCACTTGGCCATTCGACTGAGGATGGTAGGCTGAAGAAAAGTCCAGAGCCACTCCCAGATGTTTGCAGAGAGCCCTCCAGAAGCGGGAGGTGAACTGAGTCCCTCTGTCGGACACAATGTGTGATGGAAAGCCATGCGACCAGAAGATGTGCTGTATGTAGGCGTCAGCGAGTTCCTGGGCAGAGGGCAGTCCAGCCATAGGGACGAAATGAGCCATTTTGGAGAACCGATCCACCACGACCCATATGACTGTGTGTCCGGCGGACAAGGGCAAGTCTGTAATAAAGTCCATTGCAATGTGTTGCCACGGAACGGAGGGAATTGGCAGAGGCAGAAGGCGACCATATGGCAGGTGTTTGGGCGTCTTGTCCCGGGCACAAGAGGAGCAGGCTGAGACAAAAGACGCGACTTCCGTGCGAAGGGATGGCCCCAGTAGTGATGTACAATTGTACTCCATGTTCTCTTCTGACCAGCATGGCCGGCTATTTTCGAGGCATGGCCCCAATGCAACACTTTTTGTCTGTCAGTCTCAGAGACATAGGTCTTCCCGGGCGGTATCTGGGCCAGGGTGACAGGGGCCACCGGAATGATTTTCCTTGGGCAGATGATGGGCTGGGATGTCTCCTCCTCCTGTTCCATGGGCACGAATGACCTGGACAAGGCATCTGCTCGCACATTCTTATCCGAGGGCCGAAAATGGAGCTGAAAATCGAACCTGGCAAAGAACAAGGACCACCTGGCTTGTCGTGGGTTCAGTCACTGAGCAGACCGCAGGTATTCCAGGTTCTTGTGGTCCGTGTAAATGATCACGGGGTACACTGCTCCCTCCAGAAGGTAGCTGTCAGGGCCAGGTGGACGGGCAGACCCAGGAGGTGGATCCACTGGGCCGAACTCCTAGATGGTGGTAAGGGGTCCGGTAGCTGAAGCACTATAGGCAGCAGAACAGTCCGTGCATACGAGTATAACGGAGAAGTCCCTGGGACCACGGAGTCACTGATGGTAGTCCGGGTGACGCAGCTCAGGTTCGGAAGCCGAGAAGATGTCAGGCGGGGTCCGGAACCTTTGGAGCGAGATGACGGGTCACCGCAGGGATCCGAGATGGTACAGACTGTCAGGATGGCAGATGGACAGCGTTCGGGGTTCGGGATTCGGCAGGACCGGATGGCGAGGCAGGCACGGCTCTACAAGAGAGATAGGTGAGTATATCATAGAGACACCAGGAGACCTGACTCCTAGCTTAAGAAACACGAAGATCAGGCCCCGCCCCCTTGGACATTAAACCCCTTTATACCCTGTACCTGTTTGCATCATTTCCTGTTAATGGACGCTGGCCCTTTAGGAAAGGGTCAATGACCGCGCGCGCGCCCTAATGCGCATGCGCGCGGCCCGAGTGCCAGAAGCCAGAGCAGGAAGCTGCGAGGAGGAAGCAGCAGGGACGGGCTGGGGCTGAGAAGCCGACGGGCGCCTGGAGCGGGGGCCAGGACGCCGGGGACGCGCCGGCAATGGATGCTGGAGAGCGGGGAGCGGCGGTGACCGGACCAAGGAACTGGGAAGCGAGGCAGGGGAGCCGGGGAGCGTGACAGGTGAGCCGGAGGGCAGCGCAGGGGACCCGAGGAGCGTGACAGTACCCCCCCCCCACGCCCCCCTCCCCACAACCGGGACAGGAAGGCACGGATCAGCGGAGTACCCACATTCTCCCGGGGCTCCCAGGACCTATCCTCAGGACCATACCCTGCCCAGTCCACCAGGAAGAACTGTCGACCCCGTACGGTCTTCATGGCCACGATATCCCTTACCGCATAGATGTCGTCATCGGCAATAGGAGGAGGAGCCGAACTGGCAGCAGCGGAGAAGGGACCAAGGACAACCGGCTTGAGCAGGGAGACGTGGAAGGAATTGGGTATCCTCATCGTGGCCGGGAGCTGTAGCTTGTAGGAGACCTCATTGATCTTGTTGAGGACTTTAAACGGCCCGATGTAGCGAGGACCCAGCTTGTAGGATGGTATCTTCAATCGGACGTACTTGGAAGCAAGCCAGACTAGATCTCCAGGAGAGAAACACGGAGGGTCCAGACGTCTCTTGTCTGCGTGTCTCTTCATCCGCAGGGAAGCACGCCCAAGGGACGCCTTGACAGAGTCCCAAATGGTAGCGAAGTCACGGGCTACAGTATCAGCAGCAGGGACATCCGAAGAAGGGGATACAGGCAATGGGACGGAGGGCTGAAGTCCGTAAACAACATGGAAGGAAGAGCTGGAGGACGACTCACTGATGTGGTGGTTATGGGAGAATTCAGCCCAAGGACGAAGCGTGGACCAGTCGTCGTGATGGGCGTTGACATAGTGATGTAAGAAGGAGGTCAAGATTTGATTGACCC